>NC_056735.1:694454379-694541879 GCF_019279795.1 Protopterus annectens
TTAGAAGTAGCAATGTTTGGGAAAAAGGGAAAAGAAAGTTGGGAGTTATTAATGATAATAAGAGAACTTACAAAAGATATAATGAGTAGGATAACAGAAGTTAAAATCATGACAGGTGACTTGAGTAAGGCATTTGACAGGATACATCATTTCTGGGACATAATGAAAGAATATGATTTAAGTGAGAAGACAGTAAAAGTAGTTGTTTCAGCATATGCAGAAATAAAGTAAAAATTGTAGTGAATGGTTGAGTGAGTCAAGAAATAGATAAAAACAGTGGTATAAGATAGAGATGTCCAGTGAGTAGTATTTTATTTGCATTGGTGATGAATGCAGAGGTCAGTGAGGAAAATACACAATTAACAGTAGTAGAATATGCAACTATATAAGGGATTAAAGAACCAACTGTGTTTTCTTAAGTGGATGATATTGTTTTAATAACAAAGAGTAAAGAACGGATGGAAGTAACCATTAAGCACCTTAAGCAATATTTGAAAGCTATAGAAATGAGTGTAAACAGAGTTAAAAGTAAAGGTTTCAAAATAATAGGTGAAATAGAAAAAATATTACGTTTAATACAGAAAAGATAGGAATATTAGGTATAAAATTTGTAAAGGAGACAGTCTGAATGCAGCCACAGGAAGATATAATATAAACATGTTTATTTTGGAAAACATATACATTGTCATACAGCAAGACTAATCAATGCAAAAAGAGCAACACCAAAGATAATTGGCAAGAAATACAGACAAAGGTATCAAGATATACAAAATTTTACAATACAAAAAATAAAAAACAAACAGTAAAAGTAGAAAAGAGGGTTGGTACTGGAGAAGTTAAAGAAATAGCAGCTGAGATTATGGATTACCTGCGAGTTGAAGGATTTAGTGTAGAAAATCTAATTCTGATAACATCACACCAGGATAGAGTAATGGATCCCCACATTAAGGAGACATTGGTGAAGTGCTGAAATACCTGATCAGTTGCCATATGAAGATACTTGGGAGTCTTCAAAAAGAAACTAGCACAAAAGTTCAGTTGGAGTTGTACACCAAGGGAAGGAACAGGAAACTGTGGGAAATCTGATGCAGTCAATGTTGTGGAGTGATAGGCCAGTGAGTTCCCATATGATAGAGAAATAGATGACACAGGACAAACCGGAGATAATATAGCACAGGAAGATGCTATGGAACTTTATGTAGAATGCCTGTATGAAATGGAGAATAAAAGATGTGTCCTGAGTTTAGAACAAAATGATCTACAAGAAGAGTTGTTTGATTTAATAGAGATGGACAGACATAGTAAGATCAATGAAAGAAATAGACTACATAAAGTCAATAAAAAGCAAAAGGTTAGATGTTTGATAAAACAAATGAACACAGTACTTATAAGTATTGTATAGAAAGTCATGTGATATAACAGAAGTAAATAAGATATATTACTGTGTAGTTAAATTAATAACAGATCAAGTCTTACCACAAAAACATATGGCAGCAAGGGAAAAGAAGGGGAAAAATCAAGCGCCATCATAGAAGTATTAAATAGAAAAAACTATAAAGCAAATAAGACATAAAGTGCCACTGTTTGATGAGTATAGAAGAGGGAAAACATCAACAAAAATACTCAGAAAGATGGATGTGATAAAAGTAATGAACAGTATCACAACAGATCAGGCTCTAACATGCACTATCGCAAATTGTAAGCTAAAAATATCACAGGCAGAAAAACTTAGATGATATGCATATAATAAAGAAAAAGTACAAAATAAGCAATTTAGTGATGACCCAAAAAGTTTTATAAAGAACTGGGAAATGAAGCAAAAGGAATCGAAACACTACCAAAAAAAGAAACATCTAAAAAGATCACGGGGAACATAAAGATGCTGAATGGCTAGAAGAAGTAAAAGAAATAATAAGAAATTCAAATGTACAGGATATGAAATGGGATGAAGTAACAGACAGAGAGATTGAAACAAAGTTAAGAAAAGCTCCTAACTGGAAAACCCCAGGTCCAGATGCAGTACCTAACTTCTGGCTAAAAGGATTAACATCTTTACATGAAGATTTAGCAATGAATAAGAACTATTTATATGCACACCCCAAAAAGACACAAACCTGGTTAACAACAGGAAAAACAATATCCCTACTTAAGAGTGAACCTGCAAGGTATCCTAAAAATTATAGACTGATAACTTGCCTCCCAATAACTTATAATCTATACACTGGAATTGATGCCAACAGAGTTTATTGTCATTTATAAGAAAACTCAATCATGGAAATAGAACAAAAGGGTAACAAAAGAAAGTCATATGGAACATAAGATCATTTGTTGTTTAATAAAGTCATAATGGAGAACTGTAAAAATGGCAATAGAATAAAAAGGTAACAAAAGAAAGTCATATAGAACAAAAGATCATTTGTTGTTTAATAAAGTCATAATGCAGAACTGTAATATGGTGAAGAATCTAAGTATGACATGGATAGACTAAAAAAAAGGCATTTGTCAGAATTCCACATTCATGGATAAAAGTGTGCTTAAGCAACTATAAAACAGTGCCAAACCAGTTTTCAGTTAAGCCATGATAAAAGGCAAATTATTATTCAAGGGATAAAAATGAAAAGGGGGCTATTCCAGGGTGACTCTTTGTCACCACTGCTCTTTTGTCTTACCCTTAACCCATTAACCTGTCTACTTAACATATTAGGACACGGCTACAATTTGTCTCCCAGAAAACAACAAAGTGTAAGTACCATCTTCATTTGTGGATAATTTAAAACTGTCTGTGTGTGTCTTTCTAGTCAGAAGAGCATAACTGTGTATCCTAAAGTCATCAGCACAATCCTATGGAGTACCAGTATTGGGCTCAGTGTTGATCTCACTCACTTTTGGCATCTATTTATCTGAAGTGGAAGGAAATGCTGAAGGTTTATGGCTGACTAAGTTTGCAGATGATTGTAAGATGGGGGTTATCATCAGCCCCCTGCAGACACTAGCATTCTTCAGGAAGGTCTATCACTGACTAATGTATGGTACCAAAACCATAATCTTAAACTCAATGTTAAGAAATGCATAATTGTACCTTCTGGGAACTCAACCATCCTGGCTAAATACCATGTTGATAATACACCCTAAGAGTTGACCTAGTGGTCAGGGATCTTGATACACATGTAGACCATAGCCTTACCTTCCACCACCATGTGGCCACAGTGGTGAGGAAATCCTTTTATGTTACACAACTTATAATTAAGGGCATGGTATCTAGGTCCAGAGAGGTCATTATCCCACTGTACTCCACCCTTATCAGACCAGCCACAGAGTACAATGCTCCCTTTGGTATGTATCTGTCCAGGCATATGCAGTAACTAGAGTGATCTCAAAGGTTACTTACAAAAACAATACAAGGCATAACAAACCTGCCTTATGCAGAGCACTTTATAGCTCCTTCCCTCTACTCAGTTTTCTATAGATTACTGAGGGGTAATCTATGTCTGGCTTACAAGGCATACACAAACCCCACACTTATGAATCTCATACATATTCATAAGTCAAAAAGCACCAGAAATACAAGGTCTAAAGACCTGAATTTTGTCTGTGACTTAAACAGAACATGTGGGAGAGACAGGTATGTGTCCCAGAGACTGCCTCTCCTAGAGAACAGACCTCCCATCCATGTGAAGCTGTGTTTGTGTATTACCCAGTTTCAGCATAACCTGTACAAGTGAATGGCTAGAAGAAATTAAAGAAAGAATAAGAAATTCAAATGTACAGGATATGAAATGGGATGAAGTAACAGACAGAGAGATTGAAACAAAGTTAAGAAAAGCTCCTAACTGGAAAACCCCAGGTCCAGATGGAAATTTACAGAGGGGTTGGCACCCATGTCCCTTATGGACAGAGGTAGCTTATAAATGCCTGGCTTTTAATGTCCTATTTGGATGCAGGACATTATTATTTTTTTTGGGAAAACATGTGTAGGCTTAGAAAGGCCCCCTGGGTCATTAGCCTAGTAACAGTCTATAAATCTATGAATATATATATATATATATATATATATATATATATATATATATATATATATATATATTTATACACACACACACACACACACACACACACACACACACACACATATGCATAGTTCATCAGATAACTGAAAGCACAACTGCAAGTGATCAAAACTTTTTCAGATGATATAAGAATGTCATTTGGTCTTGATAAATGTGCAAAAGCAACCTTTAAAGCAGAAAAGCTACAGCACCAAGAAAACATTAGCCTTGGACAGTAATGTGACATAAAAGAACTTGAGCAAGAAGGAGTGTATAAATATCTGGGAATTAATGAAAGATCAACAATAAGACATGAACAAATGCAAATAAAACTTAGTAAGGAATATTTAAGAAGTCTAAAATTATTACTGAAAACAACACTTACAACTAAGAACAAATTTCAAGCTATAAACCAATTTGCACTTTCTGTTTAATTTACAGTTTTGGAGTAATTGCCTGGCCTCAAAAGGTGTTGGATTGGTTGGATAGGAGGACAAAAAGGATGCTTTATGCTTATCAAATGATTTATAAAAATGAGTGCGTACCAAGGCTGTATACTCCCCATTCTGAAAGAGGTATGGGCCTCCTCAAAATTCATTACATGTATAGATCTGCAAACATAGGACTGCATACATATCTGCTGACCTCTAAAGGTCCAAATGTAGTGAAAGCTTTAAAACATGAGCAAAATGACTCTAAGATGGCTTCCCTGCTTAGTTTAGATGAAATATATCGCTGTTAAGCAGGAATAGAAACCAAACCAGCAGTAGATAAAAGTCAGGCAGCAACTAAAAAAACACAAAAGAAAGAATATAAGGTGAAGGATCAGATGAGAAGGCAAGAAATGTGGAAAATGCATAACTATAGCTGCAAATCAAGTATAGAAAACTCTTGGAACAACTTCAAGTTTATCAAGATCGAATGCAGGAATGCTTACAGAGAGGTGAATTTGTACCAAAAGATGAAGAGTTAATATTGGTGACCCAAGACTGTGGACTACATACACATTGGTTTACAAAGTCCATTGGACATGTGGGAGAAATAGACAAATATAGGTTTTGTAAGACAGAATTGGAAACAGTCCCACTTCTTGTCGCTGGTTGTGAGATACTAACGATGGAAGGACTGCATACTGAAAGGCACAGTAATGTGGCAATGCTGTTGCATTGGCGATTTTGCAAGCATTATAACACTGAAGTAGCTGAAAAGCATTGGAAACATTAACCGTAAAGTGTTGTAGAAAATGATGGTTTATATCACATGGGATCACCCATTACCAACAGTTCAAAAAATAAATGCAAGAAAACCAGATATAGTAGTCCATGAAAAGAAGACAAAAGTGGCATTGATCATTGAAATTGTTACACCCAGTAACTACAGTGTCTTACATACAGAAAAACACAATGTCATAAAATACCAGGATTTGCAGGCAAAAATGAGGGCAGTGTGGAAGAAGTATACTCAGATAGTTCCAGTAGTAGCATGAGCAACTGGTCTTATGAAAAATAATTTACAATTGTACTGAGATATGTTACCAATAAGTGTAAATCCATATGTATTGCAGAAGGAGTCAATACTGGTCACATTTCGGGAGCTGTGAAGAGTACTTTAGGCTAACATCAAAGACTGAAACAGAAATAATTTCCTGAACTTTAATCATACTCTGACTTAGAAATGGGGTCCATTCCTGTCATGGCATTAGAAACACAAAAGACTTTGAAAAATTAATAAAAAAAGAAAGTATATTTAATAAATGCTACATTATTGGGGAAAATTGCAGACTTAGCAAATGTGTTTATGATTCCTATAGAATATGAAAAAGAATTAATATTGAGTGTGTTATCATTTATATGGGGATCCAGATTAAATCAAGTGAAAAGAGATGTGTTATATGTTAAAGAAAAAGAAGAAGGTTTGGGTTTGATAAATCCAGCTGCTTATGCAGCTTCATTGAATTTATACAAAATGTTGACACGGTTAACAGAGGAAAATAAGTCATGTACATACTATATAATGAGTAAATTTAAAAGAGGGAAAGAAAGTGTGAATGGGGAAATAAAAGTTTATCAACAAAAAATATGTCATGTAAAATAAAGATAGGTGATGTAGAACATAATAGGAAAGAATGGTATTTAAACATAATAAATAAGTATTACTGTGTTTTTCCAATGGAAAATTTGGAGGCAGAAAAAGTAAGCTGTACAAATGAGATTAGAGTGGTGTAAGAAATATGTAGAATGTAGAAATTTTCTGTAGAGATTATCAATTAAGAAATTACCAATGAAACTGAATATACCATATAAGAATAGAAGAAAGAATATGCAATTATTGTGGTGAAAATGAAATGACTTAACATGCTTTTTAAGATATAAAAGGCTGAAGAAATTATGAGAAAAAATATCTGAAAATAATGTCCTGTTAAGTATTAAACAAAAGAAAGATATAAGTATGGATATGTTGAAATATGGTTATTATAGTGGCAAAAGAGGGGACTATGTAAAGAAAATAGATGTTTTATATACCATGGACCACATGGAATGAAAGATTGAATTAATTAAAATTTAATGTGAAATGGATATTGGCAGAGATATTGAAAAAAAAATAAGATTTTGGTTATGGAAAAAAGGTGGGAGTCAGAAAATGAATGGAAATAAAGAGAAAGAAATGTAGGTATAAAGGATATAAATAATTCTAAATAGTATACATGTTAATATTGTAAGTATTATAAATATTGTAGATATGGTATTTAATAAAGGATCCTTACTCTTTTTGATATGTTCCATGGAGTTCTTTTACATCCACCTAAGCTGCCACCAACTCAGAAAGATTGGGCCTCAGTTTAACATCTCATCAGAAGGATGAAACACTAAAGAGTGCAGCACCCCTGTTATACTGTACTACAGTGGCAGCAATCAATCTGCCTAGTATGGGAATATAACCCACAGCCTTCTGCATCAAAATATTAGTAGAAATACAGTCTGAAATACTTTAAAATTGTATATGTATGGTGGAAATTATATATTAAATATGAAAGAAATACAAAGATTGGGAAAATGAGATGACAGGCATAAAACAAAAATAGATATTGAAAAAAATAAAAATAAAAAAAAACAGGAAAAAAGGAGAAAAAAGATTAGACACAGCAAAAATCCTAAATAGTAAATAATAATGATTAACAAATATTTGATCATAAAACTGAAATAATACTGGAGAAATGAAAAAAGTACATAATATTAATCCCTGATGGTTACATAAATTCGGACAATAGGTCAATATTTTAAATACATCTAACTAGTACCATTACATGCACAGAGTGTAACAGACCTAGAAAGGACATAGAAGACATGACTAATACATTAAAAAAATATATATTATGGAAACATCAATGAAGAAAATGAAACAAAGGCAGAAAACAAACAATGCAATCCTTTTTGTACAAAAAATATACATAAGAGGTTATCTGAGAATGCTAAAATCTATTAATGAAACAAAGTAATGGAACAGATGTTATGCAACAAACAAAGACATTAAAAGAGAATAAATCTCCAGGAGTAAAAGGATTAATTCCAGAAATTTAAAAGTTATTTTCAGCTAAAATTGTACAGTTCATAACAAATATATGCACTAAGGCACAAGATAAAAATGATATTCTGAGATTCTACAGAAATTCCATAATAACTCCAAAGATAAAAACAGATAAATACTCTATTCACTATGGATTTTATCTAATTGCATTATTAAATGTGGATTGCAACATGTTTATTTCCATATGCACTGATAGAATGTGTGTGTGTGTGTGTGTGTGTGTGTGTGTGTGTGTGTTTGTGTGTGTGTGTGTGTGTGTGTGTGTGTGTGTGTGTGTGTGTGTGTGTGTGTGTGTGTGTGTGTGTAGGGAAAAAGAATTAACAGGTGGCAACATTTAGTTTAGAGATATCAAAAGCTTTTGATACCATGAACTGGGATTATTTATTTGTGTTACTCCAAAATAACTTTCCCTAGTCATTCACAAAATGATATATAATGATAATAATGCATATGTTAAATTAGGCCCTTGCATCTCATTAGCAGTTTACACTGAAAGGGGAATTAGACAACGATGCTCACTGTTGCCTTAACTTTTCACTATAGCGCTGAAACTACTGTCTAATATTATGAGATGTAATTCAAATATAAAGGGCTTTAAGATAAATAATCAATATACATCAAAGATACGGGTCTATATTATGACGTCGAAATGCCGTAACACTGAACACCTCAACAGCAATAAGTATTCAGTGAAATGCACTTTCACGATTCATTGAATACTTAAAGGGCAAACAAATACTTGCCCCACAACCCAAGAACTAAAGCTAACTAAACCAAACCCACCAACATGGGGGGGCTGCACCTCCCCACACCCCCTAACTAAATATACCAACTCCAAGATTCCACTACAGTGGAAAAAAGGCAAAATTGTGTAGTTGGCCAACAATATCATTGTCCTTTAAGTACTCAGCAAATTGCAGAAGTGATTTTCACTGAATAATTGTCGCTGTTGAGATGTTCGAAGTTATGGCGTTTCAATGGCATGATATAGACCCCAAAGATACTACTCTTTGCAGATGATATTTTATTAATACATAAAGATCCTCCTCCTTTAATGAAGTATAGAATAAAATTAAAAGAAAAAAATACTGAAAACCTAAATTTAATAGTGTTAAAACAAACTGTATAATATTGAACCTGAAAGTAAATTACAAAACATTCTCAAAAAAAAATGTGTGTGTGTGTGTGTGTGTGTGTGTGTGTGTGTGTGTGTGTGTGTGTGTGTGTGTGTGTGTGTGTGTGTGTGTGTGTATATATATATATATATATATATATATATATATATATATATTATGTATAGTATAGAAATAGATGATAAAATAACTTACTTATGGGCAACTGTAGCATCAACAAAATAGAAAAAAATATAATGGAAAAAATATAATAATACAAGAGCTAAATATACCAATCTATTTGACTCTGAATATCTATAGAATATACTAAAGGCTATTAAATGCTACATATCTAAACTCAATTGCTTAAAACATTGGTTATTTACTGTGTTTCCAATGGGAGTGAATATAGGTTTATTAGCAATTTCAGCTTACAAAAAAGTATAGGAAAATAGGAAAAATAATAAAATGAAATTGGTTAAAAGAAGCAAAACCCACATTTACCAATTTTCTATTACTCCTTCAGGAAGGGAATGATAAAGAAATTGAAATAATAAATTGAAAAAAAAATCAGATCCTGTCCTCAAAAGGACAGTGAGTCTGAAAATATGTAATGTTGGTGTTACAACATGTGAATAAATGATTACCTTCATATCTTAAATAAAATAAATACATTTATGGAATATGTGTATATAGTAAATGTTTATTAATTCAATAGTGTGGTGATGTTCAGATAGAAATCTGATTGGTAGACACACTCTTAAGCAAAAATAATGACTATTATGTATTTGTTAACAGTAATGACTACGATGAATAATTCACAATCAATATGTTTTTTGAAAATAATGAGTAGTAAGTGGCTTTCAAACAAAGTGTTTTAAGATGTTACAACTAGAGAAGGGTATTATTAACAAAGTAAGAAGAATAAAAGTAACGAATTAATGGTAAAAGGACAGCAAATGAAAAGGTAGAACTTTAGGGAATATATGTAGAAATAAAATCTCTCTCTCTCTCTCTCTCTCTCTCTCTCTCTCTCCTCCTCTCTCTCTCTCTAGAAAATTAGAAGCAAATGTTAGAATGTCAATTAAAGTATACTTTGCGATGAAAGGAAGAACTGAAGAAGAATTTATTTTTTTAGCTTTTAACTGTAAGCAGACAGAAGTTTACAAGTAAGACTTGAAATATACAAAGGATAAATTTATTTTTAAGTGGATCAGTCAGCTTCCGCACCATGTTCAACAACTCCCTATGGGTGACATACTGCTCAACACTGGCAGTTATATTAGAGAGAGCAATTGTTCAACTATCTGGTGACTGACCATCATAGGCCACTTGGGAGGTCTTCTACCTGCACTTAGTGAGGAGATAGGCATGTAGTCCAGCAGTGTGAGGCAGGGGAAGGCTGGGACTGGTTGGGAGCTGATCACCAGAGCCATACCATTGTCACAATCATGGTAGATGCTGTATTAAATGCCAGCATAAATGGAAAGAAAGAAAAAATTAAAGGACGCATTTAAAAAAAAAAGCTTACAAAAAGAAATTACAGAAGTGATAGCAACAAATGTAGGAAAGGGAATAAAGGAAAAAAACAGTCATTATGCTTACATATGACAGATTTCACCTTTAAGATCTTAATACGGATATATAATAAGCAATCAGGAAATATTACACAATTGCACACTGCAAGTAGTTCTCTCCTTTTATAGTACAATGGCCCTTTGCTAGGATGTAGACAGGCCAGCAGTGACACAACTAGAATTATGTGTTATGCATTCACGGGGGGGGGGGGGGGGGCTGTATTACTTGTTGGAAAATGTGTAGTTTTGATCATGGGGTACTGTATCCATGGCTCTAAACAAACATCCTATGATGTACATTATCCCATAATGCTCTTGAAATTATGCAAATGAATAAGAGCATGTACATGCATAGTGAAACCAGTAACAAACGTTATGTGGTTGCTGTATAGATATGAAAGTTCACCATTTGCGGCATAGCACAAACCAACAATTAGTAGCCCACCACTTAAGAAAAACATGTGCCTTAAATCACCTACATACAAGAATTAAAATATGCATATAACAAATAGAAAATTGGCGTGCCAGACAAACATCTCCAGTTCTACCCCTCTCATCAGCACTAAAAAGACATATCCACATCATTTAAACAAAATATACACCTAAGCTACTTTGTTATATTTTTGTGTGGTACTACATACAGCTACACTTGTCAGGCTGTAATTCTATCTATCAGACCATGAAGATAGCATAGATGCAAAAAAAAACATACACATATGTACAACAAGGTTTTAAAAATGTAGGATCAGGTGTACACAATGCATAATACAGGTGTTATAAGGGAACCACTACTAAATCCCGAAAACCCAAACTACCAACACCCAAAATCCTGAGACCAAATACCCGAAACACTAAAATACCGAAACATCAAAACTGCAAAATTCAAACAACCGAAAACTGCACTCAATATTCACCAGTCACATACACATATACACCGTCCTCCAGAACACAAACACACAAACCTAAACTACAGACAAGCAGGGGTTCAAGCCCCCCTGCACCCACCATGTGGGGGGAGGCACCCCTCACACCCCCCCTACTTAAATATTCTAACTCCAAAGTCACACTACATACAGAAACACATGAAATACCACCACATACCTACATTCCCCTTACACACACTCATCACAATCACAACATACACTTACACCCTAAACCCTAACCAACACATTTAAACATAGATACTTACCTGTCTGTCCACCATACCACAACCCCAGAAGCGCGAAAGTCAAACTCCCGATGATCGGTATTTTGAAATTCACGCTTCTGGTCTTTCGACAATTAGGGGTTTCGGCTATATAGTCTCAAAAGTTTGAAATGCAGTATTTTAGACTTTCGAGATTATGTAATGATCCCGTTATAAGCAATGTAAATATTGTCCATCCAAAATAACGGATATAGTATACACATCTAAGCAGAGAAATTTACACTACATAAGACAAGTTGTGATCAGAGCAGTGAAGAGAGAAGAAACTGTAGAATACTAAGAGCTGCAATAGAAGTGGTAATAAAAGGAGTGGTGGATATTATATATAATTAGGGAATGGATAGGCAGACAGGGAAGCAGTGGGTGTGAGCTTAACTATATGTTAGAGAGATAAGGAGATTAAGCAGCCAAGGCTTTCTGGGATCCAAGTAATAGTGAAACCATGTGAGTTAGATGACATGGACCATGTTCTGACATGTGCACTTATATTGTTCGCTTATGTATTGTTTGAACTGAGGTCTGAATTGTTTGTAGTCTCTTATTTTAGTAAGATCATGGTTTAATGATTGCTACAGTTTAGAGGCAACAACAGATAAGATATGGTCTGTGTAATAAAGTTAAGTGGAAGAGGTTATCAAAATAGGGCCATAAGTAGATTGGCTTCTTAAGTTGCAGTGCATGTTGGATGCAGTTTGTCACATTGTTAGGGAGTGTGGTGTGTCTTGGTGTAGGATTTTGAAGAGAAGGTAGCCAAGAATAAGGTTTTCTTTGTTTTGAATGGGTAGCCAGCTTGCCTTTTCTGTGGTGTTACAGTGAAGCTGATGCCAAGCGAAGTTTGTGGTGAAACAGCAGATTTTATTAGGAAGAGACTGTAAGGTGGTTGTGTATTTTGTAAAGCACTGGAGAATAAGGATAGGTCATATTCCAGCTGTGCAAGCAGGGCACCTTTGCCTAAGGCTGCTCTAGCAAGCTGTGAGGGGAAATGAGATATATCTTTTGGGCCTAGAATAGCAGGTATTTGACTTTGAATCTGACTTTTCTGAATGTAGTCTTTGAAGGTAAGGGAATGGTCTGTCCAAATGTCAAGGTATATAAATGACATAGTTGATCCAATTAGGTTGTTGTCTGGTTGCTTGATATGGAGAGGGCTAGCGGATTTAGTGATTATTTTCTTTGTGAAAAACAGCATGGACTTTGTTTTGTTCAGGGTTAACAGTATTTTTTTTAGAAAAAAATTGTTTAGCTCAGGAAGGTCAGCTTGAAGTTGATTTTGGATGATATTGTTTGAAAGACTGGATTTATAGATAATGATGCCATCAGAATAAAGGGTGAGTTGTAAGCAGGGTTGCCAGATTTGTAAAGGGACAGGTAGGGACAAAAAAAAAAAAAGGTCCTTCATGCTAAGAGAAGACCAAAAAAAGAAAAAAATTCAGAACAGCAGGCAGTTCGACATTAAACAGAAGTAGCTCCGCTGTTTCGCATTGAACAGAAGTGGCTGTGCTTCATGATTTATGACTGGCTCATAATCCGGTATATGAGCCATTCAAAAATCACAAAGCAGAGGATGTTTTTCAAATATGATTTTGGGACTTGGGATTGGGTTGCTGATCCTGGGACAGTCCCACTCATATAGGGTCATCTGGCAACCCTGGGTGTAAGTGACATAGAATGACAGACAGTTTATTTATAAAAATTGTGATTAGCATTTATTTAAGAACTGATCCCCAAGGAACTCCTAAAAGAACAAAGACTGTATCTGATAAGTCAGACTCAATTTTAACAGTGAAAGTTCAGTTGATCAGGAAATCCTTGAGCCATTGGGTAGATTCTGAGCTTACACCAATATATTGTAAGTGGGATAACAGGATGGAGTGGGCAACCAGATAAAAGGCCCAGGTAAGGTCAAAGAACAGTGAACTCGTGAGTTCACCTTTATCCTATTAAAGCAGAAGTCATCAGTGAGTGGCCAAAGAACAGTCTTGGTATTTCTACCTGCCCAAAAGCCATGCTGCTTCAAAGAAAGAGAAAGAGTGTAAAAGAAAGTAAGTGTTATTTCTGAAGGTAGCTGGTGAGTTGGTTGTAAATATTTTTCAAGATTTTATGGTGCTGGTTGTGAGGCTAAAGCTGTTGATTTGTTTTAGGGGTGACTTTGAAATCTCTACAGTGTTACAGAAACCAAAGGCAGAGGTTATCAAGGCCAGAAGGAGATGTTATCAGAAACACAACGAGAGAGAGGGAGAGAGAGAAAGAGAGATAGAGAGAGAGAGAGAGAGAGAGAGAGAGAGAGAGAGAGGGGCTACTGGAATCACTTCTAGTAGAAGTCATGGCTGATGCACTAAACTACTCTGTAAGTAGTGGTTTAATTATAGCTTTGATGGCTTAGTGGTAAACTGCTCTGACTATAGTGTACAGGCTCCTGTGCTCAAGACCTATAAGGGCTGTAATTGCAGCAAGCTACATGCTATATTTAGTTTCAGAGAATACAAGAATATTTTGCCTTCAGTTGTGATGCTGCAAAACTGGAGTTGAGGGGGTGACAGTTTTAGGTAATAAAAATCAAGAACTTCCTGCGCGAGTGCAATGCACGGCCCCAAATGTACCAATTGTAATAAAAATAAAGAATAGAGCCAGCAAGCTGTATCCTGGTGAATAATTTATTGCAGAACAACAACAAAAACAGACCGGTTTCGGCTGGCAATACACACACAGCCTTCCTCAGTGTAATGAGAACAACTCAAATGCTGTTGTTTAAAATATCACAGAAGAAACACGATTGGTTGTCCTAAAATTGCTCATTGAGCCCTGGTGGGAATAAACCACCTAACTTAAATAATCCACTTTTTCTCCTTAGAATTTAGTAAAGAATGTAAACCCGTTTTATTCAACTTTTTGCCTTTTATAATATCAATTATAGTAAAACAAAACTTTGCAGTGGGATGTATTTTGCACTTTACATTTTTTAATATTGCTAATGTGTTCTGAAATCCTGAGTCTCATGGGACGTGAAGTTTGTCCTACATAGAATGACCCACAAAAACATGTGGCCACATTAACGTGTCAGAATTCCTACCATAAGTTGTAGTAAACCTAATGAGTTGTGATACCCTATGATTGTGCTCCTTATAACATAACAATTCCTCCCTCTTAAGTTTGTTAACCTTGTTACTGGCATCAAAAACGTGTCCCATTTTGTAGCCCCTGCATCTAAACCTAGTAATCAGATCTTTGCTCTCTTCATGGTAGGAGGTCTCATCAGAACAAATCCTTTTCATTCTCATGGTAGGAATTCTGACACGTTAATACAGAGTGTACATAGGCACTGGAACATTTTACAATATGATCTTGAGGTATCTAATATTATCCCTGAAAGATGTCTGTTTTCTTTTAGGAAGGGCAGAAATCTGAGCGGTTGCTTTAACCACTTCAAACACCCACATGATTCCGGTACTGAACATTATATTCAAACTACACTAACGGGGAATTCTAAATGGCTGTTTTCCATGTGGCCACTGTTCCAACTGCAATAAAGTCAATAAAACTAAACAATTCTCCAGCAGAAACTCTTCTGTTGTGTATGATATTAATTTTTTTGCCAGTTGTAGTTCTGACTGGGACATCAATTTGGCCACATGTTTTTGTGGGTCATTCTATGTAGGACAAACTTCATGTCCCATGAGACTCAGGATTTCAGAACACATTAGCAATATTAAAAAAATGTAAAGTGCAAAATGCATTGTATAAACATCACAACATACTTCCCACTGCAAAGTTTTGTTTTACTATAATTGATATTATAAAAGGCAAAAAGTTGAATAAAACGGGTTTACATTCTTTACTAAATTCTAAGGAGAAAAAGTGGATTATTAAGTTAGGTGGTTTATTCCCACCAGGGCTCAATGAGCATTTTTAGGACAACCAATCATGTTTCTTCTGTGATATTTTAAACAACAGCATTTGAGTTGTTCTCATTACACTGAGGAAGGCTGTGTGTGTATTGCCAGCCGAAACCGGTCTGTTTTTGTTGTTGTTCTACAATAAATTATTCACCAGGATACAGCTTGCTGGCTCTATTCTTTATTTTTACTAGTTTTAGGTAATGTCATGGAATGTTATGACTTAGCTACAGTTTTGCACATATGCATGCTTAATAGACTTTGTAGATGCTCACATGAATGTTCATAGGTAAGACAGCCTCTTATCGAAAGTTGGCTTATAGCTACAATTTGTAGAAACACGGATTCAGGAACATTCATTATCTGGTGAATCATTAGCATATGTCATGGTCTAGAATCTTCAAATGTTTGTCTCATCAGACTGCAGGAGATTGCTGAGCTGCAAGTCCCTAACCTTGTAGAAAGCAAGAGAAGCAGTGATTTTACTGAAGCCTATTTGTTTAGGAAGTGTTTATCCCAAAAGTCAACATTGCCTGCTACCATGGCAATACATGCTTGCTTGACAAATTCACTGTAAGTATGGTAATACTAAGCATTTATGTTGCAGGTTAGGGTTTCATCCATCTAGACAGTGTGAGGGGTTGTTTTTTTATTATGTGATGTAGTGCAATGGCATGTTCCTTTGCAGCAGGGCAATAAACTTCCATACATATGTTATTCGGCTTGTATGTACACAGAGAGTCCAAACATACTTGTAGTAGAAGTATAGAACTTTACCATGTTTACTGTTATGACTGTTGTCTGAAGCTTGTTAATTCCTATTGCACTCGATCCACTATATATAAGTGATTATTGTTGTTGCTATTGCTCTTGTTTTTTTATTTTTTTTTTCTTTTTTAGGTGCATTATGTATACACAAATTTTTTTGATACACCTACTGGAGGGTACATCAGGGAAAGCAACATTCATTAGTAGAAATATGTGTTTACACTTTTTTTGAAGGGGGGGTTGTATCAAAGAAGAATTAATACATAACCACTGTAATGGCCAGTGTGTGTTTGTGTGTGTGTGTGTGTGTGTGTGTGTGTGTGTGTGTGTGTGTGTGTGTGTGTGTGTGTGTGTGTCGGTGGTATTCTCTGCAGAGATAGAGCATGGCCACACACTTTGTACCACACAGGCACCCTACAATTTATAAGAATCTAGGCATAAGTTGGGTAGTGGTGAGAGTGTTCTAACATAGTCTTTTCTTTTGCATTCTGCAGTCTGGACCCAGAACACATAAGTTAATAAAAATACAAGTTCTCCCATGCAGAGAATAATTTAGTAGACAATTGGCCATAAGGAATAGAGCAGTCCTTTCACAAACATGCTTGGTGGGATATGATTAATGACATCCATACTGTTGGAGCTAAGATAGGATGTATGAACAAGTGAGATGATGGGCCACTGGCATCATAAGTGCCATTATATTTTGGGCTGCTGGCCTAGCACAGGAGCAGAGGGCAATGGGAGATGATCCACTGTCTAAACTGCCTTTAACATAAATAGAGAAATTCCTGGCCTCTCTCCAAGGGGGTCTGGACACTTCCTCATTCCATGGCAAAGTTCTGTATCTTGGCATGGAGCTCACCTATACACCTAGAATATGTGTTGGAGATGCTTCAAGTGGGTTTGAATTGACACTCTATCTGCCATAGTGCATATATGTATGATTTAGTATAGTTTATAAGCATAAACCTATCTTTTCACAGTAATATCAGGGCCACAGATGCAGGGCCCACCAGCATGAGGAAATTTACCTATTAATCTGCTATACTGATATATTAGATACTGTTTATTCATTCAGCAAAATTTAGGCATTGGTAACTGGTCTTGAACTGTGTAATTTGTTTTGGTGTTTTTTACAGGTGAATTTTTATCAAGGTCCTCCTTGATACCATCTCCTGTAGATACATTACTGCCTGATATTAGGGACTTCACCAGATCTGATGATGATGAGAGCTAAGTATTGGCATGGTCAGGAGTCACATTGTCTCTCTAGGGTATGGGCAATGTGCCATCTACATCCCAACTTCATCCCAAAGATATAGCTTCTGTGGCTGTGGAACCCATTACAGAAACTAAAATGAAACACAAAGGCAGGATAACTCAAACAGGTGTACCTGGGAAGGGATGGCTTCCTGTGTATTGCACTCCACATTGTTTGTCACAAGCTCCACTGAACAAGTAGAACAGATGGGTGGATGTCATGTTGGTGGCAATGCATGCCATGGGTACTGTCCATCACCTGAGCTAGCTGTCCAATGATTGCAACCCAGAGTATGTGCAAAGCCATAACCGAGAGAAAGGTTGACACCACCACAGTCCTTGCTGAGTTTGGTATGGGTGGCACAAGATTTGTGTGATTATTACCTGGAGTACATAAGCCTCAGATGCAACATATTGGACATATGGCTTAGGCAATTTGCATGAAGCAGGTGACCCTGTGTAACCAGATATCATGACAGAGCCACTTTCTGTAGGCAGTATACCTCTGTCTCTGGTGGCGAGGGGCACTGTTGAAGAAAAAGGCCTTGGCCAGGAACTTGAGTGCCACAACAACTACTTTGCCATCCAATGTGAAGGGAGCACTCCATCTTCTTGACATGGTCTTGATCATAACTGTGACCTTCCCAGGAGAGGGTGCTCTCAAGAAGAGGGACATTTTTATTTATTTTATTTTTTTTATTTTATTTTACATTTGTTAACCGGGAAAGTCCGACTGGACACAGGTCCCTTTTCAGTGGAGGCCCTGGGAAAAAAGCTCCACATACAGTATAGTACAAGTGAGGATTTCATTTACATCTATTACTACAATTCAACATGCAATATTCAGATATTAACATCTTGTTTTCAGGACTATGGATAAGGACATAACAGACTAATTTCAGTGTATAGTAGACAGAGTTAAACATTCCTGGTATATCTACATTTAAGCATGCAATAATCAGAATTTTAACATCTTGTTCAAAGGACAGTATATAAATATGTTGCAGACTCACTTAAGCATGTAGTAGATAGTTTAACATTTCTGTTAGTTGGTTTATATGCAGTACATTGTAAGATTGAGAGTAGTACAATATTTGTGAAAAAGTAGTGGAGAAAGTTTTTAAAGCATTATTGGTAGTAAGGTTATTCAGTGGTACTTTGTGATATTAAAATTAGTATAGTATTTGAGAAAAAAGTACAGAAGGTTTGAATAGAAGTTCAATCTGACAAGCCTATATGTTTGTAGTAGAGCAGGTATACCTGGGTAACTAGAGGAAGTTATTGGTGATCTTTAGCAGATGAATTCATGCATTCATGCAACAGTGCAGTGGTTTGGCTTAACCTGGGGTGACACAGGAGCAGAGCCGATTGTCTGACTAGTGGCTTTTGAGGAGTCATTTAAATTGGGAGGCAGAGGTTGTAGTAGTAATGTGACTTGGGAGTTGATTCCATACTCTGGCTATGGTGCAGGTAAAGAGAGACTTACCAGCATCATTTCTGTGTTTGATGACGTTTATAAGATTTTGGTTACTGGATCTTAAGGTTCTGGTGGCTGTGTAGGGCTGAATTAGATGTTTTAGTGATGGGGTTTTGTTGGGCAGGTAGTACAATTTTTGTGCTGTAGAGAGTTGATTAAATAACAGTAGTTGGGGAAGCTCAAGCCAGTTGAGCTGCTTTAGGGCAAGACAATGGTGGGATCTATGAGAGGCCTCTGTTGCGAACTTGGCAATCTTGTTGTAGCAAGATTCCATCTTATTAAGTTCAGAATGGTGCAGATTTGTCAGAATGGGGGTAGCATATAGTAGGATGGATAAGAGGTGGGTCCTAGCGATTGTGGATTATGTATTTTTGGTCATGAAATGTTTGCTTTTATAAAGGAGACCCAGCTTTTTGTTTACTTTCTTGATTGTTTGTGCTATGTGAATGTCAAATCTGAGGTTGTTATCGATAACTACTCCTAGAAGTTTTGTGTGGGCTGTTGGGGTGATTTTGATGTTATCTTTGCAGTTTATGATGAAATCATTGCTTAGCTGTGGAGTGTTACTAGGACCAAATAAAATTAAGTTGTTTTTATTGGGGTTAAGAAGTTTTATACTGGTGAACCATGCTTCTCCTAAGGTAAAGTTTTTTTGAGTTATGGTTAGTTGCTCCTTTATGTTTGGTGTGGTACTTATAATGGTGGTGTCATCTGTGTATTGTACTACTGTGGCAGAGATTGAGGATGCACCTATC
This sequence comes from Protopterus annectens, assembly GCF_019279795.1. Classification (NCBI taxonomy): domain Eukaryota; kingdom Metazoa; phylum Chordata; order Ceratodontiformes; family Protopteridae; genus Protopterus; species Protopterus annectens. Next base: position 694,474,060 of record NC_056735.1, read on the forward strand.
TGGTTTGTAAATAGGGAGAATAGCAGAGGACCAAGAATGGACCCTTGGGAGACACTGATGGATACTGGTAAATGGGAGGACAATTGGTCTTGCCATAGCACTGCTTGCGGTCGACCTGATAGGTAGTTACTAAACCATGATATAGTGAAAGACTGTATGTTAAGGGTAGTTAGTGTTTCAAGAAGCATGCTATAGTTTACCATGTCGAAGGCTTTAGATAAGTCTAGGAATATGGCAGAAACAAATTGTCCCTTGTTTCTGTGGGGATTGACTTAAGTTTGTAAAAGAGAGTAGTGCTGTGGTGGTGCTATGAGAGGGTCTAAAGCTGTGCTGAGAATGAGATAGTAAGTTGTTTTTTCAGGCGGTACTGCATTAGTTCATAGTGAACTATTCTCTCCAGTATTTTTGATAAGGTTGATAGAATTGCTATCGGCCAGTAATTGGTAAGCTCTAAGGATTTGCCTCCTTTGTAGAGTGGGATTATATGTGATATTTTCCATAAGGTGGGTACTGTGGCTTCAGTTATGGACCTGTTTATGAGAATGGATATAGGATAGGCTATGGCCTCAGCTGTTATCTGAAGGAAGTCAGCTGGGAGTTTGTCTGCTGCTAGTGTGGTTGGTTTAAGTTTTTTTCAGGAGTTTAGTGATGGTTTTAGTGGTCACTGGGTGTAGGGAAAAGTTAAAGGAGTTGTTTTTTTCTATGGTGTGGGTATGGGTGGGATTTGATGTGGGGTTGTTAATACCATTTTGGGTGTTGGCTAGAGTATGGATTGTTCCAGTAAAATATTCGTTGAAATGTGTTGGGATATTAGTGTGGTTATTTGGTAATACAGGGGTGGGGGTCTTAGATTTTCCAGGGTGAAGTAAACTATTTATTGGGGACCAGAATTTCTGTGGGTTATGAGCAAATTTGTCTTACAAGGTTTATTGTAATTGGCTTTGTCTAGTTTAATCTGTTTTTTTGGCTTTGTTGTGGAGTTCTAAGTAGATTTTTTATAACGAGGAGGTTTTGTGTTTGTGAAATTGTACCCAAGCTTTGTCCCTGTTTTTTATTATAGTTTTTGTCTCTTTTGTTAGCCAAGGGGTGTAATTAGTTTTGACTCTAATGGTTCTGGGTGGTGCATGCTCATTTAGGATTCTGAGAAAGGCTGAGTTAAAGTATTGTACAGCTTCATCTAGTGGTAGGTGAGTTAGGGGAGTCCAATTCCTGTATTTTAGTATGTTGAGTAGGTCATTAGTTTTGAGGTTCCTTTTGTTGTGTATTACCTTTAGAGTGGGGAGGGTGGTATGGTGGGATCTGTTCCTAATAAAGTAGGTTGCTTGGTGGTCAATTAGACTGTCTGTGAGACAGCCTGAATGTTGTGTGAGATTAGGGTTTGATAGCAATATCCGGTCTAAAATGGAATGGCATTTGGATGTCATATCAATTCTAGTGGGGTCAGAAATAATTTGGGTTAAACCATGTAGGTTTATATGAGAGGAGGGGTTCTGACTGGAGCATTTAGCCCAGTCAATATTAAAGTCTCCTAGTAGTATGGTTTCCTGTGGGAGGGAGGTAGACATCCAGTATAACATGTTTCCAGTGTGGTAATGATATTGCCTGTTGGAATGTAGGCACCTTCAATAGTAATATATTTTTTAGAGTTTAGTTTTAGTTTAGCAAATATTATTTCTGAATCTTTTGTATCATGGGCATTGAAGTCAAGTTGTTCTATGGTGAGATGATTTTGGAAAACTATGGCTACTCCACCACCTTTTTTCCCTGTTCTATCATTACGTATAATATTATACCCAGGTGGAGTGATGTCATTGCCATGGTGATCTGGCTTAAGCCAAGTTTAACTTAACACCACTATCTTTGGTTTGTATAAGGCTAGCAGGGCATGTAAGTCTTGAATTTTGTTGATAATACTTCTCACATTTATGTTTAAGAGGGGGAGAGAAGAAGTAGGCCTCTGGAATATAGCATCTGTTGGATTTAAATTAGTTGTGTCTAAAGAGTTGGGACCTTGATTAGGGTGTATATCTCCACAACAGAAGAGATTATGGAGTAGGTGAAGACAGAGTCTATGATGTTTGTGTAGTATTTTGGCCTGGTTTTGGGAAGAGTGGGGGTTAGTTTTATATGTTGGTTTGTTATAAGAGTATGAAAGAGGATGGGAGGAGGTGAGGTTGGATGTCGATATAGGGAAGTGTTTTAGTTTAATGGAAGTGGTTGTGGAATCTGTTTGCCATCGCGTTGTGTTGCTTATGTAAATTTCAGTATGGTATGAGGTCAGGATGGAGAGGAGCAGTAGAGATATGGTGGTTAGTAGGTATATTACTAGCCTTAAAGGTTGGTAAACTGTGGGGAGTGCATCTTTTTAGTTTGTGTAGAGGGGGGTATGAGTGGGAGTAGAGAGTAAAGGGGTGTAGGAGTAGTATCTATAGCTGTTGTGATTGGGATCAGGTAAAGAGTGAAATATTTGGTTTGTGGTGAAATGTAGTGTGCATGGGATGATTAGGTGGACGGGATAATTAGTAGAGGATGTGGTTTGTAACTATAAGTGTAGGTGTTACAGGGGTGGGTGGGAATGGGGGTAGGGTAGGGGAGCAAAGTGAGTGGAGCAAACAGAGCGGGGCAAGACATGGTGTAAAGAAGCAGCAGCAGTAATCAAGGAAACCAATCAGTTAGTGGAAGTGGTAGGAGAATGCAATATAGGCAAGTGTAGAGCCTTAGGGTTATACTGGGTAGCTGTTGAAATAATAGACAACTTTGATTCTTTAGCACAAATCTATGGGTGGGGTAGTTAGATCCTAATCTGGAAGCTAGGCTAGAGAGGTGAGTATGGGGAGTCTGGTAGGGAAAGGGGGGCACTGGGTCTGGAGTAGCTAGTGGAGAACTGTGTGGGTGAAGGAAGGCTGTAAGAGGCCAGATGATAGGAAACAGTAGAAGTATGAGGGGCAGTTACAAATGGAGATAGGTGAGCAAGGGAAGGAGGTAGCCGAGAGAGAGGCTATGTATGAGGGATTAGAGTGAAGCAGACCAGTTTAATAGCCTGAGAGAGCCCAGGTGATGGGGACACAGTACATTCTGCTCATACTTATGCATGTATCCTAGACCTATCTGTCAGATCTGTTCACAAAGATGCAATATCTGATCAAACTGTGCCCCACAAGGCCTCACCCAGACACACACACACACACACACACACACACACACACACACACACACACACACACACACACACACGCACACACGCACACACGCACACACACACACACATACACACACACACACACATACCCATACACATACAAAATAACGGAGACAAAATCCCTTATCTGGCCAGTATCCAGACAGTGGAAGCAGAACTTCAATACACCTAAAACGCATTTCACAATGATCCACGTCTGTGACAGGATCTAATTATAGCCACTCTCTGCCATGATCTGGAGTTTGCAGATATGTGTCATTAATCTTGTCACCAAACAATATGCAGCATCACCAGTACAATGCCTCTGGGTAAAATCACCCCACAGAAACTGCTGAAAAAAGTCACATATGTGCCATATGTGGGAGTCATAGGCACTGTCTGAGTGGCCTACAGATGCACTGTATGTCATATACTGTGAATTACAAACTGCCTGCCTGTTTAAAGAATAGAACCCCATTTGGCTGATATACCTTCTTACCTGTTCCCAGGTGAGATTTTATTATAATGTGGGTGCAGTTTATGGTCCACTGTACCTCAGGAAGATGGCTACATCATAAAAAGCCTGCATGGTGTTGGCTGTCTCCTCTATGGTATGTGGAAACCACATATTCTTCCCCTCATGCCGTACTATGGTATCCATCAACTGGTGGAGTTTCCTAGAGGCTGATTTCTGGGATACACCCACCATGAAGCTTGTTGATTGCTGAAAGGACTATGGAACTAATATTCTCAGCCACACATACATTGTTATCCACTGGGATAGTTACTTCATGTATCCCATACATCTGCATATGTGAGGGTGACACACCTGAAACAGCTCCTGCATGATGCATCTATCTACATATTAGCAGTCTATAATTTCAGTGTCATGTAGGACATAATATTTTAGCTGCAGAGGGATGGCACAGTGCTGCCAAGGGACATGAATATTGTGACTACCAGCAGCAAATTTAGCCTACTGCATCACAGGTTTACAAATGTGGCAGCCACCCCATACTTCTCTTTACAACCCACATCATGTAACTTGAGGATTTCACTGTGGTCATTAAGTCTGCAGCTAACATTGTTTGTTGCAATATAGATATAGATATAGATATAGATATAGATATAGATATAGATATAGATATAGACTTAGATATAGACATAGATATATTGCCCTGAATCACTCTGCCATGTTGTTTACCCTCATTTGCATTGGCAAGTGCACTCATTTTAATAATGTTGCTTATTACCATGTCATCATTCTTCTATTTACATACAAATAAGGCCACATTTCTCATGTTTCCTCTCTTGTGTTCAGTATGTCTTTGAAATGCCTTCACCTTGCATCTGGTCACAGCTGGTTCAAAAGCACTTAATGTAATACAAAAACTGTTTCTGAATGCAACAGAATGATGTCAGCAATTCATTCTGCAGTTTTGCAGTATGACTCCAATGGTTGTAGACAGATGCCCATAAAATTATTCCACAATAAAGAAAACCTCTGTAGGGATACAATGGCAGGATCTTTATGCAGGGCAGCACTTCGCAAAATTATAGTAAACAGAAGTTTATACATAAAAGAAAGGAAGAAACTGTGCTGATGATCGTAACACTTTTATGTATTCAAGACAAGGACGCTAAGAAAATCACCTCAAAATTGACAAGGTTATGATCCACTGAACCACTCATAATTCTTTGTAGTGCATGGAGATGTATCTTTTCCACATGCAACAAATTAACCAAAAGTAAGATTTAAAAAAATGCAATGTGCTATTTTGGCTTTTAAAGACAGTAAAACAGTGGGAGAGTGGTGGACGTCTTATGTATTCCCTGGTAAGGGAAGTGATTTAATTCAAAATACTTTGTGTACTTTAGCAGACAATAAATTTGAAACAAGAATTGAAATGAAACAGTTTCTTACCCTGCTGCTACTATTTATGGTCAGCACTGTCTTGCTTTTAGTGCAGACACGATGTTAACAATGCCTAAGGGGTGCTAAGCAATTGTTAAGCACCTCTCCCAGTACTGTTAAGGTCAGGTCTCATGCTATAGCAATGCTGAACCAATAAATAATTTGGCCGTTGCACTATAAGTTTATTAATGCACTGCTACTTAATTATTGTTGAAGTATAAAGTATGGTCAAAATCCATGCAAAGAGGATGAGAGAACATAATTCCCAAACAGAAAGCTCCCTTGTCAAGATTCAAGCTACAAGTCCAAATACAGAGAATCAGCAATGTTAAATGCAGTGGCTCCATGCAGATGATCTTTAGATGTAGTTTCTGGTACTGGAATTTTTAAGTCTAAGCATCAGTTTTGCATTCTTTCTTATTTATAAGGCTTCCTTCATACCATATGTCTGCATGAATATGATGTAGAAAAGAAAAGGGAACCATTCTGTTAATATTCTTCTGGCAGTGAGCTACTGGTACAGGAGGTGAACAATTCAGAACATAAGATGAATTTATGGGACATTCTGTTATTTTCAGTGGCAAAAACTGATTCAAACAGTAAGTCTAAATATTTCTACAAGGCTTACTCTTTAAGCATGTTCTACAATCATATCAAGCTTGTAATCTGAAGATCAACTTTCTTATAAAATAAGGTCTTGCTCCCTCCATGAAGATGCTTTATCCCCTGTCACTAAGATAAGATAATAAACTAATTCTACATGCTAATAATGTTTTTACAATCCAGTGGGAATTTTTAAACATAATCTATCAGAACCAGGTGTGCATCTCTCAGCAAATTTATGATGTCACCTTTTCAAATAAGTCAATATAAATACAGTGCGCTGACTTATGCTATTTAACATGTATCATCTGATTTTTCTGAATCCTCAACCCTAGATCCCAGATATGTCTGAATTTACCTATATAATCTAATAAGGAGCAACAAGGAAACAGGCATCATAGTAGGCTTTGAAATACATTGTGAATGTTTTACAATTGCTAACACCGTTTCAAACTAAATCATGTGAATATCATTAGAGAAATATTTTCTTAAAACCATTTTAGCTGTAAGTTATGTAAATAAGTTAATCTAAAACTTGTAAAACAAATCATTAGCAGGAATCCTCTTTCTTGGTTGCTATAAAAGAATTTCTCTTTAAAATATTTTGTGATATCTGGAATAAAATGCCATATGTTCACTATCCTGGAGTAAAAAGTAGTGGCAATGAATTAATGTGCTCTTATATTAGACACACAGTACTGTTCCGTCAAATACACCAAGGTTGTTTCAGTTAAACGTGTACACATATAGTAAGTAATCTAAAATAAGCTCCATTTTTGTACATTTTAACAGTAGGAGGAACAGTTTTCAGTGAATCTCTAATAATGAATCATACCAGTAGAATCAATCTCAGTCACTGCACTAATGAAAAAGCCAATAAGACTATATTTCTCTTGGGCTGTTTGATATTCTCATAAAGACCTTAAGATTCAAGATTAAACTGTCACTTTAAGTCTACCAAACAGCAAAACAGACACATAGCACTTATTCTAAATAGAGGCTTCCTTCTATATATATTGTTTCCGTTTTGCATGGGTGTAGAAATTATATCTCATAGCTTAAGTTTTCATTATAGTTGATCTTAAATTTGCTTTTGTTCTGGTAAAGATGTTATGTTACTTATAACATCACAAGGTCTGAATTATAACACATTCTGACAGTAACAGATAACATCCATATGAAGTAAAGTGAGAGCTGTATGCACATAACCATAGCCCCCCAATATGTATCATTAATTCTTCATGGTACAATGTAAAACATCAAATTATCAATATAGATGAATCTGAGCAACTGTAAACAATATCATGCAAATTGCTCCAGTACATGGTAGAACTCATACTTACTGTATGGATTTAAGTTCCTTTTGTTTTATATTTTACAACCTGCATTTAATTTTCTGTAAGGTCTTGAGCATATTTGATCAGGCAATTGGAGAGAATAATTGACATTATTTCTAATCATAGATCATGAAACAATGGCTATTGCTAATACTTCATACAACAGAATGGCATAACAACAGACAGAAGATCTAAAGTTCTTATTTCATTTCACTGGAAAAAAGATTTCTGTCATTCTTAACTTTCATTTAGTTGTGCGATATAGGAAGAATCTGAGCATAGGTATGTGAGATATGCATTTACACAATGTCACAGGAGGCAAAGCTCTCACATCAAAGCACTCCTAATGTTAAACAGGTTGTCAGTAGAACACATGATGCTCCCATCACACACTGCACAAACAGACAAATAGACCCATATATGCTGAAACACTTAAATGTAACCTTCCTAAACCTCAAAGACCTCCTTGATGAAGTACGCATAACAAATGCCCTCAAAAGCCACCAAATGCCATCTTTTCAAAGCACACCTACATCAACACATACAGCTACATCTCATGGAACCTCTACTTCTCAACCCATAAGGCAAGTCACCACACAAGCCAACATTCTGATCATTGGAGACTCCATTGTGAGACACGTTGATGTCCCTCTTATCAGACTGAGTAAGGAGAAAGTTATGGTCAGTTGCTTATCAGGGACCAGGATCCTCCACATTTTGCACACACTCAGGTCAATGTACTTCAAGTAATGGTATAACTCAGTCCTAGTCCATGTGGGTGTAAATGACCTGAGACATACCTCCTTAGACAATATGAAGAGAGACATTATGGAGCTCTCAGAATATGTATCTCAGGCTGGTATAAGCCTAGCATTGAGCAGCATTCTACCTTCTCCAAGGATGATGGCACAATATGAACAGAAGATAACTGACTTTAGTCATTTGTTTAGTTTTTGGTGTCACTCTAAGGGGGTGCAATATTTGTCAGCATGGAAGGAGATGATCAGCATACCTTTATGCTTTGCCAGGGATGGTCTGCACTTCTCATCTCTAGGCTTTTGAATATTAGCTAAAATATTGTTTGGCACCATAGCGCCTTTTTAGGAAATGCCAAACCAAAAATACTTCAGATATAGCAAATCAAAACCAGGAAAATGTAAAGATGTTACTGCTTAATGCTAGGAATCTAAACATGAAACTCCACTTCATACAAGGTCTTCTCACCCTACAGAATGTTAACATCTGTGCATTCACGTAGATGTGGTTTACAGCCATGGAGTGCACCTCAGCAGTGCACAGTTATAGTGCCTTCCTTACATTTAGACCAGCTACTACACAGGCAGGGTTTAAAGGTGGAGGTAGAGGTGTCTTGATTTACATCAAAATAAATACCCTCTCAAAACAGGTCAGACAGGATGATGCCCTTGAGCATTTTCTTGTTCAAATCACCATAGGCAAAATCACATACTGAATCCTTGTAAGCTATAGGTCCTCCTCTATGACTCAGGAAACCCATGACACATATTTAAGCTTACTGAAAACACTCACCATCCAACCCAATGCCATATTCATGGGTGATGTTAATTATCTCATTATTAACTGGGAATCATATCCAATACCAGTTGTGCAAGCACAAGGATTCCTGGAGTTTGTAGACACAAACTTCCTGAACTAGCTTGTCAATATGCCAACCAGGGGTGCAGACATACTGGATCTAGTCCTCACTAATATGGGAGAGCGCTGTACACCCCCAGTGTAATGTCCTCTCTGGTAAGGTCAGACCATAAAATGGTCTCCTTTGAAGTAGCAATAAAACCTGGAACCCTGTCTAATTCTGCAATGCTTAAGAACTACTCTAAGGCTAAAATCCTACTATTGCGATATTATAGCAAAATTTCAAGCCTGTATAATCCTGAGAACACTGCTACCTATATGGAACTGTTCAAAGGAGCCCTGTACAGGCATGTTAATAGCTGCACATATGCTGCTGTAGACACCGGGAATAAGTACAGAACATACTCAAAAAACAAGCTGCCCTAGTGAAATCACAACATCAACAGGCTGTATAAAAGAAGTAAGAAAATCAAGTACTCTCAACTCAGAGGACAAATAATGTCTACCAAAACCAAATTTGAGATAAATTTGACCTCTCAGACCAAGGATAACCACAAGGCATTCTTTAGCTATGTCCACAATCTCAAAGTCAATACACAATTGTGTGCAGAGATCATTGTTAATGGAGCCATTTACTCTGAGCCAGATGATATAGCAAACCAACTAGCCATGAAATTCATCTCGAACTTTACCCCACCAAAGCCTCCCCTCTGAAAATACTATCAAATATAACTTCACTTACTATTACTAGGAAACAGGTTCTCAGTGCTATTTCTAAGGCCAATAACACTGCAACGATGGGTCCAGACAATTTCCCAGGATGCCTTGTAAATAGCAGGAAATATGACCAATCAGGTTCACTGGAATTGCTATTTAACTGTAGCCTACAAACAGGCTTTATGCCTTATGAATGGATAGTAGCAACAGCCAATGCTCTGTACAAAGGCAGGCTATTTACAGACCCTAGAAACCACCGACCCATATGTCTCACTACTCTCATGTGCAAAGCCATGGAAATTATCATCATGGAAATGATCAATAATGACATACAAAACCTCCAGACAGTGGACTCAACCCAGTTTGGTTTTGTCAAGGGCAGGTCATGCCTACTCATCCTGGTGGACTTTTTCAATAAGGTCACCAAAGCAATAGATAAAGGCAAAATAGTTCACATTGCCTACCTTGGCCTGGCCAAGGCAGTTGACATAATGTCCCTGTGAAGACTAGTAGAGATGGGTGAAAGCTGCCAGCCTAGCCAGATAGAATTGTGCATATAATTCTATCATTTGCAAATATGAATGTTGAACTTAAAACAATGTGTCAACATTGCCATCTGCTGTAAAGAAAGCTAAGTCAAGCATTTCTTGCTGGTCCTTTGAAATTAAAATTATTTCATCACTGCCTTTGATGTTTTACAAGTCGGCTCCAGTCTGGCTAGATGAAGGCTTCCTGCCTATTGTTTTAAGGCTAAAGTTAATGACCAGAATTTACATGTGGAATGTCCTTTATTGCTCTAAGTGTAAAATAATGTAAATGCAGTTTCTGTCAGCCTGGGAACACCAAGAAGGTGTAAAAGATGTAATGATTAGCAGAATTGAAGTTTCAATTTAAACAGTGAGAACTAGAAATTATTAAACATTTTTGTCTGACTATCCAACTCACAGCACTGCCTGTTGCTCTACGTAAGTAAGTTATTTTAGAAGTGTGTTTTCCTGTAGCAATAGCTAGGATTTGGAAAGTTTAGACTAAGTGTTTTTCTGTGATGTCAGAACTGTACTACTGATTTATTTTAAGTATTTCTGTGTGGTCTCTGAACGTTTGACTAGCACTGTGTAGTAGAAGTATTGTTTTGTGGTTTTAATTATGTATTATTAAATATTTTAAAACCTTTTAGCTGTGGCTGGTTTGTGTAGAGATAAGTTAAGCTCTAAGAGTACATTGCATGTATTTAAGGATCCTGTACCAAGTCACTCTAATAAGCCTTTGACTGATTAGTCACATCTCATCATCTACTTTCGGCTGTTCCTGTTAGGGGCCGCCACAGCGGATCACTTGTTTACATTTCTTCCTGTCCTCTGTATCTTGCTGTGTCACACCAACCACCTGCATGTCCTCTCTCACCACATTCATAAACCTTATCTTAGGCCTTCCTCTTTTCCTGTTACCTGGTAGCTTCATCCTTAGAATCTTTTTCCCAATCCTCAGCATCCCTCCTCAGCACATGTCCAAACCAATGTAAGCTTGCCTCTCTGGCTTTATCTCCAAACCTTCCAACCTGGGCTGACCCTCTAATATATTTATTCCTAATCCTGTCCACCCTCATCACACCCAATGCAAATCTTAACATCTTTAACTCTGTCACATCCAGCTGAAACTCCTGCCTTTTTGTCAATGCCACTGTCTCCAACCCATATAACATAGCTGGTCTCACTACCCTCTTGTAGACCTTCCCTTTCACTTTTACAGGTACTCGTCTGTCACAAATCACTCCTGACATTCTTCTCCACCCACACCATCCTGCCTGTACTCACTTCTTCACCTCTCTTCCACACTCACCGTTACTCTGAACTACTGATCCCAAGTACTTAAACTCATCCACCTTCGCCACCTCTACTCCTTGCATCCTCACCATTCCTCTATCCTCCCTCTCATTCACACACATATATTCTGTCTTAGTCCTGCTGACCTTCATTCCTCTTCTCTCTAGAGTATATCTCCATCTGTCCAGGGTCTCCTAAACCTGTCCCCTACTCTCACTACAGATCACAATGTCATCTGCAAACATCATAGTCCACGGGGACTCCTGTCTGATCTTGTCTGTCAACCTGTCCATCACCATTGCAAATGAGAAAGGGCTCAGAACTGATCCTTGATGTAATCCAACCTCTACCTTAAACGTATCCGTCACTCTCACAGCAGACCTCATCGCTGTCACACTACCCTCCTACATATCCTGTACCACTCTTACATACTTCTCTGGCACTCCTGACTTCCTCATACAATATCACAACTCCTCTCTAGGCACCCTGTCATATGCTTTCTCTAAGTCTACAAAAACACAATGCAACTCCTTCTGACATTCTCTGTACTTCTCCATCGACACTCTCAGAGCAAACATCGCATCTGTAGTACTCTTTCATCTACCAATTGGATAATAATATTGCACAGCAATAATTGGACACCCCTTTTAAGGGCCTTTGGGTAGCTGATAATTATTAGTGGGTGGTGGCAGCTGGTACTACCGTATAGTCTGGGTAAAAAGGGTCACAGCTGGAGAACCTGTGCCAGCCTTCCCCAGAAGTGTCTGTGTGGTTGTGTAAACTCTTATCTCAAAGTGTGTGTGTGTGTGTGTGTGTGTGTGTGTGTGTGTGTGTGTGTGTGTGTGTGTGTGTGTGTGTGTGTGTCAGCTACTTAGGCAGGGACACAAAGCACTGGTTGGAAAGAGAGGGTGCTGGAGATTTTAGTTTGCCCACTAGGCTATGATCTGGACCCTATAGCTTTACCAGTGAGGAGTCTTATTGGGGACCTGGGAAACAAGGGAATGACCAGCCCTGGACTGACTGTGATCTCTGTGTGCTCTTAAGGGAAATTGTGTATTTGTTATCCTTTCCTCATATATGAGACACCCTCTCTGGTGTTAGTGGTGAGTATTGAGGCTCCTTGATTGCTGGGCCAGGGCACGGGCATCACAGTCCCACTCAGGCATTGTTGATAAACTCAAGAGCTTAGGTATAAACCCTTATGTCACCCAATGGATAACCAGCTGGATCACAGACAGGACCCCAGAAGTTCTAACTGGGGATTCCACCTCTATAAAGAGACAAGTCACAAGTGGAGTCCCTCAGGGAGGGGTCCTGGGACCACTTTTATTTTGCATCTACTTCTCAAACATAAAGGCCAATGTCAAGGGCATCTGGCTGCTGAAATTTGCAGATAATTGCAAATTAGGAGTAGTCACAGAATCTCCCACCAACACCAATGTTCTCAAGGAAGAGCTGACACAAACAAATAACTTGTATCAGAGCCATGAGCTAAAACTAAATGTAAAGAAGTGCATAGTAGTGTCCTTTGGTAAGTCATCCACCCCTGGTAATTATCATATTGACTAGACACTCCTAAGAGTCAACCCAGTAGTCAGGGACTTGGGGACACACACAGACAGTAATCTAGCCCTTGACCATCATGTGTCTGTGGTAGTGAGGAAACCATTGTATGGTATGCATCTTATGAATGTATGTATGGCATTTAGGTCCAAGGAGGTTATTGTTCCATTGTGTTTGGCATTCATCAGACATATTATTGAGTACAATGCCCCTTTTGGTATGTGTCTAACTAGACACATCCAACTATTGGAGCATTCATATAGGTTCCTCACTAAAGGAATACACGGTGTGACTGATATGTGCTGTGCAGATCACCTCAAGGCCCTATCTCTGTGTTCTGTCTTCTACAGGCTGTTGAGAGGAGATCTATGTCTGACATACAAGATGTTGTAAAACCTCACCCTGATTGACATAGTGCATATATGCAAAACAAACAGCACCAGAATTACCCATGCTAAAGACTTAAACCTTGCCAGTGATATAAATAGGACCTGCTGGTGAGACAGGTGTGCATCCCAGAGACTACCATCACTTCTCTGGAACAGGTTCCCCATTCTTGTGAAGCAGAGTTCCTCCCTAACCCAATTCAAGTGTATTTTGGATGATGGGGAACAGGAAATTCATCCCTGGTTTGGCACATATGCCTCTAATGGACACTGGAAACCTCTAACTGTTTTATCTCCCAGGCCCCTGCTTGTACATGTTTAATTTCCCAAGCTCCTGCTTACACTTATCACAGGTTGCAGAACTTGTCAGACAATTAGGATGCATAGCTAGGCTTAAAAAGGCCCCAGTGGTTGTTAGCCTAGTAAACACCTATGAACCTATGAACCATAGCAAATCATACTGATTGTTCATTTTTTGTGGCAATTTTAGATCTCCCTCCACAAAACACAGGTGCTGTTTGGTTTGTATAAACAGAATTTGCCACTTGCACTGGATTATAAATAAAATATCCATAACACCTATGAAGCACAACTCATATTTACTGACAACTTTAATATCTGTTAAAACTCTTTATTTTGTTGTGATTATGTTTTGAAACTCTTCATTTTGCTGTGATTAGCTCTGCGCTATGTGCTATATGGCCTTTTAAGTGCATGTTTGATATTTTTGGTCAACATTGTTTTTCAGATAATCTTAATAAACCATTAGGCTTAATCATGATTGTTTGACACATGCACTGCAGTATGAAGTAACTATAGTGCAATATTAATTTGTTTTGGTATTTGTTTAATGATTCAAGAGATACCTTGTACATCATAGATAGAACAACACAATATGAATTTCCTTCACTGGTCATTGCAGAATTTTTATATCCAGCTCACTTTTGTCCTTAATCCAGCTTAGCACAAATGTGGTTCTGCAAAACTGTTAATAGCCTCTGTGATGTTTAAGTATAAACAAAGATGGTGCTGCCAAGTGATCACAGAAACAAAATTTATAAATAATGTTTCTTCAGTGTGAAGAACTTGTTTTACACTAGCTACAGTTCAGATACATAAAACAGAGCAGATGACTTGATCATCATAGTGTTAGGAGCTGATGTAATGCTGGTGCCTGCATTTACCTATTGTAAATGGAAGCAATGCTTTGGGTCTTTCTTAACATTAAAGGTGAGTGGTTGAAGTGAGCATTATGAACACTGGCAATACTACTGGCAAGCATTGTTTCTGTCCTCTATCCACTCTCTTTCCTAAACCCAGAACCCTTTTAGAGAAATGTAAGTACCTGACTTGGCTAAACATAGAAACATGGAGATATAACAAAAGTATACACATAAAGTCAAATACTACAGTTTAACAACTGGTTGTGGAAATAGCTAATGAATGAGATAAGTGGGAGTTTATAGGAAAAAATGACAGACATATCTGCCCTCTGCTTACAGAAAGAAGCATGCATAGAATATTTAGTTGCAAGCTGCAGTAAAATACCAAGGACATTGCAAACTTTGAACATATCCCCATATAGTAGTCCTGAATAGTGCTATACTTATGAAAACACATAATAAAATTAGGAATCTACTATAAATGATTTGTAATGCATACCTTCAGACTAAGCACACCTATTTAATCATTATTTTACATTACAGTAGGTCAGTATTTAAAATATTATAGTGCAATGGTCATCTTCATCTTCCTCATATAGGATGTATTTCCTATTTGTAGTGTGTTACTGGTCAGGTGGAATGTGAGGAGGAGGTTGCAAAAGGTAGATAGAAGGGCTCATTAATATCTGATTATCCAGATCCTCAAACTCCTGACAAATGAAGTACTACTGATTGTGTTGTGTTAACTAAGACAATGAGGGTTATAGACTTCTGTAATACTTATTTGACTGCTGAATGCAGTCTATAAGACTGTGCATGAATACCTCACTTGAAGATCATTGATATGCTGTTGTTAGTATAGCAGCTGCATGTACATAACAGTTGCTCAGGCACTGCTGCTCTTTGCTTATAGAAGAAATTTGCTGTTGCAATGTCTTTTGCCAGGTCCAGTAAAGCAGAGGGATATAGCACTTAGTATGACCCATGTGACTCTAATTCAATTAGCAGCTTGGTCACCTAAGATCATTGTCTAAGGAAAATTGGAATGAGTGGTTGCTGCCAGCATACCAATTCAAGGAGGAGGGAGGTTGATCTGGCAAGGTAGTGGCCCTGGCTTGCCATGTGGGTGACATCTAGGGGAAGCACTAGGTGTTGCACTTGTGAAGCATCAACCTGTGAGCATTCACTGGCACTGTGCATCTGTGTGTCACTGAGGAAGCATGCAGAGGCACATTTGTACAACAAGCAGCAGCAGTAATGGAGATGAAAGGCCCACTACACTGGCTGGATGAAGGTGCTCCTGAGGGTAGGGTAGGTAGTGCAACAGAGACAGCTAGTTGGCCCACTCCCTCCCACCTGACTGTTACATAGGAGAATTAATGGATTGACTGGGTTACCCAGGCTGGAAAAAAACAGGCTGTAGGGTTCTTCCCTAGCCCAGGGATGTCGGTCTCTCTCACCACAGAAAGCCCTGACCAAATGAGTGAAGGTTGAGGAGTCACTGGACCGAGCCTGCAGAGTTACAAAGAAGTATGTTGTTACTGCATTTCTCCTGGTTTGCAGCCACCCATAAAAAGCAACACACATTATAAACTGCCTATCACTGATCACTGTTTCTCACAGGTGCAGTGATCTCTGATTGACAAACAAAAAAAGAGAGGTGTGGGTGGGTGCATGGATTCTGCCCAGAACTGTACTTTTGTTTAAAGCAAATCTGTCAAACAATTGTGATGTGGACTTGTTAGTTTCAATGTCTCATACTGGAGTTCCAAAACATGAATATATAGTTCTAAAACATGCACACATAAACACATATGTACACAAACAAGGTCTCATGCACGCACAGACTTATACACACACAAACACCTTGGATGTTGACGGCCAGTGGAGAAAAAGAAAAGCTGGCATTTGTAGGTTTTTAATGACACATACCACTTTTTCTTTTCAGTATTGGTAAATTGCTGAGTGCAGTATTTTATTGTCAGAGAGATAGTCATCCATTCCTAAGATATACTGCAACAGCCATGATATAATCTACATGTCAAAATATGTGAATGAGTGGTACTGTACGACATGAAATCTTTCATACTGTATGGGAGCAGACTATATTAAATATTATATGCCTTATGTAATAGTTGTCTTAGTACTTGTTTTCTGTGGAACTGCTACAATATGCTACTTTAACACCAATCCAGCTGTCCACTTACATGAAAAATCTAATTCAGCAATAATTTTTGTGTAATGGACAGACCATAAAATACTGTGAGTTTTGTTGTAAGTTACTGAATGCAGAGGTATAACCACATTGAGCAGTATTCAGTGCTATCTTGCATATACAGCTCTGTCAGAATATTGACCATCTACAGTATTCCAACTGCAGAATAATTTGAATTATCCTGGACAACATAATGTTGGCCAAAAACAATTTAGGCCTACTGAGCTGAGACAGCATATTTAAATTATCATAGATACAGATGAATTTTAAGAACTTAATTCCAACCTTTTATATTCAGTTTTTCTTACTGTTTACTTAACATGGATATAATACTTTTGGTCCAACTGAGAAAAAATAACCAGGACATTTTCAGGATAAACTGCAAGGTCAACAGTTTAGTAATACTTTCGTCTAAGAATGACCAGTGAATGCTAAACAACTTGTGCAGTGAAGGCCTTATGTCCTTTTCAGTAAGAGCTCTTTTAGAGGTTATATGTTTTAACAATGAACATTAAAAGTATGTTTATCATCAGAATTCAACATTTTCTGTCATGGTTAATGGAAACTGAAAATAAGAGAACATCGTGAGGAGATGAAAAATGTCCCCTGCATTTCATTTTTTCATAATTAATAACAGTTATTCAATACTTCAGATTGTTTTCTAATGAACACAGATTGAATCAAAGTGTGTTTCTGGTTGCATCCTAGAAAAAAAAATATTTAGAGTTATATCATATGTACATTGCTGACATCAAGATCTGTTTCAGGACTTTTGGGTATGTGCAACTGATGCTCATATCTCTGCACTGGATATATATCTCACTGCTTCTGGTCAGCAGTGAGTATTGCTTCACATAGCATATAAAGTAGAACATAAACAATAACTAAAAGGCAAAATGGTAAACTAATACAATTTTGACATATTTATATGCCGTCTTAGACTGAGTTCACAAATTCATAAATTTTCCAGCATTAGAGATTCAACTGCAGTGTTATCTGAAGTACAATTTTAACTTTTCACTGCCCAGAAAATATTTTTTGTGTAATTCAATTATATTTCATTTAAATGTGTTTTAGTATGCAGTAGACTTTATTGCTGCACATTTAGTATGCCTGAGGAGACAGTTTTAATTTGCAAACATGATAAACATTGTTAGGAAGTATAAAAATAGCTATATGAAATACAGTTCTCTGACAGAGAAAAACACATTCACTACTTTTCAGTTTATGAAAAGCTCTTCAGGCTGTTACATGTTTTTAAATCAAATCATGCATGGGGCCTAATGCACTTTTCACGGCTGGAAAACTGGGCAGCTGTCCTTATAACACTACAGAAGACAAGCATTTTTTAAACAAAATGCTATAAACCTTGAAGCTCTGAGTGGCTAGAATGCAAGTTTTAGGAAAGACACATAACATTGCAAGGGAATATAAATAAAAGACTGGATTTATTATAGTGTTCCTCTAATAAGCTGTTATAGCCTTTATATATAATTTTTACGTCTTGATGTTTTGACCAGTTAAAAATCATAATTTAAAATGTAAATAATGTACTATGTACAATATGGTGCAGGTTCTAATTTTTTCATACAGTGTATAAGGCTACATTGGAGCCCATTAATATATTTTCTGCAGTAATGCTGCAATATCTACAAATTAAGTTAATGTATTATAGTCTGCATTTTCCTTCAAAAATAACCATTTCTTGTACTGTACCACATACCCTTTCTCCCTTATGAAAGGAGGTACGTTTCCAGTTATATTTAATTACAGGGGGGTGATAATGATTATCACCTAGCACGCTTATATAAAACAAACTATACAGTCGTAAATATCACATCATTGTTTCACTTACAATAATGAAAAGTAAAAGTAAAAGTATGGCTTTGCAAAGGTAAATCACAAAGAGTTGTTTTATGGTTTACTTGTTTAAAAGCATCTTAAGGGAACGTGTAAGTGTGCTTACAATGGCAGCCATCGTAGATGAATGTCGAGCCAGAAGTTTGACACTTGGATCGCTAAATGTTTTGTCTGATGCTGACTCTGCAGCTTTCAACAGGCAAATATAGTTCATTACCATTTCATCTATCTTAGCTGTAATTTCCTGCTGCTGTGTTTCAGAGTTCATTACTTTAACTAAACGCATGCATGCTTCAGTTAAGCAGCAAAGAACTTGGAAGCTAGAGGTCATAGCCAAAAGCATTTCTTCTGGACTTTTGTCTGCCATGGCCATCATCTTGCAGGCACTTCCCAGCTCTCTTGATTCAACAGACAGCAATTGTTTAAACTGTGAAAGTGTATGCTCATAAGCCTCTTCTTGAAAATTTTCTTTTCTATCAGCACTGGCACGTACAAGTAAAAGTAATTCAGTGGCATCTTTTTGTGCTGCAAGAAATCCATCAGGCATCATGTAAACTTTATCCTTTAGTGCATTTATTCTTGTTATTCTTGCATCAAAACTCATGTCATTTAGATTAATGTCAATTGTACCTTGCTCAATAGTAGCACTGGCTCTATGGTCATTTGTCACAGTGTCTAAATCTGGAGTTTTGTTCTCCTTTTCAGTGACTGATGACTGAATCTCGAGGTCTGTGGTTTCAGATGCTAACTGTGAATCATAAAGGCATGATAGTTGGCTTTTGCCTTCACTGTTCTCCTCTTCATCTTCTTCTTCATTTCCTTTGTTAAGAAAACAGTACGTAAAAGGGCCATGACATCTCCAGTTACTAGTATATAACTTTGGTAAGGGTAAAGTCTTATACTGTTTACTTTCCTTCTGAACTGAAATTGCTACAGAAGGCCTTCTGTTCTTTTTGTTTTCTGTTCCAGATGAGCAGCAAGATGAATTAGTAATGAGAGAACTTTGAGAATAACTTTTCAGCAGTCGTCTGCTTAGTGGAAGGTCCACTATTTTATCTGCTTTGGCTTTACTTATTTCACTTACATCCAAGCAAGATAAACTTGGGGTATTTACTTTCTCAAAATGTATTTCATTTTTTCCTGAAGTTGCTGCAACATTGCTGTTGGTACGCCTTAGTATTTTTCGGTTGCGTGGCATTTTCAGACTTCCTCCAATTTGGTCATACGGCCTTATACTAATTGCTGATGTACCTGTATGAGCAGCTTTGCTGACGTCCTGACACTGTTGGTTTAGGTCTTTGCAAATGCTGAATGGCTGAATGGTGGTCGTGGTGGTATCATCTGCATGGTGTTTAGAGAAAGCTGAAGGCAAGCCCTCTGTTCTTCCATTTTCAGGCTCTGTAAGAGCTACACTAGGGGTAGTAGAGAAACAGATAGAATCATTAAGCATCTCCCTGACAACACATTCAGTTTTAAAACTTGGGCAGCAATTCTCATCCTGATCTGGAAGTTGCCTTTTATGTAAATATCCAGAGGACAGTATATCACTTCCCGGATTCTCACCTTTATAGAGATAAATGTACTGATTACATTGATCATCTAATCCCACATTCCTTTTCACACAGGTTACGGATTGTCGCCTTACCTTACCTTTGGACTCATCATCATTTAGAAACTTTTGCCTACTTACATCATCATCATCATCATCCCTCTTCAGTTTACTAGGTAAAGTAGCAGAAATAATATTTCTAATGCTATGAAATGGCTCTTTTTGTAGCCTACAGCTATCTGAGGCAACAGGACTCTCTTCTCTAATATTTAAAAGTTCTAATGTCGATGATGATGAAGATGAAATGAAAGATGGTTCTGAAAATATGTCAGCCTGGATGGTAATACTTTCTAGCTGCTTTTGGACAGTACTAGAACTTTCTTCACTGTCTTTTAAAATGGGAGGTACAGGGTGGCTACCATTTTCTAATGATTTACAATTTGCATCTAAACTTCTAGATTTAGAGAATAAGCAAGCCCGTAAATTGACTGAATAAACATTTTCTGTTTCTAAAATATTCTGAATTAATCTTTGTTCATTAACATCACAGCATTCTTCCCCCCTGGACATTTTATATACTCCCTGGTGTTTGACATCAGTAAAAACACTGCTCATTATTGCGGTACCTGTGGTTTCTTTAATCTTGGGAATCCGGTGACACCCATCACGTAAAGTGCCAAATAATGGTTCAGCTTTTGAAGTGGCATGCATAGCTGGCACTGTCTTTCTATGACATGTAGCTTCACCCTGTTTATGTGGGTCCTTGTAGGGAGCCCCATGAGTTGAGTGTGATTGCTGTCTTTCTTCTGAAGGGGTGCTGCTGATACCTTTCACTGCAGATTCAGAAATAATGTGCTTAACGTCAGAGGCACAAAGAGGGGAATCGACTGGGGTAGCACATGTGCTGCTGCTGCTACCGGTGCTGCATCCTGCATCTACTGAAGAACACTGTGAACTCTGCAGAGAGAAATGGCCTTCACTTTGCAAAGAAGACATACGCTTAGCCAAATGATACTCACAAAATCTTGCTACATTCTGTTCAGCTTCGGAGAGATTAACATGGCTATCAGCTGCAGGAATGTCTGTCTCTTGTGAATCAGTTAGTTCTTTGGCAGGGTTGCTATCATCTTGTTCAAGACATGAAGCACTATAATTTTCTTCAGCAGACACTTCACCTTTTCTGTCTTGTTCTGTTTTAGAGGCTCCAGGTAACTTGGAAAATTGTTTACCATTAAGTATTGCTGGGACCTGTTTTTCAACTGTTCTTTCATCCACAATAGCATGCCATCTTTGGTTTTCTTTACGAAAAGTAGTTCTTTCCAAGTCAAAAGTGCTAATCTGTTTATTGTCCCTTGACGCTTGAGAGCTATATTTATTGTTGGATTTTAACTCTTCACTTGCTTCTATTTTTTTGGTTTTTTGTATATTTTGAAGAGAAATATTATTCTCAGATGTTGTCTTGGACAAGCCATCTACAATTTTCTTCTTTTTATTAGTGCAAGACTGCACTAAAGAACTCATGTGCAATTTATTAAAATATTCTGTTACAGACTTAGTCTCCATTGTCTCTGGTTCCATTTCAATGTTATCAGAATGAAACATTTGTTTTGAAGGCACAGCTTTGAAGTGCGGGTCCGTGGCAGGCTGACTTACCATAAACGGTGAAGATACACTTTTCATATCTCCTACTGCATTTTGAGATATGGGGAATTCTGTTTTCTCCTCAATGAGAGGCTGGTAGCCCTCACAAGTAGCCAAAAACATGCGTGTGCCATTCTCAGACTGCTTCTGTGCAACAGCTTGTTCAGAATTTTCTGTCATTTCTGAAGAGTTGGTTTCATTGCCAGAATCGGAAGATGACTCAGGGCTATATGCTCGCATTATTGTTACACCTGTATACCACAAGAAGATAAACAGCTAATTAATAACATCATCTGAGACACTTCATTACATGTAAGAAAATATGTTTATTAAATAAAACTCTACTTTATGATGTCATTAACTTAATTTGATCAAATAATGCCAAAAGCATACATGGAAGAAATAAATGATCGCTTCACCTTAACAAATAAGAAATGGACAACATATACATGTTAGCAAAAACAATGATGACGGTGATTAGGATGGTAATGATGATGACAACAGCACTGACAAAACTGACACAAGATTTATGGAAGCGTTCCAGGACTAATGATGGATATGTAGACGGAATGTTATGGTGGTCAGTGAATAAATGTTACTATACGGAAAGAACCTGAATTGTCTCTGGACTGTTGTTCTTCAGAAACTGCCAATGACTCCAGTGCTTGCAGAGTAGAAACCATTGTTTCATCTAATGCCTGCTCAATTTTGCTCTCGTTATTAGTAGGAACGGCATCAATCAATGACACTGGGACATCATTTCTGACTACAGTATTAACGTTATCGTTATCTGACAAAAGTTGAGTATGGGTGTCTTCTTCATCAGAACTATCTCTAAAGCCAGGAGGAGGAGCAGCAATAGCCATATTTAATGAGTGCAGGAGAATATCTTCATCTTCTTCATCATCACCATCAGGTGGGGGTAGTGATGTCAGATCAATGATGTCATCTCCTGAACCAGCCATGTTTAAGATATCAGTCCTGACCAGCTCCCCTAAAATAGTATCCTCCTCACAACTTGCTTCGTCTTCATCTTCTGCATCATCTGTGTTTTCTGAATAACAGATGTCATGGAGAAGAGGCTCTTCTATCCCTTCTGTATTTCCAAACATTTTATTGTCAGTTATGTTTGTATACACAGCACTGGAAGAAAAATTAATGCTTTCAGCATCTGAGGATGAGTCTAACCCTTTAATTTCATCATTATTGTCTAAGTACATGGATTTATGAACATCTGACATCTCTGGGCTCTCATCCATTAATCGTTCATATCCAAGGTGCTGTGGGTTAATATTGTCTATGTTGTGATCACCAAATATAAATGATACTTTTGCTTCTCGAGGAGACTCCTGTGCTTTATTACTAGAATCCATTCCTGAGACATACAAGAAGGACTGTTGGTTTGCACTTCTGTTTCTAACCTCTTTAACATTAGACTGATGTATTACTTCCCGATCAGACCCAACAGATTTTAAAGCATCATCAATGTAAATTAGCCGAGGATCAGTTTGGCAATGGATGTTACCCACAATATCTGGTTTTTGCTTGGATCCCAAAAATGACGTATGAATCTCATGATCCTCTTTCATTGAAAACATAGCAGCTGCTGATAGATTTTTCCATTCAGAGGAATTGAAATTATGTTTACTTTTGTTCTCTATACCTAAAAACATAATAATAAGATAAGATAGTTAATTTAATAATAGAAAATGTAATGTAAATAATGAAGCACTGTTATTAACACAGATAAAGTAATTCATTGTTTTACTAGGTAGTAATAAGAATGTTTCTAAAATGCTAAATCACTGAACACTTAACTTTGCATATCAAATTATCTTTTTTCTCTGAGTATAATGCCCTCAGATTACATGCAATTAAGTTAAAATGTTTTTTCTTTAGAAATTAATTTATAGTCCAAGTCCAACAACATTATCAACCCTGTTATGATTGTTTCATTTCAAATCATGACAAGTAGAATTACAATTTACCATACTTTTCTTTTGTCTGCTTACTGATCTTTTAACCGAAATAAAGGTCTCATAATGATAACTGATCAAAGTTAAACTGAAGAATTTATGTCTGTCATACATGGTAAACAGATCACTGTATCATCACTTGTGGACTACAAGACTAGATGTGTTCTGCAACATTTGGTGACCAGAAAAGGTAAAGTTAAGGCATCATCAAGTACAACGATGGAAATTCACCGAAGTTTTTCATCTGTGCTTGTGCACTGTTTATTCTGTGTATTTACACTATGTATTATGGCTTGACTTTTCTCCCAGACTCTGAATTTACTATTTATCAATTGTGAAATAACTGATCTGTTTTTCTCAGACTTTTTTGTTCTATGCAAATAGAAATGTAACTGTGAACATCCAACAAGTGCAACATTTATTCCCCCTTATTCATGTAATTTGGAAAGAAAACCAGATGATTAATATACTAATTGAAGTTGGTTTCTGACACCAACTTAGGAAGGAGGGATGAGTTGGTTCATAACTCTACCCTATCTTTATGGATCATTAAATAAGGAAGCTTCCTATCTTCAATGGTGTGAGCATCACAGTGGTGTATATTCCCCCAGTGCCAATACCAACGAGGCACTGAGTATACTTTACCAGTCAATCAGTGAGCTACAAAATCAGAATCTGGAGTTTGCTCACATAAAAGGAGATGATTTTAATCAAGCAAATCAGAAAACAGTCTTACCTCATTACTTCCAGCATGTGGTCTTTGCAACGAGGGGAGAGAACATTCTGGATAAGGTCTGCACCAATATCAAGCTAGCATATAAGGCAGTACCTCATCATCTGGGAAACTCAGATCATCTCTCCATTATGCTACTACCAGCATATATGCCATTGTTACTCAGAGGAAAGCCATCCAGGAAATAAATAAAGGTATTGCCAGAGGGAGCAGTCTCAGCACTGCAGGGCTGCTTTGAAAGCACAGACTGGAATATGTTCAAGGAGGCGGCTACTATGGACCAGAATATTAACCTGGATAATTACACAGAGTCTTTGATGGCCTATATATCAAAATGTGTGGATGATGTAACAGTCAACAAGATCGTCATCACATGAGTGAATCAGAACCCCTGGCTCACAAGGAGAGTGTACAATCTCTTGAATGCAATGCAATGCTGTCTTTAAGTCTAAAGACAAAGATTTCCTTAGGGAAGCCAGAGTGAAATAAGTAGAGGAATAAAAGAAGCTAAGTGGGTCTATGGACAGAAAATTCAGAGTCACTTCTTGGACCTGAGAAACTCCAGGCTACTGTGGCAAGGTATACAATTTATATCAGACTACAGGACCTTACCTTCTCAATGTGATGATAACATGGAGTTTCTCAATGAACTCAACACCTACTTCAGCAGGTTCGAGAAGGGAAACAATACAGTGATAACGAAACTGCCCACCAACCAAGAACATGAAGTGGTCTGTCTTCACCCAGTGGTTGTTCAAAGGGTGCTGTGATGGGTGAACCCAAGAATGGCAGCTGGTCCTGAAAATATTCTGGGGTGGGTGCTCAGGAACTGTGCTGACTAATTAATTGTTATTATCAACAACATATTCAACATCTCTCTGCATCAGGCCACAGTACCCAAGTGCTTCAAGAATACAACCATTATAATACTGCCCAAGAAATCTTCACCCTAAAACCTGAATGACTATCACCCAGTAGCTCTCACCTCCACTGTAATGAAGTGCTTTGAGAGATTGGTCAAAGACTATTTAACATCAAGTCTTCCTGCAACATTGGACCCAATACAATTCACTTATAGATCCAATCGCTCTAAGGCAGATGTCATCTCATTGGTTCTTCACTTATCCTTGGCACACCTGGACAACAAAAACTGCTATGTCCATATGTTATTTATTGACTTCAGCTTGGCTTTCAGCATGGTCATCCCCCATCATCTGATTGAGAAACTCATCCATCTGGGTGTTAGCACTCCTTTATGCAACTGGATTCTGGACTTTCATATTGACAGACCACAAAAGGTATGTGTAGCCAACAACATCTTGATGAGCATCACACTGAACACTGGGGTACCTCAGGGATGTGTCCTGATCCCCCTGCTGTTCACCATGCTGACACATGATTGCATCACTAGGTACAACACGAACCACATTATTAAATTTGTGGATGATACTACAATGGTGGGTCTCATCAGCAATGGTGACGAAAAAGCCTACAAAGAGGAAGTGAACCAACTGATTGTCTGATGTGACAACAACAACCTGATTCTCAATGTGAATAAAACAAAGGAGATAATAGTAGACTTCAGGAAGAGGTGCAAGGCTTATTCTCCACTCACAATTAAAGGAGAAACAATGGAAAGGGTGAAGAGCACCAAATTCCTGGAGGTGCATATAACTGAAGACTTGTCTTGGTCAATAAACACTAATCACATTGTCAAAAAGGCATAACAGCATCTACACTTTCTAAGAAGGTTAAGGAGAGCAAAATTACCACCTTCAGTTCTCACAACCTTCTACATGGGTACCATTGAAACCATCCTGACTAGTAATCTCTCAGTGTGGTATGGAAATTGCACAGTTTCAGATCGCAAATCTCTCCAGAGGGTGGTGAAAGTAGTGGAGAGAATTATCAGGTAGACACTCCCATCTAACCAGGACTAGCACTTTGCTCAGTGCCTAAACAGCCATGAAAATAGTCAAAGGCTGCACTCTCCCTGCCCATGGTCTGTTCTTGTGTTTGTCTTCAGGCAGAAGATACTGTAGCTTACATTGCAAAACCACCAGATTTAATAAAGGCTTTTTTCCACAAGCCATCAGACTTCTGAACACCAGTAATAACATACACCATGCTGGTCATCGAGGTCTGGAGTTACAACGCTGAAGTAATTCAAAGACATATGCAATAACTCTATGAAAGTACAGTCTTATACCTTATGTGCAATATTAATGATGCCAAGTTAACATTCTGTGCAACATGTTAAGTTAGAATTCAGTGCAATTTGAAATCAGTCTGATTCTGATCTGTATAATATATTATCTGTGCAATATTTTGGGTAATGACAAAGATGTAAGTGGAATAGTCTTGGTGCATGTTATTGCACTTGTTACTGCACTGCATAAATGTCTTACTGTTGTTATTGTTGGATTAGCATTAGTATATGTGTTATTGTATTAATATTATCAGTATATGTTATATGCACATTGAGTTTGAAATAATGAAATTTCTTTCAGTTGCACTTTTGTGCAGTCTAAATGACAATAAAATTCACTTTGACTTTGACTTAGAAGATAGGGCTTGATGTTCACAGACTCTTTGAGCAGAGGTTATAGCTACTAAAAAGATAGTTTTCCAGGTTAAAAATTTTAGTTCACGCTTTGCTGACAGTTCAAATGGAGATTGAGTTAAAGCTTGTAATGCTAAATTCAAAGCCCATGGCAGAGAAGAATCTTTAAAAAGAAGACTAAGAAGAAACGTTGCCCTTATAAAGGCCTTACAAAGTTTTGAAGAAGCTAGGGATGAGTCATTTGCTCCTATGTGGAAATTATAAATGACAGCTAGTTGTACATAGTCAAGGATCTAGCTCCTTCATTAAAAATTGCAGCCAACAACTCACAAACTTTAGGTACTGGTGCTGAAAAAAGATCAGTGTCTCTTTGCTGTGCCCAAAAAACAAATATTTTCCATTTACTACTGGAAATTTTTCTAGTGGAAGCTTTATGGTAAGACAAATGAATGCCACATACAGGGGAGGAGAGTCTTGGTTGCCTGGCTATCAATGGAAGTGGAGAAACCATGCAGTCTACTTTAGGCCTGAAATGTGCGGGTGAATCTTGCCTGTCATGTGAGATAGGAGGTCTGGATTTGTTTCCAGAATCCATGGTGGGTGAACTAGATGAAGCCTAAGAAAGGGGAACTAAATCTAATGAGGCCAATAAGGTGCAATGAGGATGGCTATATTCTTCAATTGAGATGCTTTCTTAAGAAACTTGAGGATTAAATGAGTTGGGGAGAAAGCACAAATAAGACCGGGGGGCAGTTGCCTCTTAGTGATTCTCTTAGTGGGGTCATCAGGGCAAAGAACATGCTGCACTTGTTGTTGAGGGCAGATATATATAGGTCACAGCAAGACTGGCTCCATTGCTGGAATATCTCTACCACAGTTTTCTTGTTGAGAGACCACTCATGAGGCAATAAAATGGACTTATTCAACGTGTCTGTTATCATGTTGAATTTCCCTGGAATGCGTGTTGCTATTAGAAATCAATTGGATGAGATCATCCAGTGCCACAATCTTAGAGCTTTTCAACACAAGGGTTAAGATCGGGTTCCTCCTTGTTTGTTGATGTAACATACCACACTGATATATTGTGCATCTGAATAGCGATAGTCCCAGAAGAGAGATATTCTTGAAAGGCCTACAATGCTAGGAGTACTGCTCTCATTTCCAGGACATTGATATGACTCAAAAGAAAAAATCTATCTACATATTACACACATCAGTAATACATTATTTTTAGTTTAGATATATTCTTAGCAAGATATGAACATATTATATATTCATTATTTTAAAAAAAATTTTTAAAATACAT
The DNA here is from genome assembly GCF_019279795.1 of Protopterus annectens. Lineage (NCBI taxonomy): Eukaryota > Metazoa > Chordata > Ceratodontiformes > Protopteridae > Protopterus > Protopterus annectens. Next base: position 694,502,202 of record NC_056735.1, read on the forward strand.
CTTGCATAAATTGTACATAACTTATGTCTTGAATATTTCTTTTGTATTTTAGTCATACATATAGCATATTAGAATAACTATGTGAATACATATCCAATAGTAAACATACATAGTAATATATGGAAATGAAATAACATTGTATAAGAATATATGCACATATTCATTCATTTTTAAGATGATTATATAACATCTATTATATGTATATACAGGATAATGCCATAAATAACTATATAGATACATTGTAAATCAGTTAGATACAGATGCAGATCTACTAGGAGACTTCACTTAGACAGCTAGATACACACGCAGCGATCTGATAAAAAATTTTGATAGAATTAAGCGTTCGCTTTTATCATGGTGCATATAAACTTTTTTATATTTAGCGGTCAAAGCTCTAATAAATATATGACACATGATGAATGCACATTTTTATGAAGTTTTAAATTGTAACAATGAAATGTTTTGATTAATTATTTTAATTGAGAGTTTTCCCGCGCTAGCGGATATATAAATGCATAATAGTTAATTAATGATTGTTATCTGATGAAGCGTGGATGGACCATGCGAAAGCGCTCATTTCTGTCTTTTCAATAAAACGTATTGGATACTTTGCAGCAGTTGGATTTTATTAATATATACTACGAGTTTCTACATTGAGAACATTTGTATTCACATTTCATGGCTGGTATCTCACATCTCTCTACATTGATATGTGTGTAAGCCTCTTTGGGGTTCCAGGTGCCTTGCACTGTCATTCCAAAGAACTGCCCCTCCTCACCCAACTTGAGAAGCATCAGTGATCATTATGGCTTTGGAATGAGGGAAGAATGAAGGGATGACCTTTTAATATTTGATCTGAGTGAATCTACCACAAGAAGTACTTTTGCCATGCCTGAGTTATTCTGACCTGAGTGGACACAGGCTGGTGCAGAATAGACCACTGAATTACCAGGGTCCATTGAATAATTCTCATATAGTATCTTATAACAGATCCAAAACTATTGCAGCAGACTCTGACCCTGACCCCAGGGCTTGTAGAATCAATCAAACTGATAGAGAATTTTGAATTATCTTTTCGACTTGAAATCAAATTATTTGTACCCTTGGTAAGGAAAGGGATTATGTCACTGATAGCATATTATAATAAGGCCGCTATGAACTCTAATATCTGAGATGGTTCTAGCTGAGAGTTTTTGTGATTGATGATAATTCCTAGATGAGAGCAAAGCTGAAGTACTTAACCTCATGCATGCCTTGTTGGAGTGGTTATAAGCCAGTCATCCAAGTACAGAAACACCCAAAACCCCTGCAGTCTCAGGTGAGTTGTTACTACTGTCTAGTGTTTGAACACCCGTGGGGCTATGGTGAGGCCAATGAGCAGAGCTCTCAATTGATAATGACTGACTCCCAGCTGGAAGCATAGGTATTTTCTAGATCATCTGTTCATTTTTATGTGATAGTATGCATCTTCTGTTGAGCCCATCCAGTTGCCCTTGTGCAAGAAAAGCAAAATGGACTGAACCGTGATTATCTGGAATTTGGTCTACTGAACTGACTTTTTCAGAATGCTGAGATCCAAAATTGTTCAGCAGTCCCATGTTTTCTTTGGCACTAAAAGAATGTTGATTAAGTTATTGACTCTTTCTGGTCTGGGGAAACCTCTTGGATGACTCTTTTTTTCTAGCAGCTTTTCTATTTCAAGTTTTGAGGGTTTCCTCTGTCTGGGTAGAAAATGGAGAATTTAGTTTACAGTTAAGGGGGAGGGTATTATATTACCTCTGGAAATAATCCTGTGCACCCATGTATCCTTTGTAATGTTTAGCCAGGCTGTCTGGTGCAGGAATAAATGACCCCCAACTGCATCCAGAGGTGGACAATTGGGCTGGCTTTTATGAGCACTGGTAGGATCTGTCAGAGAAAGAATAACTAAATCCTTGGCAGACCTTCTTTCCCACATGGGCAGCATCTTCCATTATAGTTCTCCCATCTTCCTCTTGCGGAACTATCTCCATTTGGATCATGGAAAGGACCCTGTGATTTTCTGAACCACATTTTTGGCCACCTTGTTGATTACTAGAGAAGGTCCTTTGAGTTATTGAAAAACATGCATCCATTGCAGACAGGGTCTTATCATCTATCTCACACCTGGACAGCATGTCTTTAACCTTAGGGAAAACAAAGAACTTCTGTCAAAGGGAGCATTAACAAAGGAGGACTTGAAGGGATCCATGAAATCACACAGGGCATGTTTCCTGATGGAGATGCCTGAACCAGCCACCTGGTAGGTACCTTCAACTGCATGTGAAATGAGCCTCATGTACAAATTTGAGAAGGATTGTAGGATAGCCAAGTTAGAGACAATAGATCTCTCTGACTCAGAATTAATGGTCCCTGAGAGGGATTTAGAACGTTCTTTAATAAAGTCCCCCTGAAGTCTAGTGAAGTGTGCTAAATAATTCAGAGACCTGATTGCAAAATGTGCTGAAGAATATACATACTTCCCAAATATGTCCAATGCCCTGAAATTCCTGTTAGGGGGATGGACAGATGAATGTTGTTCCACAAGTTCCTACTTTGAGACTGCTGCTATAACCATGGCATCTACTGGTACTCCTTTGATCCAAAATCCTCTTCCCTTTCAGTGGTACCAGGATCCTATTGGCTCCACAGCATCATGTTCCTTCCAAACCTGACTAGCGATCAAATAAATGAGCTCATCAGTGGGAAGAGTCACCCAGGAGGTAGATGGGTCAGACCAAATGGCTTACAGGAACTTCAACTGATATAGTAATGAATAGGCTTTCAGGAATGCTGATTCTTCTTTGGAAGGGTTATCAGTAAACCAGCAACCAATTTGCTTTATGATCTCCAGGATGTCTCCAAAGGAGACACTATCAAGTTCTGATTTAAGTGACTCTTCCTCTTCATCAAAATCTGTATCTTCTGTGACTGACTCTTGAGGAAAGTGTAAATGCCTTCTGTTGCACTTTCTTTTCATAAGAACTTTTTCAGCAGGGTGCTCTGGAGAAGTATCAGAAGATATAAGTAATACCCTGCTGCTGGGTAGTCTGGAAATTTTGGACTGGCTGTCTCTGTGAAGTAGTGTGTTGAGGCTCAAGGTTCAAAGACATATGAGATTGGGAAGACAGATCTGGGGGGAAATCATCCTTCTTCTAGAATTAGAAAAAACTCTCTCCAGTACCTCAAAGGCAGAATGCCCCAGGGAGAAGGATGCCAATGGTGTCAAGAAGATATGCTTCCAGACCATTGGCTCCCTCTGATCTGAAGACAGGGCACCTGAGGCAGAGGTCAGAGCCGAGTTGTCTAAAGCCAAGACTCTGAGGGACAGAGATAGATCTGACAACTTCGGTGTCAACTCCAACACCTCAAACCCGGCAGTGGCCGTACAACTCTGGTAGTCATCTGGGTCTGACCTGCTCACAGCTGGTCCAATCAATGAAGGAATCAGAGCCAAAGATACAACAATCTTTTGGTCTGACATGGATGGTTCATGGATTCTCAGATCCAAGAGCTCTGAAGGTGAAGGTCAGATTGGAGAAGGAGACAAAATATGTAAAGTAGTACTAGGGAAGGTGTCTGGACCCAATGGGATAGGAGCTGGGAGAACTCCTTCATAGGTTCATAGGTTCATACTAGGCTATCTGCCCGAGGGCATTTACAAGCCTAGCCCATAGTTTTGTGGCTTACGCCACCCCTTTAGTATGGGGAACTATACCCATTATTTTGCTGTGCCTCTGTCGAGCAGTGACACTGAGGTAATCCCTGGGGTATATCTGCGATCTCCCATCCATTGGTCAAGATTTCTCTTGAACAAGGCCAGCGAGGTGCTCTGCCTCACATATACCGGGATTTTATTCCACAGCATAGGGAGTCTTTGGGTGATGAATCTATCCCTCCAGCACGTCCTATTAATAGCCGTGTCGAGGTTTAAGTCTCCCGCCCTTGTGGCTCTGACGGATCTAGATTTTTTGAGGTGAAGCATATTCATCAAATCTGGGTTTGACATGGCCTTGTATGTTAGGCAAAGGTCACCTCTGAGCAAGCGGTGGCGACTGAATAGAGCTGGAGTTCTTTCAGTCGGGCAGCATAGGACAGATGTTTGAGACCCTTTATCCTTTTGGTGAGGAACTTTTGTGGCCTCTCCAGCTGCTGCAAGTGTCGGGTCAGATACATTCCGAATGGGGCATTGTACGCAATCATTGGTCTGATGAGTGATGAGTATAGGGAGACTATGACCTCCCTTGATCTAGATGAGAATCCCTTCATGATAAGGTGGGGAATGTAGAAGGTCTTCCTAACTACTTTAGCTACATGGGTGTCGAATGACAGACTACTATCAACCTGGGTCCCCAGGTCCCTGATAACTTCTTCTGTGCTCAGTGGATTGCCACCTATTTGGTAGCTAGGGGTAACCTTGTTTTTCCCGAAGGGTATGACTATGCATTTTTTGGCATTTAACTTTAGGCCATGGCTCTGGCACCAGTTATCCGTTTCTGTGAGACCCTTCTGAAGGATATCTGTGTCAGATGTGTTTTCTACTATGGCCCAGTTTGCAGTCATCTGCAAACTTTGTCAGCCATAACCCTCCTGTGTTTGCTTGTACTTCGGAAAAGTAGATGCCAAACAAGAGTGGGCCCAGGACTGAGCCCTGTGGTACATCACTTGTGACAGGCTTTGAGTCTGACATGGCGCCAGCAACTCTGACCCTGTGGGTTCTGTCACTCAGCCAGTTTGCAACCCATCTTGTGATGTATGGGTTAACATTTAAGCTGATGAGTTTTTCAATGATACCCGAGTGGGGTATTGTATCGAAGGCCTTCGCCAGATCGAGGTAGGCTGTATGGACTGCCTTTCCCTCATCAATGGCTTTGGTGAGTGTTTCGAAAAAGTCAACCAAGTTTAGAAGGCATGATCTGCCTTTGACAAAGCCAAACTGGGATGGATCCAAAGTCTGCAAATTCCCTATGTCTTTATTTATGAGGTCCATTATGATCCTCTCCATGGCTTTGCAGATAAGGCTTGTCAAGCTAATGGGCCGGTAATTTCCAGGGTCGGTGGAGGCACCGCCTTTGTGAAGTGGGACCACAGTTGCAGTGCGCCACTCCTGGGTGCGTATCCAGAGGTAAGACTATGATTAAACAGCTGTCCTAGCTGTGGGTTTAATTCCTCGTTGAGTTCGTGGAGCACACAGCCGGGGACACCATCAGGTCCCATGGATGCTGTGTTTTTTGCTTTGGAGAGAGCAGTTTTCACTTGGGCGTTGGAGATGTTTGGGGGGCTGCAATCGCTTGGTATAGATATCTCTCCTTTTTGGGGGGGGGGAGTTTGCACTGAACCTGTCAGCCAGTATGTTGGCACTGTCTGTAGGATCAGTAATCTTCACATCATTTTGAACTAGTTCTGAGCATATCTGGGAGTTTCCTCCCAGGTTTCTAACATAGCTAAAGAATACCTTATGATTGTCTTTTGAGTCTTTAGCTATTTTTCTCTCAAAATTTGCTTTGGATGATTTTATGAGAGCTCTTAGTTTTTTACTTATAGTGATCAAGGGTATCTTACCTTTTAAGGATTTTGCTCTATCTTGTAGTAGCTTCCTCCTTTTGTTGTAGAGTTTGTTTATGGCTGGGGTCCACCAGACTGGACGCTTGCCTTTGGTACAAAGAGTCTTTGTTTTGCTTGGGATTGCCTTATCCATGCAGTCCTGCAGGTGCTGGTAGAAGGCATTTGTAAGTGATTCAGCGGCTTGAGTACTGTTTTCCGCCAGCTCGGGGCCTTAAAGGAGACAACACTAGTCTTTAGAAGTCTGTGGTCGGCTTTCGAGAAGTTCTTTACCGTGGTCTTTTTATTTCAGGTGGGGTGGGATGAGGACCTCCAGCGAGATTAGTTTGTGATCTGATCTCACCAGTGAGGGGTATACTTCGGTGTTGAACATTGTGCTCCCATGTTCGTGATGATGAGATCAAGTATGTTTTCTCCTCTTGTGGGGATGGTGACTAGTTGTTCCATGGCATTTGAGTTTATGAATTCCAAGAACTTTTGGGCTAGGGTGTTTGGGCTTAAGTAGTGTTCCCAGTCTATATTAGGGTAATTGAAGTCACCTAGTATGATGGTGTTTGGTGATACATTTATCCCTCTAGTGTTTTCAGGAAGGCCATGTGAGGTTCCTGAGTTTGTGAGGGTGGCCTGTAACATGCTACAATTTGCAGAGCAGTCTTGCCTATGGTTAATTGCACCTGGATGGTCTCCGATGCATCGTGCGTTGCCACCAGTCTTGAGGTGTGGGTGTCCTTGATGAATATGGATACCCCCCCTCCTTTCTTGGTATTGTCCGGATTTTGGGGCCGGAACGCATGATAAGAGGTAAAACCTGATAGTGCTGGGGTGCTCTCAGGAGCCTTGAACCAGGTTTCTGTCACTGCACAGACATCGATGTTCTCCATACTGAGAAGGGCCTCGAGTGCGTGCATTTTGAGATTTAGACTTCTGGCATTGAGCAGCATTACCCTTAGTTTTTTTCCTTTTTTGTGTTCTAGGGTGGTAGGTTTAGAATTTGAGCCTATCTGAGTCTGTGCCAAGAGAAATATTTTCATAATTTTATCCACCTTTTTCAGATTCCTAGTAGACTGAGAAGAAGAAGCCACTGAAGGGGTACTAGAATGATGGTGCCTCTCTAGGAAGGGTGATGGTAGAGGGAAATGAACAGAGTCTAGAGAAGACACATATTGGGTCCTAAGGAGCTTCTTCCACTCTGAGTGTGTCAGATCTGATGTTAGGCTTTATTATCAGATGCTGTCGGATCTGAGGATTTAGTCTACAGCTCCAATAAACTCAGATCAGATGGCTTAGACACCTTAAGAGAAGGAGAGCTATAAGTGGATGATCGCAGGGTCCAGTGTATGTTTTCTGGACTCCTTTTTGTCTAATTTTCGTTTGTGTCTAATGTTCTGGAGGTTTGAGCTCCAGAGAAACTCTTCAAAAAAGAAGTTGGCAATAAACCTTTTAGAATCAATTTTTTTGCAGTCCTCTAAGGCCCATGGAATAAAGATCTTACAAATCTTGCAGGATTCTTTTAAATGAGTTGGGCCTAAGCAATATACACATAAGTCATGTGCACCAGATAGAGGTATTTTGTGCCCAAAATCTTTACATTTCTTAAAACATAAAGGTTTTTTAGCCATGCTGAAGCAAAAAATTTAAGTACTGTAAAATAGCATATAAGAGAGATTGCTTTTTTAAACAAAGAAAGAAAAGAAAGGACGAAAGTGAAAACAGGGTCAACAACAGTGGCAATTAAAGAGATTACCATAAAGGTATAAATCAGAGAGAATTTACCAACAATGCTTGACTAAGAATACATTGATAAGGGAGGAATATATGAAAGATCTAGATAAAGTAAGGAAATATAAATCTTATTTTACTCACAAATGTCACACTAAAACTAGAGAGCTAACAGCAGCCACGTCTGCATGCAAAGACAGCAAATGAGATCTGAGGTATGGTAGGGGACTAGAGCATTATGGGTAAGGGAGGAGCTCAAGAGTTTCCAGTATCCACAAGCTGTAAAAAAGTGGCTGAGTCAGATGAGGGTTGGACCCAAACTCACTTCTTGAGGAATGAATGAAAATTGACATCAGTTTATCAGATGAATACATTCTTAAAGAAAACTTTGCCCTCCAAATACTTCAGCATATAGCTAGACCTAGTTCTAAAATTTCAGCTTCACATTAAGTGCAAAATTAACTACTGATTATTCTGAGCCAAAAACAATCTCATACTTTCTCTACCCAAAAATGAGATCTGCTATATGGAAAAGGTATTGTGTTCTCCCAAACACTATACAGCCTTCTTCTTGTAGCTTAGACATTATTAAAATACTAAAGCACTGCAGATCTCACTGTGAAGGCTGCCAGCCTAGCTAGACATAATTTTGTAAATAATTCTATGTCATTGTAAATATTAAAATGACCCACAGGCTTGTTTCACAAATGTAAAGAAAACTGTGTTATGTGTTGAGCTTCAAAAATGTAATCACAGTGTACCCTGCTGGAAGAAAGCTGATAAACAACGGATTTTATGACTGTATTTGATTTCAAGTTAGGAGACAGGATGTCTGGGCTAGGAAATTCTTTCTATTGTTCTAAGACAAAGATAAGTACTAAGTTTTACATGTAAATTGTCTTTTATTGCTGTGGCTTCCCGGCAGGTGCAGATTACAAAAATAAATGTTAACATTTTGATTTCTGTGACCCATGGAAACTTAAGCAGAAGTGTCAAGAATGATGTAATGTAAAATGACTCAGCAGTAATGTGTATTATTAATTTAAGACTTTCTCAGAGAGAAAGATTGAGCATTTTGTATTTTGTTCTGAATCTAACAACTCACCAGCACTGTGCCTTGCTCTGTAAGTAGGATCTTAGATCTTAGTATTTCTCTTAGACATAGAAATAGCAAGATTAGTCTAGCTGTGTTCTATATTTATGTCAGACTGTCCTACAATGTTGTTTTAAAGTATTTCCTATGATTTCTGAACTGTCTAATGCCATTGTGCTGAATTAATGAGTACTGTCTTGTGTTTTTTATTATTTATCATTAAATATATTTTGACCCTTTAACTGTGGCTGTTTTGTGTAGAGACAATTTAAGCTCTTAAAGTACTTGCATGTATTTGGCGATACTGTATAGGCCACTCCTAAATAGCATTTAGGTCTCAGTCACACTTACCAACTGGATAACAGTAACATTGCACATTAGAATTGGACACCCTTTGGTAAGGGCCTTTACAGTAGCTAATAAGAGTAGTTTGTGGCAGATGGTACTACCATATAGTCTGAACAGAAGAGGGCATTGCTGGAGAACCTGTGTCAGCCATCCCCAGGGGTGTCTTTGTGTTTGTATATAAATCAAATCTCAAAGTGTGTGTGTGTGTGTGTGTGTGTGTGTGTGTGTGTGTGTGTGTGTGTGTGTGTGTGTGTGTGTGTGTGTGTGTGTGTGTGTGTGTGTGTCAGCTTCTTGGGCAGGGACATGAGGTACTGGTTGGACAAAGAGGGTACTGGAGGTTTTGGCTTGACTACTTGACTGAGATTTGAACCCTATAGCTTTGCCAGTGGGGAGTCTTATTGGAGATCTGGAGAGAAAGGGAGAAACCAGCCCCAGACTGACTGTGATCTCTATGTGGTCTTCAGGGAAATTGTACTTTACTGTATGTGTACTTTTATCCTCCAAATGTGGATGCCCCTCACTGGTGCTAGTGGTGAGGATTGAGGCTCCTTGATTATTGGGGCAGTGTACGGGTGTCATATTCACTACCAATATTTCTTGTTTCATTTTCTTCTTGTCACATAGCCAACATCATTTCCATACAATTAAAAATAAAACTATCTACTAATTAGGCAAAGGGCTGATGCCCTACTAGGGTTCCAGGGTTAACATTCTTTCTTTACTTTATCATTCAAACTCACTATGATGATCCCAGCCTACAATTTAAGAGGACAATTATACAGTGGTCTAATTATTTAAAGACCCTAAATAAACCTAAGGTGACAGATTATGCCTCCTCCTACCTTGGACCAAAACGATGATAATTACTATGACACTACACTAAAGATTCTACATCCTATAGGAAAGTGTGACAGTTAAAAGCACATCTCAATAGATCAGCATAATGCCAATAGCTCATTTCTGCTGTTACTACCTAAACTACAGTTGCCTAACCATCCCTCACATAGTAGCCACCTCTTTAGCTGAAAATTCATTAAATATGTGAAAAATAATACCAACCTCACAACTCACATCCCCCCTACTACCCATTCCCCTCTATTCCTTCCTTTTTCTTTTTTTCTTATCTTTTTTATCCGATTCTTTTCCTCATTTTCATGATTTCTAATTCATTCATTTCATAATTTTATAAAACATGACATATAAACTTCACTAACCTTAACATCTCACTCATTACAAAACTCACAACTACCTATAAGGTGACTAAATTCACAGCCAATCACACATACAAGGCTCACCACTGCTTATCTCTCAAGCAACTGACCTGGCTAGAATTCCCCCATCTGCTTCTACTACATCAGTTACTGATTATTCACTCAATCCTCTATCTACCATCTTTCTGCCCCAGCCTATCTTCCATAATAATTAAATATATTCCAAAACAGGACACTACGCAGCTCTGACCTAGGCTTGCTACAGATCTACACACCTAATACCAAAACAGGCCATATACTCTATAATTATAACCTTACTGTGGCTTGGAACCAACTACCCCTGGAAATTAGGTCCCCTAACCATACAAAACACTTCAAGTTAGCCACAAAAAACACCTGATGAAGAAATGGTCCTGCCACTGTAGCCATCCCCCCTGAAACTATTTTACCCTAGCTTTCCCTACTCCAGTTCTCACATCCTATTCATTGATCTTCAACTATCTCCATTCCGTGCTATTTCCTAAGCTATAACTTCTGTGTTTCCCTCTACTCCCCAGTCTATCTCATACCCTGCTCTTAACCTGCAGTCTCTCTGGCTATAACCACTCTGTCCCTTTGCAATATTCTTTTCCCTTTTCTTATACAAATTCTATAATGACCTAGTCTAGCATTAACTAAGCTAATATCTGCTACTTGTTAACAGCATCCGAATGCAATGTTCTAGAATGTAAATTATATATTGCTAATTTTTTTTCGTAAATATTTGTAAATATTATTCTTTTTTTTTTAATCTCTCTGAGGAGCTTTTCTCCCCGGGTCTCCACTAAAAATGAGCCAAAAGCTCAGCTGGATTAACCCGGTTAACAAATGTAAAGAAAAATAAATGAAATAAAATAAAATAAAATAAAATAATTCTATAAGCAAAGTGCCCTAATGTCAACCTTTATTTTCTGGACACATTTTGATCGACAAAACAGATGACTGATGGTGTTCAAGACTGACAATCCCTAGAGTTGGGGAACATGCCCTTTCCCTGGGGACTGGCTTATCTTGGAGGTAGTATATGTAATTAGCATGAGGTGTGGGGATGTAGAGGGACATGTTCTAAAATGTGATACCCTCAGAGCATGTACAAAAGTATGTCATCATTTTTTTGCTGACATTAATAAATCATTGTTAGCGATGGTGTCATAGAATCTGTTTGACTATTTTTCGGTACATATGTATACACACACACACACACACACACACATATATATATATATATATATATATATATATATACATATATAAGTGTGTGTGTGTGTGTGTGTTTGCAGGCAAAATGACAATGGTCTATAGAGAGAATAGACTGCTGACTTTTGATTTGGCTTATTAAAGTAAATGTGTATTATGACAGTATTGTATGAAGAAGCAGTGTTAGTGGGTTGGCCAGTTAGTTTTATAAACTGCCTTTTTAATGGAAACAAGTAAGTACAAACTGAATTAAATGCATCTTATTGTGCTGCTAGTACTCAAACATTTTCTAAGACATTTAATATGACTACTAATTCAGTAGTGCAAATAGTTGCTGATGAGTAATGGATGCAGTTGTGGCTACAGAACCATCAATTGATACAGTTACTGAAGTCGCTAACAGTTTAGATAATGGGAAATTAGATGTAAATATGCTTAGGAAGTCCCATCAATATGGTACAAAAATATGTCATGGTGATAAAGAAATAGCAGAAACTGATACTGTGAGTTAGGAGAATGTCAGAAAATGTAGAAAAACATACTCTGAGGTCTAACTATTAAATCATTGCCAGCTAACTTGTATTTATTCTTTTAAGCAATGTTTTTTGTATTATGTCTTATGGGGTATAATAATTTAAAATGTAGTTGTTTTGTATTATTTTTAAAGACTGTAAAATTATTGTTTTTAAAATGTTTTGTAATAATTAAGTGCTTTTCTCCCCAGGCATCCCCTAAAAATGTGCTCCCATCCTGTTTGTATTCCTTGGTAATCAAATTCCAATAAATAAATAAATAAAAATAAATATAGTCCTCTCAAAATGGTACTAGTAACTGTGGATGCTCTGGGACACATTTCTTTTCTAGGTAATAACAAGGATAATAAGAAAAAAATATATAATCGTTTCCTTTAACAAGAAATTTTTTTCTCATTTAATAGAAGAAGGATTACTGTTTCTTCATTGAACATTATTAGAGGTATCAGGGTGGCATTAGAGAAATTGTTTGTAACAAAGAAAAATATGAGGTAATATTTGTAGTTGCTGGGAATACTGATGTAGGATTAAAATTAATAAACAAGCTTTTGCTACAGAAGTGGATAATATATGTTTAAGTGAAACCTAAGAATTTAACTGACATTTTGTAATGTGCTCTGTACACAATACCACAGCAATAGCTGGTATAAATTTACTAAGAACTTTACCAACATTGCAGAAGGGCTTGTTTTACAAAATCAGTTGCAATGGTTACATCTGTAGAAGAGATGTCATGCAATTTTTTTTCTAAATTAGAAAGATTATGTAAAAGAAAGTTAACTTAATCAACACAAAAATAAGAAATGTTTATTATACAATATCAGGAGTTTTAACAGTAAGTTAAAGAACTGGGAAACTACAGTAATAGGACAAAGTCTTGTCTTTATATTTATGAATGAAACTTGGTTCAGCTACATCAGTATGCCTTTGCCATATCCTGGTTATGCAGGACACCATCACTAGAGCTTGAAAAAGAGAAGGGGAGGGATTTCTTCTTATGCTAACTGTTCATTCAAATCCTCTGTAAAGTTTTGCAGTTTAGATTTTGAGATTATTGGAGTAAATGCTAATAATGTTAGCACTACTGGGGTTGTTATTCTCTTGTAGAGATCTTCATCTCTGTCTAAAACTGAACTGGAAACTTTCTGTGTATCACTAGATAATTGCTTAGACAAGATTTTGACATGACTGTAGGTGACCTAAATGCCCCTTTTGTTGATAGGAAGGTAATGTTTTTGGTACAGATGTTATTTCCTTGAAGGTGAGAGCTAATGTTGAACTTGGTTACATTCATTTGGTTAGGAATCTCTTTGGAAAGACAACATTTTTGATGCGGTTTGGATTAATGCCATGTTAGAATATAGTTATTGCAGAGCAGACTATGAGATATATCGGTCAGGCCATATGTGCATTTTTTGGGAAGTCACTAAGCCAATGATGATACCAAGTATAAGAAATAATCTACCAATACTAAAATTCTATCAAACTGATCATTCAGCTATTAATAGAAAATTAAGTAACTGGAAGTGTCAGGAAGTTGTGAAAGACAAATATATTCCACAGTGCTGGAATATATTTTTACTGTTGCATCTATTATTTTATAGAGTGTTTTGTTCTAATATTGAGTAGTAGTAAATGTGTTAAGAAATGTGTAAAATGGTGGTCAGGAAAACTTGAAAAGATAAAAAAATGAAGAAGGCTAACCAGGCAGAGATATAAAAAATACCTAGCATGGTGTAAAAAGCTAAATATCAGTAGTTAAATTCAAGTTTAAGGAGACAGTTGAAATCTACACAAACAAATTATTGGTTCAAGTTGATAATCTTTACTGCTTATAGCAAGAAATTGAGTATAAACATTTAAGGAGTTACATGAAGAATCCAAAACATGAATACTAATGTAATTAAAAATGGATACGTGATTACAAACCAGACACAGTTAGTAAATTTATTTGCCAACATGTTTTCAGCCTTATTTAATAACTGTTTCATCTTGCCTATTTTTAATTTAAATGATGATAGAGATATCTGTCATATTTTAACACTGGCTGTAGCTGGAAAATCTTTAAGTAACGTTAAGCGATATTCTGCAGATGGGTCTGATGGCCTTAATAGGTATTTTGTTTTAAATCAGTATGTCTCTATTACATAGTGTGCATTTGTTATTTCAGAATGGAATAAAGGAAGTATATTTTTTCACAAATATAAAAAATGGCTGTTGTTATTCCCTTATTTAAAGGAAGTAGCAAATGCACAGTGGATAGTTAGTGTCCAGTTAGTCTTATATGAACATATGAATTACATATATTATAGTTAAGCGTTTTGAAAACATTATTTGTTTGTCGATAACAGAGGAGTTGTATACCACTCCAGACATCATTCGGCATGTTTTTTTTCTCTAACAGTAGATCATGTCTGACTAAATGATTAGGCTTTTGTGAAATGCACTGGAGTCAATGGATGCAGGTATATCAGTAGATGTAACCTACTAGGATCAATCCAAGGCATTTGACTCTGTGCCGCATAGAAAAATTTTAGTTATTTTGTATAAAGTGGGTATAAAGTAGTATGCAATTAATTAGAATTTGATTGAAAGAGAGGTCATTCAAGTTTTAAATTGAAGTCATTACATCTGATTATAGAAAAATAACAGCTGGGGCTCCTCACAGTTTGTTGCTTGGACCCTTGCTGTTTAATATCTTCATGTCTGACTTTCCAATTCAAAGTAATACGTTGCTTATTAAGTTTGCTTGTGACCGCAGAATAAGATCAATCATTAGTTTAGTAAAAGATCACGCTACATCACAGGGGTATCTGGATAACTTTTACAATTGGATCCTAAGTAAGAACATGGTGATTAATGCCTGTACATCTAAAGTGTTACACTTTGGCTGTAATAATCCATATATTCCAAACATTCTAGATCGAGTTATGTTGAGTACTGAGAACAAGATGAGGGATTTAGGATTAATTGTTGATAACCAATTAAGGTACAAGAGCAATGTTTTACTGGTCACTAAGAAGTGCTATGCAGTTATCAGGGACATTTTTGCAGTATTTCAAGTCGTGATGAGAGAATTTTAATTCATCTTTATCAGATTGTTATAAAAGAGCAATGTTTTACTGGTCACTAAGAAGTGCTATGCAGTTATCAGGGACATTTTTTTGCAGTATTTCAAGTCGTGATGAGAGAATTTTAATTCATTTTTATTAGATTGTTATACTTTATATATAACACAGTGGAGTTACTTATGTCTGCAATTGTTTTCAGTTAACTATGGTGGAATATTTCAAAAGTATTATACTAAACTTATACTCGACACTCATTAGACCCATTATAGAGTACAACACCACTTTTGGAATATACCTCACAAGACATCTGCAACAGCTGGAAAGGCCACAGAAGTACCTCACAAAGAGGATTACTGACCTCAAACGAATGCCCTACACTGACTGCCTCAAAAAAACTCCAGCTTTACTCCATAGCATATCACCTACTCCAAGGTGATCTCTGCCTAACATATAAAGCTATGTCACACCCAGAGCTGTTGAACATGGTACACCTAAAGAAATCCCAATCCCTCCGAGCTACATGCTCTAGGGACGTAAACCTTGTCACCACAATAAACAGGACATGCTGGAGGGATAGATTCCTGTCCCAGAGACTTCCCATACTCTGGAACAGGCTATCCATCCATGTCAAGCAAAGTTCTTCATTAGCACTCTTCAAGAAAAATCTTGATGAGTGGATGGGAAATAGGAAATACACCCCAGGGATCACTTCTGTGTCTCTCCTCGACAGTGGTACAGGAAAATAACTTTCTTGGGTGGCATAAGCCAGGGAACCTTGTTGGCTAGGCTTACATAGGCCCTAGGGCCAATAGCCTTGTACCTACCTATGAACCTATAGATGCATTTAAATATCTAAGTTATTGGAACCTACTGGGAAAATGTGACACAGGTTAGTCCGAGGTGATCTCATAATCATATACAAATGCATGATTGATGCTGCCATGTTAGCTATGACTGGTACAGAGATAAGACAACATAGTTATAATGGTACTAGGAATAATATATATTTTGTAAACTATTTAGTTTGCATTAAAAATCTGGGGAAGCTATATTTTTATCAAAGGGTTTGTAGATTATGGAATGAATTACCAGTAGGTATCAAAAAGGCCTCTAACCTCAAAAGAATCAAGGTTGATTTAGACAAATGCTTTGGTTACAGGGTCTATGGAGTTCCTTGACAGTTGGCAAAGTCATTTGGAGTACCTGAGGCCTACAACTTGTTGATTACTGAGTGCCCTGTAAGAAATGTATTTATGTATTTATGTGTGTATGTATGTATGTATGTATGTATGTATGTATGTATGTATGTATCAATTTTTAGGTTGTGTCATAAAGCTGAGTTTAAGGAGGTTTATCAAATTAATGTTTTGAGTAACATTGTAGAATATACTTAAACAGACTAGCCACAAGAATCTGGTAACAGGAAGAGTAAATAAGTTCAGTCAAAACCAAAAAATGTATAGTTGATATTTATAAACAGTGCAATGAATAGAGCTGCACCCTGATGAAGAATTTATGATACTGTCATTATAATATCATGTGAGGTTACAGCTTTACCGTGGACATAAAAGCTATGTCAGAAGGAAATTAAAATGTTGTAATGTGACAAGGTTTGAGGAACTATTTTTACACAACATAGTCTGACATAAAGAAATAAATAAGAAGCACAAACGTTAGTTTTAGACTTAAAGGTTTCAAATCACTTTATCTCTATGGCAAAATGACGGTTAAAGCAAGAAAAGATTTTGTACTCGTTTTTCAGTATTTCCATCTACAACAGAAAGCTTGGATGAAAACTATTAACACTGTAATCGTGATGTGGGAATCTGTGCTTTTAAACATATGCTATCATGCATGTACTATTTTGTGACAAGCAGTAAAAATAAAGTCATAGAATGAACAACTGCAACATGTAGGTTAACACTCAAACTACATTTATCCATATTTTTTTAGAGCAGACCTCTGAAATATAATGTATGCAGAATAATATAATTTACAAAAGCAATTTCTTTATTAAAACTGTATTTTAAGAACAGTGACACTGTACCTTGTCTAGCTTATGTTCTTAACTTTAACATGTAAAATCAGTTAACAATTCTTTACTCCTCTGGTGAACCATTAAAAGGATAGTGAGTCTAAGGCACTTATCCAGTAATCCAAAAAAAGGAGACAAGAATATAAATGCATGCATACACATACAGTAAATAACAAAAGTAAGGTTACAAAAGACTAGGCAGTAACTGTAATAACCTAGGTAGAAGGCAGACTATTTCTCGTTTACGCTGAGCAAAGCATGTTTTCCTGTATCTGAAGAGACTTTATCAAAACTCGATTAATACTACATCATAGTGCTGTCCAAGTACGCAATAATTCTGTTTGTCACTTATATTATAGAATGATTTAGTGTATTACATATATAAACATGACCACAGGTGCCAGTGTGTGCTTCAGCATCAACACAGTAGTTATAAGCCTACAATGTGGTAAGTCATTACTAAGTGTCCTCAACTATACTATATTATCCTATCTTATCCTATCCTACACTATACTATACTATACTATACTATACTATACTATACTATACTATACTATACTATACTATACTGCACTATGCTACACTATACTACACTATACTACCCTATACTTAATACTTACTTACTATACTTAATTGCATGTATAAGTGAAAAGGATGAACTTATGCTTTACATTATGGCAACTTGATAATATTTATATTATACCCCCAGGATCTCACCTGTGTCCCTGCTGGACAGGGGAAACAGGTGCTGACTTTGAGGGAACATGGATGAAATTCTTGGCTAGACTTATAAGGGCCTCCGGGCCAATAGCCTAGTATCAGCCTATGAATCTATGACCCTATAAAGTGCGGTCTTCTCTAGAACCCAAATTAAACAAAATTAAATTAACATGAAAACTGCTGTAGTCTTTTTGCATTGTGCTCTCTGTCAAGAAAGCTAGAATGCCAGATCATACCTGTTTCACCAATTCCTATGAGCTTGCCGCTAGCCATGTTAAATATTGAGCGTCTGGAATCAACCAACAGTCTGTAGTATCCAGCTGTTAAACAGGCCAGATTCATTGCATCAGATGACTCCATCAGTAATATAATGGGCTGCAAACAGAAAAAAGTAGTTCATATGCAATTAAAACAGTATTGGCACCATGCTCAGACAGCACCATCACACCACCATGATTATGTACCATTAAACAAAGTTCTTTACATTTTTAAAGAAAGAAAAAAATTATAAGACACAATTGATTTTTTTAGTCAGGTAGATTTTAAAATAACATGGAAACATAGTTTGTCCTTAAGATCTGACAGACAAATGCTCCTGTCATTAAAAATATCCACACTATGAGCCAATGAATTTAGATGACAGTCTCTCTTCTATGTGAAAGTACATGGAAACCATCAAATTTATGGTGATAATAGCTAGATAATTTATAGACAGAATCACAAAGTTGTGAGTAGACAATAAATGACATCCGTGAGAATAAATCTAATGCTCAGCACACTATTCAGTTTTGATATAAATCGGAATCTACAAACAGCACTAACATAACAGCCTGTATGTCTTCTAGAACTCGATGTGAATATATCCTTAGGCAAGCAGACTTAGCATATAGGCAAACAACATGGCAATCTGTGTGCCAGAAAGCAAGGTAACTTATACGGAGTCTATATTATGTCCTCGAAAAGCCAGTTCAGTGAACGGCATTTACATCAAAAATGCCGGTCAGCGAACTCACTCTTGTGGGGGGGCTGCACCCCCCATATGCCCTACTAATTATATATACCATCTCCAAGATCACACTACAGTGAGGGAAGGGCACATTTTCCAATCTTCACTGTACCGCAATCTCACTTTTCAGTGTAAATGCCATTTGCTGAACTGCATTTTTTGAGGACATAATATAGACCCAACTTATGCACCCTTCTGGCAACAATTTGAAGATACACCTGATCAAAGGGAGTGGAATATAAGAGTGCACAGCCTACAAACCTAGTGAAGTCATTACTTTTATAGAGTATACAAATGTTTAAGATGCAAAAAATAAGTTTTACACACTACTGCATATTAGCACAGTGACTGCTTTGTCAGGTTGCATTTACATTTCTGGGCTACAAAGCAGAGCAAGCTGTACAATATACATAGGGAGGATGCTATGACAGCTTTGCAAGTCTGACACAGTGAGAGTGATGTAAACAGTATGCCAGCCTATGCATGTTGCAGTGCATGTGGCTGTTTATCAGTGTTATGTTTAATTTGTCAGTGTTCACAAAGGCAGATGTAGATGGGATGGTGCATACAGTGTTTCTGCCAGGTCTCATAGATCACTTGCCTACATACACATATATGAACACACAAAAACACACACAGGCACATACACACAGACACACGCAAACACACACACACACACACACACACACACACACACACACACACACACACACACACACACACACACACACACATGCACACAGCAGTTGTTTTAAATGTTTGCATCTCTTACATACAAACTCAGGATTTTCCCCTAAAACTTCTTTTAAATATTGTACAGTAGTTAATATCTGCCAATTCTAATAACTCCTTTTGTTCTGGAGTTATATTTACTTAAATAATGTGCTATTCCCCACAGTGGTTTTGCCTGACCATACCTTTCATTTCTTACAGCATTATATACTTCCATTAAGGGATGACTGTCATAGTTCAACTTCCCACTGACATAAGTCTATATTGGCATATGTATTTGCCACTGGGGTGCCCATTGCTACTATATTCAAGTACACTGATTTTGTATGGGTTACCAAAAATACATGAAAATCTGAACAATCCCTTTATGAGACCAATAGCCTCAGGGATGGAATGGCCAACAGAACCAATTTCATTATATCCTGAAGACACCCTTAAACAATTTTTAAAATTTGCTAAAAGTTTTATTACAGATACAAATTAATTTTTGTCAGTTCTATATCACTGGCATGCTAACAATAATGTAATGGAATATATATTTGTAACACTTGATGTTATCTACTTATTTACTGTTATTCCAAATTCTTATGGAGTACAGGCAATAAGAGGTCACCTTTGTAAAAACTGCGTTTTTTCTGTAAGGAAAAAAAAAATAAAAAAAGCAATATACCTTCAATTGGAGACTGTTTTAAGTAACATTTTTTTTTTTATTTGATGAGCAGTTATATCATCAAAAAGCAGGAGTAGCAATGTGCACCCCAATGGCAAATACGCATGCCACTATACCCTAAAGTCATCTGCCTTACGTGCAAGAAATATTCTATTTTATAAATTTTTTGTTAATGATAATTCTTTTTATATGGAAACATGACAAATTAACTTTAAATGATTTTGTAGATACTTTAGATAGTAGTACACATTTTTTTTTAATTTAAGTTAGTTTAGTCTCAGGATGAAATTAACATTTTGGATATTACAATCAATAGAAAAGGAATGGCTTCATCTACTTGTATTTATAGGAAAGAAGTGCAAGCAAATAGATACTTGCATAGATGAAGTATGCATCTTGCACATATTTGTAAGAGGGTCTATATCAAGTGGTCGAAAGCTAATAATAGTGAATGACCAAAACTTCGAAACATCGGAACTTGAAGTTGCAATTGTGGGGGGCTGCGCACCTCACACCCCCTGCTAAATATATATACCAACTCCAAGATTGCACTAGAGTGAGGAAAGGGGAAATACTCCTATCTACCCTGTAGTGCGACCCCACGATAACAACTTCGAGTTCCGGTGTTTTCAAAGTTGTGGTCATTTGCTATTATTAGTTTTCGACCACATGATATAGACCCTTTGTAAGAGTATAGTAAAAAGGCAGTTCTTGAGAGCTAGTAGATTAACTACAGATGAAGTTACCTATAAGATCATTGTTGAGGAAATGATGAAGACATTCGAATTGTGAAACTATTAGAGGAAGTATATAATGATATAAGTAATGAAAGGCAGTGTCAGGCAAAACATCTCTTTTCAGATTTTGCTGTGGGGTATAGTCCTCATAAATAAGAAACTAAAAATAAGATCCGTTATTTAACTAAGTATAACTCCAGAACCAAAGGAGTTATTGATATTATTAAACAGAATTGGCCAATAGTAGCTACTATACCAGAGTTAAATGAATAGTTAGAGGAAAATCTTGAGTTCACATGTAAGAGATGTCAAAATTTAAAACAACAGATCTGTTATAAGGATTTGAATTGTAAAAAGAGTGGGTGTTCTAGGAAGAAGAAAGTTACTTTTCCTTGTTACAATTGCTCTTTTTGTAACTTTATATTAAAATATACTATGTTTATCCATCCAGACACTAAGAAGGAATACTTTTTTAATTCTTCTGCAACATGTGTCACAGAAAATGTAGTATACCGGGCAGTGCGTAAGCCCATAGGTACAATTTTAAAGTGCAAGAAAGCCTCAAGGTGCATTTTCTGCCACTGCAGACATTTTAACTTATAAAGACTCTTCTCCATATCAGTAAATAAACTATGAAATAGCTCATCACCAGTCTCAGTATAATCATCAGCAACTTGTAAAGTCATAAAATCAAGTTTCATTAAAGGATTCCGATCTAAGCATGAGATCCACCTTTACGACCTATAGTATCAGGGAAGGGATGGTCGACTGAACCTATTTCTATCTGGGTAGAGAAGAGATTAAAGGTGGTTTTGATGAGAGCCAATTCAGTACTAAAGGACACTGCTCATTTTTTTGTTTTGTTATCAGAATATATGGAGGAATTTTCTATAGGTGGTGCTTTTCTTGTTACTGTGGATGTTAACAGCCTTTTTACTGCCACCCTGAATGAGTATGTCAGTTATGTGAGTAATTTTATAAGAAAACATGATATATATATATGATGACTGAACCATTCGACAATTATGCATTAGTATATAACTGATTTTGGAGAATAACTTTTTCACTTTTAAGAATCAATATTACTGGCAATGTTGGGGGGTTGCCATGGGCACCCCCTGTGCCAATTCATATGCAGATTTGGTACTTGCCCAGTGAAAGGACCAGTTCATCTACAATCCTGATAATTATTGGAGGACCAATGTTAAATTTTATCAAAGATTTGTGAACGATATATTTTTTAATTGGGATGGTAGTGAGCAAGCACTATGAATGTTTGCTGATTTCTTGAAGGCAGCACCAGTATCTTGAAGTTTATGGTTCATTTGTCTGAGAACAGCATCAATTTTTTGGATGCGAGATTGACTCCTGATCAATCAGGAATTTTGGGGACCTCAATATATAGGAAAGAATGTGATGTGGGTAGAATGCATCACTTTATTTCAACAGTATGCATCCAAGGCAAATATTTAAAAATATAATAAAAGGTCAAGCTCTAAGAATTTCAAGATTGTGTACAGATGAAGATGTTTTTCACACAGAAATGGATGGTATGCATTCTCATTTTATTGGACATTGATATAAACAGGAGACTGTGAACAAAATTATAGATGAAAGCAAAAGAATGAGAAATACTCAAGGATGAACTTGGTATTTCCATAACTGTTACTCTGATACAATCAAATCTATAGATCTGAGTATAAAACCTAAAAAAAAAACAGTTACATTGAGATATGCCAATGATATACAAGAGGTGTGTGACATTATACGAGATAACTGGAAAATTTTGATGACAGATGAAAATCTGTGGGTGATACCCTCCCCCTTTTTCCTTTTAGAAATAATATGAATCTTAAACAGTTATTGTGTAGAGATAAGTGTTCAAATGTTTTTAACCAGTTACACATATCTCAGAGAATGGGCACATTTTCATGCAGGCGCTGTAAGGCATACAGCTCTATAAGTAAAGATTTTTGTTTTATACATCCGAATACAAAAAAGAAAATATCAGCCAAGACTTTATGCTGATTCCCAAACAATGAATGATATATACCTTGCTAAGTGTAATAAATGCCTATGTTTTTACATGGGAAAAACTAATAGGTGGCTCAGGGAACATATATTGCAGCACCTTGGTGATATTAGATTGAGAGTGAAGCATAATGCTCTTTCTCAGCACATTTTTATTCATGAAAATCACACTTTTGTTTTTATGGTACTGCAACGGTGTATTGAGAATGCAAGGAAAGGTGACTTTAAAACATCACTGAATTGCTGAGATGCAAGTGTACAGATATCCAGGACTTAATGGGTTAATTCCTTTGAAACCTGTCCTAAGATGATGTTCATAGGTTCATAGGTATGTACTAGACTAATGGCCCTCTAGCCTTTACAAGCCTAGCCCATAGAATTGCCCTGGCATCGTGCTGCCCAACATTAGTTCCCAGTGCTTCTAGCAAGTAGAACCACTGGAGTGATCCCTAGGGTGAACTTTCCATTACCCATCCACTCATCAAGATTTCTCTGGAAGAGGGTCAGCGAGGTACTCTGCTTGACATGTATGGGAAATCTATTCCAGAGCATGGGCCGTCTCTGAGTGAGGGACTTGTCCCTTCAGCATGTTCTGTCGATTGTGGTAATGAGGTTGAGGTCTCTGGACCATGTGGTGCGTCGGGATTGGGATTTCTTTAGATGTAGCATTTCTAACAGAGCTGGGTCAGACATGGCTTTGTAAGTCAAGCAGAGCTGGAGTCTTTTGAGTCTGTCCATGTAGGACATGTGTTTAATGCCTATGATCCTCTTTGTGAAGTACTTCTGTGGCCTCTCCAGCTGTTGCAGGTGTCTACACCAAATGAGGCATTATACTTGATAATTGGTCTAATGAGGGAAGAGTAGAGAGAGACAATGACCTCTTTCTTCCTGGATGCAAAACCCTTGGTAAAGAGATGTGCTAAACAGAAGGACTTTATGACCACAGTGGCAAAGTGGTGGTCGAAGGAGAGGTTGCTGTCAACCTACGTCCCCAGATCTCTTATAATGCCTTCACTGTTCAGTGGGCTCCCATCAATGTGGTAATTAGTGGGAACTGAGTTTTTACCAAAGGGGATGATGATGCATTTTTTTGGTGTTAAGCTTAAGGCCATGGTTTCGACACCAGTCATTGGTCTCAGTGAGGCCTTTCTGTAGGATGTCTGCTTCACTTGGGGAGTTAATAATGGTCCCCAGCTTGCAGTCATCTGCAAACTTATTCAGTCAGAGTCCCTTTGTGTTGGCCTGGACTTCTGAGAAGTAGATGCTGAACAGGAGAGGACCCAGGACCAATCCCTGTGGGAGTCCACTTGTGACTGGTTGGTAGTCTGACTTGGAGTCTGCTACTTTCACACTGTGTGTTCTATCTGTGAGCCAATTTGCAACCCACCTAGTGATATAGGGGTCGATGCCTAGTTTGGTGAGTTTATCAATAATTCACAAGTGAGGAATGGTATCAAAGGCCTTGGCCAGATCAAGGTAGGCTGTATGCACTGTCACAGTGAAAAGTTCCTGCAAGTACGGCAAGTGCACGGCCCCAAAAAGTCATAAATGCAATCAGAAAACAAAGGCCAGCACACAAAAGTATAAGGTGCCTATAGTATATATATATATATATATATATATATATATATATATATATATATATTTATTTATTTATTGCAGCATAAATTAGGCAAAACAGACTGGTTGCAACCCAGAGTTACTAAGCCTTCCTCAGTGTTAAAAATCATGCAGTAAAACAAAGCCTAATAGGCATTAGTGTAACAACACAATACAACAAAAATCCTCCTAATTGGCTGGCTACAAATGTTCATTTAAACCTGGTGGAAATAATCCCCCCAGCTTAATGATCCACTTTTTCTCTTTTTTATTCAATATATTATGCCAGCCTGATTTGTTAGCCCGGTCCCCAGCTATTCTATCAATGATGGTAAAGTGGCCAGACCTTTATTATTCTTTTGCATTGATATAAGACAGTTTGCGGCTGCCATTTTGACAAATTTATTTCTGATTTAATTTAGCAGCAAGGATAGTTACTTATGAACATGGTTACATCTTTTGACAATAATTAACTATTAATGACCAATGTGAATGGGGGTAGGCACAATACATTTTATATATATATTTGTTTGGGTATTGTTTTCTTGCTGACAATATTCCAATTGTTATTTCTGGGGGGGGGGGGGCTTTTTGGGTTTCCATATAGATATTATAGGGGTCATTTCATGACTTCCAGGAAACGTAGCAGTGCGGATATCAGAACCACTTTTCATCATATTATGAAGGATGTTTTTTGTTCTTGAGTATGCAGCAGCTATATTGGTTCTGCTCAATTTTGTATTATTAATTTTAACAAGTGTCTCTGTTGTATTCATAGGTAAACCTAGCCTTGCACTCATGAGATTCCACATAAGTTTAGGTCTCTGTTCTTCCTAATAGTATCTTCTCTTTTTGGACGCATTGGCTATCATTGTTTCCTACATTTATTTTGAATTGTAAGGAAGATATTTATTTAAGTTTGGTGGAGTCTGAACACAGCCCAGGGATATTGCATTGGTTTGCAAGAAACTTTTTTTTATATAGATATTGTTGATTATATTTGTGCCTGCCCATACTTGATATGATAGGCTTACTGGTTTTCTCTTTGGCTTGACATTTGGGTCCAACTTTTATACCTATTTTTGGTTATTATCACTGAAGGTTGGGCATCGGGCTGGCAACTCGGCACCATAAAAATCAACTGCCAATCATTAGCGGACCAGCGTTCCGCTGTGGTGACTCCTAACCGGGAAAAGCTGAAAAGACAAACAACATTAGGGGGGTACTGGCACGGACCCCACTGAAGTCATCTTGGCCCATCTAGAAATCATTGCATTATGGATCTCACTCAACTCCTTAGGGGGTTATTGGATGATAGGGATGACTTGGAGATTTTTGGATTAGGACTTGGGGTCAACCGAAATGATATGGGAGATAGGGTCGAACCACAAAATGCATGTTCAACAATTTTCCAACAATTAACAAAGAGTATGAGGGTGTTATGAACCAATGTTTGGCACTTAAGATTATTTAAAGCACACCAAATCAAAGGGATTTCCCCCAAGGGATTAATGGTCTGGATTCAACCCCTAGTAGCTCATCCAGATAAGAAACTTGCAGAACAATGAGTCCTTGTTCAGCAAAAGGCCTCCATGGGTTTTGTAGACACCCTTATTGCATATTATGATCGATCTATAGATTCAAGCATTACAGAAGTAGCCTCAATTTGTGAGGAAACTAGAAAATTTGAGGGGCAGGCATGTTATACCACTTCCCTCAACCAGCTAAGCCAGGAACTATTGTCTTTGGAAGAACAATTGAAGGATAGGAAAATGAGAAAATTTCAACATGATAGGGATGATTATGAGCGGGGTAAACCTTTTGGCCCTAATAAAAATGTTAAATTCAGCAATGTGGGTAGGAAACCTTTCAAGAGGAAGAGGCCTAGGTCGGTTTGCCAGCTTTCTTTGTGGCTAAAACCGGACTAAGGTCACACCTCTCGCATCACTCATAACTCCACCCATTCCCACCCCCTCTCCCATCCACGCTCCACCCATTTTGTGACATTGCTGTGACATTAGCTGATGGGAACACCCTCTTTTTCTGTTCCGGATGCCTGCTTTCAGAAAGTACTCAGATTTAAAACGTGTCTTTTGGTGTGTGGCAACCACAGAATCACCATGTTGTTTTGGACGCCAACATAAGATCATGTCATAACCCCCCCCCAAAGAATGTAATCTAGGAGTACAGCATTTAAGATAAAGAACTGTGAATGCATTACATTCCACAGCTCAAGTGTATGCATGTGCCTTCTCACTGCATTAATATTTTACCACTCAGTAGGCTCAGAACACATGAGAAAAGTAGTGTACTTTGCCTAGGAGCTAGACAAGAATGTCATTGGGGTACTGGTATCTTTTAAGGCAAACTACTTTTTAATTGCAGCAGAGATCACTATTGTACTAGGACAAATGGTCAAGACATTCTGACATCTTGCTGATGAAGTGGTTCTTGTGCAAACAAAATCACAAGTATTATATCCTCTAGGGACAGAACTGGTCTCATTTTCAATTATAGTGAGGGAAACAAAAAATACTGCAATAGCAAAAGTTACTCAAATGTTAATTCCACTGCTTTTAAAAAAGTTGACCACACTAATGAACAAACCGTTTTCAAAATAAAGTTTTAACTGCAGTAAATGACACTCTTGATTATAAGCCACCGTTTTTACAAGTATCACATTTTTTACAACATTCATAATAAAATAGGGAGCCAAAATCAAGAATTGTCAAGTAGCATACATTTCAACTAAAAACTACTTACTTGTTATGATTAGATATTTGGAACTACTTAATCTTGCTTAATAGTTTTAGTCATGTGATCTACCCATAATACAAATGATTCATAATGGCTGTTTGCATATCATGCTATGAATAATGTACTACCGCGGTTTAAACTCATGCACAACTAAAGGTGACAAGTGCCGGTGTACAGATTACGTCAAACACATGAGACAGTGGGAATTTTAAAGAAACCATCACAAAATTTTATGCACAGACATCTGCTCTGAATGAATAAAATATAAAAATAAAAAGATGGAAATTATTTATGCATTTGAAGCAACTTCCCCCAAAACACAATAGAGGGGGCAAAGATGATGTCCCCAAAATATAATGTGAAATGTGGCAGCTTCATTCATCTGATCTTAACTTGATGGGGCACATTCTGTGTTTTAAAATAAGACTGAGAGTACATTTTTTTCCTGAAAAAGTCATAAGATTGCTATATATTTAGCTATTACAACTGATCAGACATTTGATCAATCGCACATTAGCTAGCAAAATTAAGTTTTCACCAATGGTAACACTCAAGAACATAAAACAACACACCTTGCACAGCTGCTGCCCCTGGGAAAGCTCCTCAAAAGGGAAATGCTGATTACATTTAGTACACGCATACAGTGTCGAAGCCATACTATTATCCTCCAAAACTCAAAACTTAAAACACAGTACCCTTCCTCACAACAAAAATACTTCAATAGGGCAAAAAAATCGGTGCCACAGACTGGCAACGAGTCACCCAACTCAATGTTCACCTTTGACTCGGCGTTACGTTTCAGTTTATGGCTGTTCTTTTTTACATCTTGGATTATCCAAGATGTTAAAAAAAACAGCCCTAAACTGAAAAAAATGTATGCAAGCTAAATAATATTTCAGTCTGCACCCTGCTGTATACTAAAAAAAAATTGTGACAGTGGCAGTGGCACAAAACCCGGACTTCACGTGTCCGGTTTTGAATTAAATTTGTAACCGGACAATTTGTTAGGAAACTGGACAGTCCGGTCAAAAACCGGACAGCTGGCAACCCTAGGCCTAAGTCAGTTTTGAAAAACCTCTCCAACTCATTGAGTGGGACATCA
The DNA here is from genome assembly GCF_019279795.1 of Protopterus annectens. Classification (NCBI taxonomy): domain Eukaryota; kingdom Metazoa; phylum Chordata; order Ceratodontiformes; family Protopteridae; genus Protopterus; species Protopterus annectens. The sequence goes on from NC_056735.1 coordinate 694,530,382, forward strand.
GCAGATGACTCCACTTCCATGACAGATTCTGAGGCACAATATACTGCAGCACCTCCAGCCCCAAAACATAGGAATTCTGATACCCCTTTAGGGACAGGGTACGGAGGGGAGGGAGAAAGCATCTCAGGAATCAACAATGTAGAAACCCTACTGAAAGTGATGACATGCAAATAGACACTTGCCGTAATGTTTTGAATATTTCCTCAATATTACTTACATAAGCCGAACTGCAAATTCTTAATAAAGGACTTAACTTTGTACCCACTTTTTTGTCTCAGAGGATTCTTTAGCACAAGATGTAATAGAATTTTGTCGCTTATTGAATCTCAAGTTACATTTTGATTCTTCATCCACAGACAGGGATCTCAACATTTTCAAATTCCGAAGGTCCACGTTCATGCCACCTATGCAACATTCAGTCCATATGTTCCAACATATGGTTCTCAAAGATCTACATTTTTGGTCTCAGGAATTCAATATCAGGCCTCACAACCTTTCGAGGAATGAACAAATAATTTGGGACTTACAGCAGAATAGGGATATAGTGATTTTGCCAGCTGACAAGGGTGGGGCCATAGTGGTTATGGATTGGTGTAAATATGATGCCGAGGCTCAGAGACAGTTGAGTAATGGCTGCTATTATATGTTCATACCCCTGGATCCTGGTCCTAAATTCAAGCAACAAATTGAACGATTCCTTTTGTCAGCCAAGGATGAAGGCATTATTTCTCAGTAATTCTGTACCATTTAACTGTCCCTGATCTTAGGCATCAATATTTATACCTGCTACCGAAACTCCACAAAAATCTATATGCTCTCCTAGGATGACCAATTTTATCTGGTCGCAGATCTGTTACAGAGCCCTTGTCACAATTTTTGACAGAACATCTTCGGCTCCTTCTCAGGTGTGTTAGATCTTGGATCCAGAACACCACCCAGTTTCTACAGATAATCTCGTATATACAACTTGAACCAGGTTGGTTGTTATGCACCCTGGATGTAGCATCTCTATATACCAATATTCCCCATTGGGCGGGTTTATTAGCCTTGGAATATTGGCTTTACCAAGCTGAGCTATATCCACCCGGTTTTAATACATTTCGTATTTGCCTTGCTGAGCATGTACTTACAAATATACCTTCTATTATCATGGCAAGTGTTTTTGTCAGGTGCAGGGCATGGCTATGGGGGTTTCTGTTGCCCCCATTTATGCTGACCTTTTTATGGCCTCTGTGGAAGAGCAATTCATTTATGATGTCACCCATAATTTATATCTTGAGGAAATTGATATGTGGAGATGCTACTTAGATGATTGCTGGATGGTTTGAAAAGCTGATGAGGGGTGTTTGCATGAGTTTATGGAATACATCAATGGCAATAAGTGGAGTATCCAGTTCACTGTCAACTATAATGTTGATCAAATTACTTTTTGGGATGTTTTGATCACCAGAAATCTGGATCACACTTTGGATACTCAGGTTTTTCATACATATCCACAATATAACTCATTATTACATGTCTCTAGCTTACATCCACCCCACATCACATGCAACATCCCCAAGTCTCAGGTTTTTTGGATGAGACGTTTTTTGTTCCCACCTTGATAAATATCAACATTACAAACAGGAACTTATTAATAGGTTCAAGTCCCAGGGATATAAAATTGCCACGATTTTTACTGCCAGTAATTTGGCATCTTCAATGGATAGGAATCACCTTTTGATGTATAATAACAAATAACAACTTGGTCAACCAGTACTATGACTGGTAACTACCTTTGGATGCAATACAAATGTATTATTAGATAGTATTTACAAACACTGGAACATATTACTAGCGGATCAGTGGTTTTCAGGCATCCTTAATGATAGATGCCTTTTTTCCTATTGCAGAGGCAAAACCCTGGGCTCATACTTGAATAATTACAAACAGGGCCTGATTATTGGGGAACAATCCCAAGCCACTTTAACTGGGGTGTTGTTGCAGGGTTGTTATCCATGTGGGCATTGTGTTCATTGCGTTAGGGTGGCCAAGTTGAAATAGTTCACAGGTAGAATAACAAGGATGGTCTTTGACATCAAATTCTGGCCAATTGTGGAACCGATTGGGTTATATACCTGGCTACCTGCATGTGTTCTGTTTTTTATATCGGTCAGACCTCCTACCCAGTGAGGTTACGGATATCCGAACACCTTAGTGATGTCAGACAAAAAAGATCAGACAATGCATTATTTAAGCATACTTTGGTACACACTACAGCCACTTTCTATATGGAAGTCTGAAAATCCCCCCCCCCCCCCAGAAATAACAATTGGAATACTGTCAGCAAGAAAAAAATGCCCAAACAAATATATATAAAAATGTATTGTGCCTACCCCCATTCACATTAGTTATTGATAGTCAATCATTGTCAAAAGATGTAACCATGTTCATAAGTAACTATCCTTGCTGCTAAATTAAATCAGAAATAAACTTGTCAAATGGAAGCCCCAAACTGTCTTATATCAATGCAAAAGAATAATAAAGGTCTGGCCACTTTCAGATTTACCATCATTGATAGAATAGTTGGAGACTGGGCTAACAAATTAGGCTGGCATAATATATTGAATAAAAAAGAGAAAAAGTGGATCATTAAGCTGGGGACATTATTTCCACCAGGTTTAAATGAACATTTGTAGCCAGCCAGTCAGCAGAATTGTTGTTGTATTGTGTTGTTACACTAATGCATATTAAGCTTTGCTTTACTGCATGATTTTTAACACTGAGGAAGGCTCAGTAACTTTGGGCTGAAACCGGTCTGCTTTGCCTAATTTAAGCTGTATGCACTGCCTTACCTTCATCCACAGCCCTGATGACTGACTCAAAGAAGTCAACCAGGTTGAGCAGGCATGATCTCCCTTTTCCAAAGCTAAATTGCATGGGGCCTAGAGTTTGGATATTTCCTATATCTTTGTTAACAAGGTCCATGATGATGCACTCCATAGCTTTACATATTAGACTTGTCAGGTTAATGGGGCAATAATTCCCAGGGTCTGTAGTTGCTCCCCCTTTTTGGAGAGGGATGACTGTAGCAGTGTACCATTTGGTAGGGACAAAGCCTGAGGTGAGGCTTTGACTGAACAGGGCACACAGACGTGGTGCCAGTTCACTTTGCAGTTCATATAGAACACAGCCAGGGATATTATCAGGTCCCATGGAAGGTATATTCTTGGCCTTGGACAATGCAGCTTTAACCTGTGCTGCAGTAATGCTGGGCACCTGGCATTCTTCCAGAATTGTGATTGGTCCTCTGGAGGGGAGGAGTAATGCTGGCACTGAATCTGTTGTCCAGTATGTTGGCAATATCTGTTGGCTGAGTATAGGAGGTACCATTGTGCACTATCTCAGAGCAAATCTGGGTATTGCCGTAGAGGTTCTTGATATAGCTATAAAAGGCTTTGTGATTCTTTTTAGTGTCTGCTGCAATTCTGCCTTTATAGCTAGCTTTAGAGGATTTGATGAGGGATCTCAACTTTTTGTTGATAATAAAGGTGTTTTTCCAGTCTTGGGACTTCACCTTTTTCTGCAACAGTTTCTTCCTTCTGTTGTAGAGTTTATTAATGGCAGGGGACCACCAGATTGACTTCCTTTTTTTGGAGGAGAGCATCTTGGTTCTGTTGGGTATGGTGAGTTCCATGCATCTGTGTACATGTTTGTACAGCGCATTGGTGTATGATTTGGCAGTCATGCAGCTATTTTCCATTGGTATGGGTGCCGTAAAGTTAGCCACCTCTGTTTTATGAGTCCAAAGTCAGCATTGGAGAAGTTTTTAAAGGTGGTTACCTTTGAGGGGATGTGGGTGAGATGTGGATTTCCATGGTGATTAGTTTATGGTCAGATCTGACCAGGGAGGGATTGACTACTGGTGTAGAGCAATGGTCGCCCATTTTACTAATAACCAGGTCAAGGATGTTGCTTCCTCTAGTGGGGGTCAGAGTGAGCTTGTCCAGTGCACTGGAATTGATGAACTCCAGGAAGCATTGGTCCAGTGTATTGGTGCTTGGGTAGTTTGCCCAGTTGATGGAGGGGTAGTTGAAATCTCCTAGTAAGAGAGTGTTGGGTTGGACCTTGATACATTCCAGGGTGCTTAGGAATGTGGAGTGAGAATCTAGGGACATGTTTGGGGAACTATAGCAGGCTATGACCTGGATTGCCATCTTACCCAATGTTAGTTGTACCTGAAGTATCTCAGATGTGCTATGCTGGGCTACTAGTCTTCAGTTGTGCACATTCTTTATGAATATGGAGACACCACCACCTTTGGAGCTTTGGTCCATGTTTCGGGACCGAAAGGTGTGGAATGAGTTGTAGCCTGGTAGCGCAAGGGTGTTTTCTGCCGCTTTAAACCAGGTCTCTGTTACAGCACAAATGTTGATGTTCTCAGATTGCATTTATTTATAGCTGTTACAGTGGTAATTTGGTCTTTGGAACACCACCTAAAAAGGCACTATAGGGGTAGCAAGAGCCTTAGTCAGTACCGGGCAACCCAGGGGTGACAGATGCAGGCCATCTCTGGCAAAGCATCGAAGTCTGTCAGTCATGTCATCCCAAGCAGACAGATACTGGATCCCCTTAGAATGACACTAGAAACTTTGCCAATTGTTGAAGTCAATTATTTTTTGTTTGTACTGTGGTATCATTCTCTGCGATGGATAACTGTCTGGGCTACATAATCTGAGAGCTCCACCATGTCTCTTTTCATGTTGTCCAGGGAGGTGCATCTCAGGTCATTCACACCCACATGGACAATGACAGAGTCATACTTGTACTTGTTTTGAAGTGACCTGAGTGCTTGTCTTATGTGTCAGATTCTGGCACCTGATAGAGAGCTGACTGTTACCGTCTCCTTATTCAACTTAATGAGTGGGACATCTGTGTACCTCACTATTGAGTCACCTATGATTAGTGTATTGGGCAAGGTGTTTAGCCTTTGGGGCTTAGGTTGAGGAGCACACTGTGTAGGTGAGCTATGTGTCCTGTGGTTTGTGCTGTGTTGTGGTTGTCGATTACGTTTCTGTCTTAGAGGTCTCTGCTGTTTGGGTAAATTTCTATTGAGAGCCTCTGCGAAGGAGGGTGTGTACTTTGTGTTTTTATGTGAGAACTGTGATAGTGGGTGTTCTGCAAGGTGTTCCATGTGGTGTGGTGCAGGTGTTGACCTTCTCCTCTTGACCATCTAGTCTGGTCTTGGCTGGAGAGTGCATAGCTTCCAATTTGGTGATATAAGTACATCTCTCACAAGTCTGAGTGTTGTGAGGTAAGAGGAGAAGGTTGTCTGTGTACATGAGGCAGTTGCTGCACTGCCTCAGAATGCCCAAGTGCATCAGGTTAATAGGAGAAAGCACAGGGAACTGCCCTTTAATCATGCCAGGAGGGGTGGTCATAACTACTAAGTACTGGAGCTGTTTCCATGAATAATGACTAGTGCTGATGGCACTTAGGTATGCTACAATAAGTACTACAAAAACCTGTTGAAGTGCAAAGTGATTTGACTATTTGAAGTGCAAGAGAGAAAGAACTAGCAAGATCTAAGGGAAAGACTGAAGAGCAGACTTTCTGGCATCAGTGATAGTTTGCCTCAACTCGGTGCCACAGTGCAGAGCTTAAACAAGTGCAAATCTGTGCAAATGCGGCTTTTATACCAGAAAGTTGAAAGGGATGGAAAAACTGCCCAAACAGCCAATAAACTATAATTTCTGGGCCAGAAACCACTCATCTTGTGGTAGATAGGCTACCTAGTGCTTACCACTCCCACTGATAAGTTAGAAGGCTTCCCTCCAACACAGAAAGGCTTGGGGGGGGGGGGTCAGAAGCTTACAAATCATCCTGGATACAGCAAATATGTATCTGGAGTATTTTAGTTACAGGAAAGGTAGGAAACAAGCTTAGAACATTTTTTTTCAGAAAAGCAGCTAAAAACAATTCAATTGCAGTACAAGCTAGCATACTTGAGTGTGTAGCAATATTAAAGCAAATACAGTTTAAATAAATGCAATTAAATTAGAAAATTACTAAAAACAAGTACAGAATGCAGTAAATTAGGAAAAAATAAGATGGAGGCACTTAGAGTATCAGAAAACAATGCAAGCAAATATAGAATTAATTCAGCCAAGCAGAAATTAAGACACTGCAGAACTCTGAACAGTTACAAAGTGCCAAAAAATATATTTATCTGCTTTATATTTCCAAATTGTTTGAGAAGCACACTCAGTCAGAACACAAGGAAATTCTAGTAATGGTAGATTCTAGCAAAGTGTTTTTTTTAAGTGGAAAGGGAGAAAGGAGGAACAGAAGATGGTTCAAGGTTAAGAAACTAAGGTTGGCCTTCTCAAATGTTCTCTCTGTATTAGGTAGAATGAGCTAATGACACTAGACTGGGAAGGGTGTCCCAGACTAAATTTACAGTAGGGGCAGGGAACTGCAAAGTCACCAAGTACAAGAACAAGATACCAATCATAAGGAGGGAGGGTAGGAAACTAATTTAGGCAGAAAACACTACAGAAATGTTTATCACAGCAGAAAAACAGCAGTGAGCCACTAAATGAATGTTTAAACAGATAAAGGAGCAAGGATACTCTAGAGAATGCTTTTAACTGCGAACAAATCAATTATATGATACACTCCTTGGCAGGAAATCAGAACAAATAAACAGATGCTCAACAAATGGAGAAAATTTCCAGTTAATACTTTTCACACAGTGAAACTAGCTAAAAAAGCTTTACAAACAGTTTGACAGTAAAAACTTTATTTATCAGGCCCTGTAAGGCAGACAATTTTAGTACAACCGTGCAGATTAGTTTATAGCAATAAAATACAGTACAAAATATGCATCAGACAATAAACAGTGCTTTAAATGGCTAGAATAAGCAATAACTAGTAAAAATAAGCAAAAAAAAAAAAAAAAAAAAAAAACAGGACACATTGTTATATATCACAGATCAGAGTTATGGCTCTTCCTCTGCTCAGCTCATCATTTATAGGCCATGTAATGGTTTTCAAACAGAGTTGTTTTTTACTTGGATTATGATTTGATGAAGGGCAAGAAAGCACTAATCTTTTTATATTTTTTTACATTGTCTTATTTTATATGTTATTTCATTAAAGTTTTATGAACGTTGTCATGTCAGTCTGTGTGGGTCTAACTCTGTGATCTCTCTGACATCAGGTGGAAGGTTCTTACTAATTCACTTGCTGGACATACAGAATGATTGGGCATGTGGCCTTTCTCCTTAGTAACTTACACCTCTGTAAAATCTTGGAATATATAAATGTAACTATTGTTTGTGTATAAATGTAAATAAGAATGTAACTATTCTCTGTGTAGGCATATGGAGCTTTTCTCTACCCAGTCAGAATTTCCCGGGAAAAGACAAATAAATAAATAAATACATAAATAAATGTATCCCTTACTTCCCAATCCAGTTGTCAACTGTTAGTAAATGCCCTTCCTTTCCAACTGCCTCATCCTTTCTAATCATAGTTTAAATATTTCTCTTCTAGTTCACTTCCTGTTTTTTTCTGCTCTCACTCAATTAATTGTACTTCTTTCCACGTTTTAATTTTTTAAAGAGTTTAATCAACATTGCCTCATCATTGGAATTCTTCTTTCTATGAAAGCTCAGCAACCAACATGCATCCTATACATGCATTCATATCTATGATTCAATGCATTTTGTTTATTTATGGGCTGTTCTTTTCTCTTTATAAGTGATAAAATGAAAGGCCAAAAATGACACTGATTTTCTTGTCTGTAAATTCTGAAAGGCTTTTTCATGATATATCATGTACATCAAAATAAACAGACACTGAGACAACTGACAGACAAATAAATTCCAGTGCCATATGGAACTCTGTCCCTACTATCATTCAAAACACATCATCCAAAGCCTCCTTTAAAGACCTCATCAGGCAACATCTCAAGCAAAGTTGGCAGTGCCATGATTGCACCCCATGCTAGTGAAAGTGGATAACATATACATACTAAATCTAGAGCACTTGATAATAGTTTTCAGTCTTACTCACAAACACTGGCTAATCTACAATGTATGTACTGTACCTGTGTACTATGTATGTTTACTACCAATGTTCCAAATTTCAGCTGTACACCACAAATCTATTAATTATCTTTATTTTTAAAATTAATATTTTTTTGTTTGTTCTCTCCACTGTAATTGTTTATGTGCCGCATACCACTGTAAAAACATGTATCTTGTAATTTGTGAGTATACTGATCATGTCTAAATAACTAAATGTGTCTGTAATTTTTCTTTGTGGAGCTTTTCTCCCCGGGCCTCTGCTGAAAAAGGGCCTTTTCGGCTCAGTCAGACACCCCCGGTTAACAAATGTAAAATAAATAATAAAAAATAAATAAATAAATATACTTCAGAATTATTAACAAAGGTAAATCCCTGAGTATGATACATAGATTTGAAGGAAGATGAGAAACTCACATTGTGTTCAGGATGCAGGGAAGTATGCACCACAATTCTTGTTTGTGGGGAAACAGAGGGCCAAATTCAATAATGCCTTCACTAAATGTACACGATATGTATGCAAGAACATTCCTACCACATTTGGCAGCCACTTTAGTACCATATTTCCATATTCCTGTTTGTGGAAAACAGAGAGCCAAATTCAATAATGCCTACAACTAGATGTACTCAATATGTATGCAAGAACATTCCTACCATATTTTTGCGCTTTCTAGTCACTCAGAAAAATTACACTAAGTGTACATGTAGTCTACACTTTGTGGTAACCTGTATGATTCCCTGTCAATATTTAAATCTGTAAGAAAATTAGTAGAAAAACTAAAATTAGGTGGAAGAAGGTGTGAGTTATGCTTGTGTTGCCTGTTCATTCAACATGGTGTATACTTAGTGTACACTTGGTGTAGGTGTTATTGAATCCTGAGGAGAATGTTTTTTTATGTATAAAATTAAATCAGTTTTGATATGCTTGACTCATCACTGCATCCCTGAAACCTATTTACTCATTTAAGCCAAGTGACACCTCCAGGTATTTCTGCAATTATATCTTACTGATGCCTCTTGGCATTAAATATTCTGTCCTCATATTTGCATTAATAATTTCAAAATCATGCTACATACAAATTATTAAAAGATTTCATCTTAAAGCATACAGAATGACAAACATATCTGTATTACTATACAGCCCCTGTCTCCTTCAGGATATTGCTATTCATATAATATTTTTATATTGTCAGAAATGTTATATTTTTCTAAATATCCCAACAACCAAGTAGCACAGACAGAACTGCTTAGCGTCATATGAAGCTATCAGTTGGATGATTAAAATGGTGATGAAAATATGTGTGTAATCTGAGATATTATAAGTTGTTTATAAAATATTACACACTTAATAGTTATTTTGTTTACTGTGACTTATAAAATCTAGTTTAAGATAGAATCTAAAGAAAACTGCCAGTATAAAAATAGTTTGTGCTAAAGAGATTTGCCTTTACATTTTTTCAGTAAGCCCAATGGTTCCAAGCAGTAACATCTATGGTTTCAAACATTTGAACATTTGTTTGAGATATGATGATATAATTTGATTTCCTCAAACAGCCTAGGCTTTTCCCATTGGAGGTTACATTTCAAACTTATAGAGCTCCATTGGTAGTAAGGCAGGACTTCCCAAGTGAATGGAAGTATTTCTATCAGTATTTTTTTATATGGAAGCAATACCATCCACACTACTCATGTATGTAGAAACTGGGTCTATATCAGAAGATTGAAGTTTCAAAACTTCAAATCTGATATGGTCGACACCATATGATCAAAGTCTTGAAACTTTGAATCTTTTAACGGAAATCTCCGTACAGCATGGAAAGGGAAGATTTCCTCTTTTCTGCACTGTAGTACGATCTTGGAATATTTAAGTAGTGGGGAGTGGCAGGGTGCAGCCCCCCACGTGGAGAGTGCGGGGGGCTTGCCCTCTTGCTTAGAGCATTTAAATGGTTTGTTTTTGTAGGTTGTTGTGTTTTATTATATTTTCAATGTTTCCAAACTTCGATTATACGATGTTGACCATATAAGATTCAAAGTTTTGAAACTTCGATCATGTAATATAGACCCGCAGAAACCTACCACCTAGTATACTGTCTGAGTTTGCCAAACATTGCAATAAATTATGTTTTGCTGTCAAGTATGTTTTGTTTTACTAGATAGTTCTAAATGAATGTGCTTTAACAGAACATTCACAAAATGTGTAACCAAATATTATCTAACTCTTGAGTTTCCAGATAATGTTAATAAACCTAATAAAGGTTGTCTGCATTTCAAACAAACATAAATTACAAATACCATTAAAAATCAGAGTAGATGGTCAAAACTGTGATGTGTTCTGCAACTGTTGACAGGGTCTACTATTCGCTGGATGCAGGAGATCTTCTTAGTTCCAAACAGCAATATAAGGATGCATATCTTATACTAAGAGGAATATATCCATTTTCTGAAAAAGCACTTATGCAAAGGACAGCGACTCTTAGATACCGTTGGCCTTTATCAAATTTACTGAAGTCTGTTATCTACAATTCAAGGAGCTGGCCAGTTCAGTGACAGCTCAATTAGAAGCAATGATTCCATGCTTCTTTTCCAAAGAATGACATTTATATTTTATTGCTTTGCTCATTTGACCCATGGTCCTCTTAGCACTGTTAGAAAAAATAACAATTAGACATGATTTGGAAAAGCCATTCTCAACCATGTGTATAGAAAATATCCTCTTACTCAGAGCGATCTATAACTGTCTCAAACAAAGGTTCTAAGAGATTCTAGCATAATTTGGACAAAATAAACTTGTGCAAGCAGACTTTTGGAACCTGAAAAAAATAAATCAAGTGTTACTTAGATATAGAGACACTTTTTTATGACTTAGAATGAAGACTGGTATATTGCTCACATCTATCTAACTCTGAGGTTTGTAGCGATTTTAACTCTCACGTATCTAAGCAGATTTTTATTAGCAAACCTAAAATGGAAGATTAAGTTATGGAGGAATCTCAAAGTGAAGATGGCACATACTTAGAAAAACAAAAAAAGCTAGAGCAAGTTAACATCTTTCAGATCTAAAGTAAATTAATATATACCTGGTATAATTGGTATATGTGGTACTGCCATACCTTCTTTACAACTGCTGTGGTCAAATTCACCATCTAAACTGACTGCAAATAACTAGTAACAATAATATTTTTTTTCAGTTCCCAGCTATGGTTTTTATTTTTAAACATCGTTATTGAATTATCACTTGTGACACAGGCACATTTACTGTTATATAAAAGTAATCAAACTGTAACAAGTTAAAATGAACAAACATTATGCTTCACATATACTGTTTTATATATATATATATATATATATATATATATATATATATATATATATATATGTATCATATAACCTAAGCAACATTACATAAATTATTCAATTCCTGCCCCTTTT
>NC_056735.1:694546879-694656879 GCF_019279795.1 Protopterus annectens
AGATATTTGAAGAAAAATATAGGCAAAGGAATCTGGATATGGAAAACTTTACAATACAAAAAATAAGAAGACTAAGAGGAAAAGTAGAAAAAGAGAAGAGTAATGGAGAAGTCAAAGAAATAGAAATTGAAGTAATGGAACAGCTGCAAAGAAAAGAATTCAGTGTAGAAAATCAAATGCAGAAAGCACCACAACAGGATAGAGCAATGGATATCCAAATTAAGGGGAAACCAGTGGAACTGGAAGTAACTGGTCAGGTGCCATATCAAGATATTTTGGAGCCTTCCACAAGAAACCAGTATAAACATTCATTTGAAGCTAGACAGCGGGGAAAGAAACAGGAAACTGTGGAAGCTCTGATGCAGTCAATGTTGAGGAGTGATAGTCCAGTGAGTTCCCATATGACAGAACAACAGATGACACAGGATGAAATTGAAGAGAATGTGCCACAGGAAGATGTTATAGAACTTTCTATAGAATGCCCACAGGAAATGGAAAACAAGGGATGTACCCTCAGTATGGAAGAAAAGGAGTTAAGAGAAGAGTTGCTTGATTTAATAGACAAAGACAGATATATCAAGATCAGTGAGAGAAATAGACTGCAGAAGGTTAATAAAACTGCAAAAGTCATAAGCTTGATAAAACAAATGAATACAGTAATTAGGACTGTCCATAGAGACCCATGCGATATAACAGAAGTAAACAGAATATATTACTGTGCTGCTAAATTAATAACTGATAAAGATCTACAACAGGAACATAGGGAAGCGAGGGAAAAGAGAGGGCAATAGCGAATACCATCATGGAAATATTGAATAGAGAAAACTATAAAGCAGCTAAGACAAGAAGTATCATTGTTAGAAGATTATAGAAGAGGGAACAGATCAATGAAAATATTAAGAAAGACAGATGAGATAAAAGCAATACACGGTATTAGAACAGACCAGGATCTATTAAGCACTGTTGGAGATAACAAACTAAAACTTACAAAACAGGCAGAAAGACTTAGAAGATATGAAGATAAATATAAGGGGAAAACACAAAATAAATAAATTATTGATGACCCAAAAAAGTTTTATAGAGAACTGGGAAATAAGGTAAAAGGAATAGATAGACCACCAAAAAAAGAGGAAGTAGATACATTTTGGAGAAGTATCTATGAAGATCCTGTGAAACATAACAAAGATGCTAAATGGATAGAAGAAGTAAAAGAGAGAATAAGAAGTTTAAAGGTACAGGTTATGAAATGGGATGAAATAACAACTAGACAGAATGAAATAAAGTTGAGAAAAGCCTCTAACTGGAAAACCCCTGGCCCAGATGCAGTACCTAACTTTTGGCTTAAAGTATTAACTTCTTTGCATGATTATTTAGCCATGAGTAAGAACTATTTATATATGCACCCCGAACACACACCGCACTGGTTAACAACAGGAAAAGCAATGCTCTTATTTAAGAGTGAACCTGCAAGCTACCCTAAAAATTATAGACCAATAACTTGTCTTCCGACAACATACAAACTATACATGGGAATTGATGCCGACAGAGTTTATAGTCATTTAGAAGAAAATTCAATTATGGCAGTAGAACAAAAGGGCAATAAAAGAAAGTCATATGGAACAAAGGACCATTTGTTGTTAAACAAGGTTATAGTGGAGAATTGTAAGCAGGGGAAGAACCTAAGTATGGCATGGATTGACTACAAAAAAGCATTTGATAGTATCCCACATTCATGGATAAAAGAGTGCTTAAAAATGTATAAGATACACCCTACACTGATTGATTACATTACAGTAACCATGAAACAGTGGCAGACCACTTTGTAATTAAGCCACGATAAAGGACAGATTATTATCCCAGGGATAAAAATTCAAAGGGGGATATTCCAAGGCAACTCGCTGTCACCCTTGTTATTCTACCTTGCCATTAACTCATTAAGCTGCTTACTTAGCCTAGGGCATGGCTACAATTTGGCTTCTAGAAAACAACAAAGTCTAATGACTTCATATCTTATCTTTGTTGACAATTTAAAATTGTATAGCTCATCAGATGAGGAACTGAAAGCACAGCTGTAGGTTATCAAAACTTTTTCAGATAATATCGGAATGTCATTTGGTCTTGATAAATGTGCAAAAGCAACCTTTAAAAAAGAAAAACTGCAGCACCAGGAAAACATCAGTTTGGGACAAGAATGTGATATAAAAGAACTTGAGCAAGTGGGGGTGCATAAATACTTGGGAATTGATGAAGGATCAGCAATAAAACATAAACAAATGCAAATAAGGCTTAGTCAGGAGTACTTTAGAAGACTTAAATTAATCCTGAAAACAGCATTGACACCTAGGAACAAGATCCAAGCTATAAATCAATTTTGCTCTTCCTGTACTAACTTATAGTTTTGGAGTGATTGACTGGCCCCAAAAAGTGTTGGATAGATTGGATATCAAAACAAGGAGGATGCTGCATGCTCACCAAATGATTTATACAAATAGGGTATACCAAGATTATATATCCCCCGTTCTAAAGGAGGGATGGGCCTCCTTGAAATTGATTACATGTATAGATCTGCAATAGTGGGACTCCACACATATCTACTGACCTCACAAGATCCAAATGTGGTGAAAGTTTTGAAAAATAAGGAAAATAAATCTAAGATGACATCTCTGCTTAATTTAGCAGAAGCATATCAACATCAAGCAGGAATGGAAATCAAATCAGAAGTGGATAAAAAACAGGCAGCAACTGAATGTGCAAAAAAAGAAAAAAATATATAATGTGAAGGATCAGATGAGAAGGCAAGAAATGTGGAAAAAACATAAATATAGTTGCAAGTATAAAAAACTTCTGGAAGAGCCTCATGTTGATCAATAATGAATGCAGGAATGGTTAAGGAGAGGTGAATTTCCATCAAGAAATGAAAGGTTAATATTGGCAGCCCAAGATAGTGAGCTGCGTACACGCTGGTTTACTAAGTCCATTGAACATGTGGGAGAAACAGACATATGTAGGTTTTGTGAAACCGAGTAGGAAACAGTTACACACCTTATTGCTGGTTGCGATGCTCTAATGGCAGAGGGATTGTATACTGAAAGGCATAATAATGTGGTGAGATTGTTACACTGGAGATTGTGCAAACATTATAGTATCGAAGTGGCTGAAAAACATTGGAAACGTGAGCCACAGAGAATCATAAAAAATGATGAAGTTTACATCACATGGGATCACCCAATACCAACAGTCCAAAAGATAGATGCTAGAAAACCGGACATAGTGATCCAAGAAAAGAAGACAAAAGTAGCATTGATCATTGAAATTGCCACACCTAGTGACTATAGTGTCTTGTGTACAGAGAGACACAAAGTCATAAAATATCTTGATCTGCAGGCAGAAATGAGAGCCATGTGGAAGAAAGATACCCAGACAGTTCCAATAGTAGTAGGAACAACTGGTCTTATAAAAAAGAATTTACAATCATATTTAGATATGTTACCAATTCATGTAACACCGTATGAATTGCAGATGGAGTCATTGCTGGGCACATTGTAGGTACTGCGAAGAGCACTTTTGGCTAACATCAAAGAGTGAAATAATACTAATTTCATGAACTTTAATCGTAATCTGACTTAGGAATGGGGTCCATTCCCGTCATGGTATTAGAAACCCAAAAGACTTGGAGAAATCAAAAAAGACAAGAAACATTTACTTTTCTCAATGCCATCTCTGCATAAAACATACTTCAGCATTCCCCATGTACCAACAACCTATTTGATCCTCCCTCATTTTCCACCCATGTTTTACCCACTCATGTTATGACTCATAGTCCCCCTCAGGCTTTATACATAATCCAGTCCTTATGACTATTATAAAAAAAAAAAAAAAAAAAACTTTTACTTAAACTAAACCCAGTTCCACCTCTGATGACAGTCTTCCACAAGATTATCTTCAAATAGCTGCTGAATCCATAGCCTATCCTGTAAATATCTTAGAAACTTATGTCCCAGCCCTCTCAGAAAAACCTGACATTTTCTACAAGTATCTAAATTTTGCCCCATTACAATGCCATCTCCTCTCTTCAAGCTACATGGCTTTAGACCTGACTACAGCACAGTCACCACCACACTCTCCTTTAAAGATACCATAAATAAAGCTAGGATTCTGACGAACTTGTCTTCTCTCTTTTCCTTAACATGTCTAAAGCATTCTATATTATCTCACTCTCTAAACTATTGCAGCAACTGTCCTCCATCGGTGTTTGCCTTCCTTCATTCATGTGGGTCAATATTTATCTATCAGACCACAACAGTCAGTCTAATGGCAAAACTTCCTATCTCCTTACCACCCCAATACCACTGGAGTCCTGCAAGAATTTATTCGTGGACCTTTTCAGTATCTTCAACTATCTTCGCGTTTTCTCCTGTCAAGTCTCTGTTATACAATATACTGATGACTCTAGAGTAATATTCTTATCTAACAATTTGTCTCATCTCCAAAAAAGCACACAAGATACCTTCACTTCTATTGACACCTGGCTAACTAATGCCTAACTTCTGCATAACCCTAAAAAAAGCTTCTTATATTCATCCCTAAATATTACAATTTAAATAAATCCAACATTAAAATCCTTTCTATTTATTACACCGAAACTGAAATAATCTCCCTCACAAAGCAAAAAAAAAATAATTTCCTTAATACATCAATTGAAGTTATGCTTGCCACTAAATAACTCCTGTCCTCTCTCCTGTGTGGTACACACATTCTCACTAACTTACAAATTTCATTAATATCTAATCTGTCAGTATGTTACACAGAAGTAGCAAAAGTTGCAGCAAATGCTCCGCATTACAGACACCACTGCATATTTCTGCAGAAACAAAACTGGCTTGAACTCCTCCATTAGCTAACCTACTATCAACTTATCACAGCACATAACCTAAAACACAAACCTGCTATTTGCACTAACCTCAACAGCTTACTTAGCTGCCATCCTAGCAGGCCTTTCCATTCAGTTGATAAACAACTTATCGTCACCCATAAACCAAACCAAAAAAAAAAAAAAAAAAAAAAAAAATGGACTCAGTCTCTTCTCTATCTATGTCATTAAAAACTGGAATCCAATACCCTTATCTGTTAGGATGATCTCAAACCAACATGCCTTTAAATACACCATAAACAAATTATTATCTAAGTCAAAGCTCTGCTCATGTTTCTCTCCAGGTTAAAGTCCTTACTAGAACAGTTATCCCTGACTAACCTCTCTGTTATACTAATTACTCCTTCTCATATTCTTTCCTGTCTCTTTACTCATTTCTAGGTTATGCACACACATACATGGAAGATTTCTGTTCTCACTTCCCTACATTTTATCTGTACTTTCACTCTATAGACACTCTAGACTGTATTCACCTACTTTTCAATACATTTTGTTCTCTGCTCCCATCTTATTCCTAATCCTATTGTTCCTAGCTTTTGTTTTTCTGCTTTTTGTCAAATATACTATTTCTATTCATTAAGAAGAAAAATGCCAGTACTGTTGTACGTGTACAATACTAAGAAATGTAATTGTTTTTGTTCATGAAATGCAATTGTATGTACTGTTTGTTATTTTATGGAACCTTCCTCCCTGGGCATTTATTGAAAATGGCACTTTTTAGGCAAACAAATGTCACTAATTCAATAAATAAATGGATAAACAATTCTTCCTCTGTAATCCTGGTTTTCATCTATTTGAAAAAAAATAGCCATAAGTTTTTTGAAGCTATAACATAGATCTTTTTATATGCACCCATGTTACAATTGCAACATGTAAAGATTTATAAACACAGGTCACAGTGCAGTTGTGAAACATTGTAAAAAAGAGATCTTCTGTTAGAACAGGTGCACATGTAATACCAGAGGGGTGATTTACCTAGCCATGAGTAGCAGCTGGGAAAGTTTCTTTGTGGGTAAAACCACAAGAAAACTCTCACAAATAACAAATGAGCATGGATTTGGTATTAAGAGCAAAGATCTATGTAATGCTTTAGCAAAGTATGCATTACATTATTGTAATTTTAAGCTTTTTTTGCTATACCAAGTTAAATCAGTTCCATTTTAGGGGGATATTAACAATGAATTTGAAATCAAGGAATTGAAATGGCAGTTGGCATTTGTGGCCAGTAAAACACCTGGTTTTAATGAAACCTTCAACATAAAATGTATTTAAAAAAAGGAAATGTCATTTTTAACGTGCAATTATTGTATATAGATATATAGAGATGTATCTTTGGAATTAATATGAATACGAATAGTATCTATGTCATTTTTGTTTGAGTGTAATTATTTTTAGAAGTTATACATCAGCTATTAGTCATGTGACATTTTTAAAAGTATTTATTGAAACATTTTTCACTTTGAAATTAGTCTGAAAAAGTTCTTAGTTTCAATAAAAAATGAAAGTGCTAAACTTATTTAGTCGTTTGTTCCAGTCTCTATCATAATGTTTTTCTCTGCTTTTTCAGCCTTTTTTCTTTTTTTTACCACTAAGTTGGTGATTCACATTGTTTTGGTTTGGTTAACATACCATTCATCACATTCCTACTAGTTCTTGGTGTTCAAAGGCCAACACCAGACAGCAACAAAATATTCAGTACATCTTGCTGCATTTTCTTCCACTCGATGTGCTGAGTGTTTTATTACTGACATAAAGAATTCTGCAGAGGAAAATACCCCTAGTTGCATTGCTGTTGCTGTGTGAATTTATGCTTCTGTTTTTGACTTTAAAAAGGAGAGTGCTTGCACTCAGGCACTGTTGTTACTAAGAAAACATATATGGATTTTGTTTTTTTGTCTTCCTTTGTGCAGCTGACCATCCTCTACTACTAGCTCATGTCCTCACTCACCAGGTCTACTGAACCTACCTTAGCCTGACCTGGGCTCAACCCAACCCATGTCTAGGGCTGATAGGATAATTGAGGACACTGATGCAGCATCATAATTCTGCTGGAGTGAGTGGACTAACCTCACCACTCCACCCCAACCCCCATGGTAGAACTAAAAACTCTGCAATTACACTTCCACTAATGCACAACCTTCTGACCAAGCAGAAAACTGCTTGCACCATGGAGCCCTTCTGGCAGCAAGCCTAGGCTCACCTCTGCAGAGTGGAACACAGATCATCTGGACAATAGTAAAAGCTTTAGTTCTCTGTACCATGGGGTTGGACTTTTATTGAAAGAGCATATATGGATTTATTTTGGAAAAGAGGAGTTGTGTTGAGATAAAGAATTCCACAGGAGAACAATACCTAACAGCATGGTGGCTTATAATGAAGATCAATGTCTCACAGTGACTTATTGAGAAAGGAATTATCTATGCAAAAATGTCTACTGCCATGGCCATGACATAATAAAACCCATATGGATTTTTTTCCTGGAATTAATGTTCAGAATAGTAAAGCACAAAGGGAAAAGACCCTGGCACTGCTATCCATAGAGAAGAATGTGAAATATTTGTTGGGTTGCCTAGTAGGTAATGGATATGTTGTTTTGTGGAACTATAAATGTGACAACAACAGTTGTATCACAGTTATGAGATGCAAATTTGCCTGTTTACTGAAAGTATCTGCAATGCATCTAAAGACAGCAAAAAAAAAAAAAAAATGTGAGAAATAATATAGGCCAGGCCAGGTCTATATTTAGCAAAAAATTACTTTGTTGAATGGGGTGCTGTACTCCCCACATGACCTAAATATATATATATCAACTCCAAGATTGCACTACATTGGGGAAAAGGGCGAATGTGTAACAATGGCCACTTACCTTCTTTCCCTGGGAAAAATGTTTCACTGATTTAACAGTTCAATGAAAAAGGTTTGATGAAAAGGCATTGAACAAAGTAAGTTTTCGATAAACTGATACAGGCCCGCCAGGCCAGGGAGAATATACACAAATGAGTATATAATGAATAATTGCTGATGAGATTGCTCAAAATTAAAACCACCGAACACCTCAAAGGAAATGACATTCATCACAATATCTAATAATCTAATAAAATAGATTGTAAATGTAAACCAATAAGTTACATTCATGATCCCAAAAAACAAACAAGAAAGAGATTTTACATAGGAGGCTTACCCCCAATGATGAAAGAAGGTACTGCCAGCACAGCTAGCTGGAATTCTGTGGATGATTATATGTCATTTGTGAATATCAAACTAATTTATACAAGATGGCGGTGTTACAGGGTCTAAATCATATCACCGAAGAGGCATTGTAGCAAACGCCTCTTCATCGACACATACACAGGGAATGCACAAAACCGCAAATGCTGACATCAGAGATTTCTTTCCCTGGGAAAGAAATTGCTTTCCTCAAAACATAAACACATCATTACAAATATAATGTGGGGGCTATGACCACCACACCCCAACGTGGAGGGCTGTGCTGCCCATCCCCCCAACTAAATATACCAACTCTGCGATTGTACTGCAGTGGGGAAAACATCAAACTTAACAGGGATGGCCAAGCGATTTTTTTCCCATGGAAAGAAATCGCTGATGTCAGCATTCATGGTTTTGTGCATTTGCTGTGTATGTATCGATGAAGAGATTTCACGGCAATGCTTCTTTGAGTATTTAATATAACAAATGTATTAGAACTGTATGTCATATAAGACGCTTGTGTTACAAATGTATTAGAACTGTATGTCATGAGTATATCAAACTTTGTGCAGATGTTTGTGTTGAAAAGGTATTTATGAAGTGCTTGTGTTTGAAATTTAACTACAGTGTGCCTGCTGCAGAGAATAGAAATCTACATGCACTATTGTAACTGTTTAAATGCATATGTTTAACAGAAGAAACTGATGGAGTCATTTCAGCCCAGCAAACTTTAGAAAAATATCTGAAATTAAATCACTTTATAGGCTAGGTCATAATGTTGCTATCTGATTTCAAGGCAGCTAGAGACACAAAGTCTTTACTAGGAAGCTTTCTGTATAGTTTTTGGGGTGAACTAGTTACTATCTCTGAAAGCATGAAATAATGTGATTGTTTTATTACTTGACCTGCCAAGATCTGAGCAAAAACCCTTGTGTGGGTATTTTTATAGGTAGGTGCTAAGTAATGCCAGCTTCAGCAATGGGGGTTTTGCCTGAAAACTAGATGTCAGATGACAAGAAATTATGTCATTCTGCAAGCCATCCCAGCAGTAGTATTTTAGATATTATTTTGAGAAGTCTCTCAGTGAGACAGAGCATTTTGTATTCTGTCTTGGACCTGACAACAACAAGAAGAACCATTCACTACATCAATCTGTCTTGCTCTATTAGTAAGTTTTGGCAGTAGAGTAATTCTCTCAGATACAGTCAGGAGTATAGTAAAACTTAGTTTTAGATAATGTTTTTCTTTATTTATCAGAGCCTGTCCTGCAATGCTGTTTTAAATATTTCTTGGGGTTTTGAACTCTGATGTCACAACGAATATATACTATTTTTTGTTTTTTTATTATTTATTATTAAATATATTTAAACCTTTCAATGTAGCTGGTCTGTATAGAGGTATTTAAGTTTTGAGAGGACTTGAATATTTATTTGTTGACACTGTGTAGGGCACTCCTAACAACCTTTCTCTTGGTCAAACTACCATTTGTATTAATATTAATATTAATATTAACATTAATATTAATATTAATATTACACAGTAAAATTGGTCACCCTTTGTTAAGAACCTTAAAGTAGCTGTTGAAGAGTGACTGGTGGCAATGGAAACTACGTAATAGTCTGGGCAGAAGGTGGCATAGCTAGTAAACCTGTACCAGCCATGTGTGTGTGTGTGTGTGTGTGTGTGTGTGTGTGTGTGTGTGTGTGTGTGTGTGTGTGTGTATATGTCAGATACTTGGGCAGGGACATGAAGCACTGCTTGGACAGAGAGGGTGCTGGAGGTCTTGGCTTGGTCACTCAGCTGAGATCTCAACTGTATAGCTGTGCTAGTGGGGAGTCTTATTGGGGACCTAGAAAAACAGGAACCACCCCTGGACTGGCTGTGTTCTCTGTATGCACTTAAGAGAAATTGCACTTGATGCAGAGAGCTGTATTTGGAAATACTGTGCTTGTACTTGTTATCCTCCCAATGAACATCCACCCACTGCTGCCAGTGCTGAGGATTGAGGCTCCTTGATTATTGGTTTGCAGTGGCAGGTCGTCACATATTTATTGGTGGGCAGTGGTGGGATATCCACATATTGGGATTCAGTGGTGTGGATATTGAATTCCTGCAGACTGTAAACAGTGTTCACTAAAGAAGATCTTTCTACCCTCAAGCAGCCACACAGTGAATATTCAAAGTTTCATATCATAATAGTGTTATTTATTTTTGTTAGCTTAGTTAGTCAGGGAGATCAGCAAGGATTACAGAAGATCATTATGGCAAGTTCACAAGGAGCCAGTTAGCTGAGATGTGCCAAGCCAAAGGACTGGTGCATGCCAACCTGACTAAATCACAAATGGTTGCAGCCTGCAGCTTAGTCTGAGCTGCATCACAGACCAGTAACCAGGAAGACTATCAGACTGGCATTGGGGATGTATAACTCTCAGAAAATGGACAGTTCAACTTTGCCTCAGAGGGCTTAAAAATCCATCTGGAGTTAAAGAGATTTAAACTGGAGACCAAACATTTGGAAATAGAATCAGCAGAGAGAGTGCAGTGTTTGGAGGCTGAAGCAGAATCAGCAGAGAGACTGCAGTGTTTGGAAGCTGAAGAAAATGAGAAGCAATGGCAACATGAAAAGGAAATGCTGACTCTTCATCACAGTCATGGAGGTAATGGGGAAGGGAGTAACTAAGTCTCAGAAGCAATACTGATCAGTAAATTTCTTCCAGAACTTATAGAGGGTGATCATTTTGATAGTTTTATTCATATGTTTGAAAAGGTATGCAAACAGCAGAATGTTAACCAAGGGCTCTGAGTACAGTTCCTGACCCCCTTACTCCATGGTAAAGCTGTAGCTTCTGTTTCTAAATTGTCTGATATTGATTGTTTAGATTACAGCATAGTAAACAAATGTTTATTAAGGTGTTTTAAGTTAACACTGAAGCTGATAGAAAAAAAAGTTTCATGAGTATAGATACAAGGCAGATGAAGGTGTGTTTGATTATATTGCTGAGTTAAGCACTTATTTTCATAGGTGGGTGAGTGGGTGTCAGGTCATCATTTTTGAAGGGCTGGCAGATGTTTTGGTCAGGGAACAAGCCCTTAGCACTTTGCCTGAGGATATGAGAATCTAGTTGGCAGATAGAGAATGCAGCACCACAGATGAGTTGGGGAAAAAAGGAGACCTATATCTAGCAAGCAGGGCATCACTGCACAGGAAAGGATTGCCCAGTGCTGCACATGGGTCTAAAGGAACCCACGGTGGGCAGCCTAAGCCATCCCAACAGAGTCCATCAGTAGCAGGGGAAGCCACTAGTTCAGGTACATGGCGAGGTCCAAGGGTTAAATGTTTTAAATGTAACCAGTGGGGCCATGTAGCATATAGATGTCCATGGAGGGAAGGTGGGGACAAAAGGTAGGGGAGCCAGCAAGTGGGAAAAACAGAATGCCAGCAGTAAGTTGTCTGGATACAACAAGGGTACCAAACTACCACAACAGGTTATATCCTATCTTAGTAGATGGGAAGCAGGCCACTGCTAAGAGAGACACAACCTCAATCCTGCAATAGTTAAAGAAGAGCACTACTTGCTTGGGCAGTCTACTCCAGTCAGAGCTTTATGAGGGACCCTATTCCAAATACCTTTGGCTAGGGTTCACCTTGACTGGGAGGGTGGAAAAGGAAGCAAGCAAGTAGGTGTATTTGAGGATATTCCTGCAGATGTCCTGATAGGAATGATTTTGATAATGCAGACTCTTGTGTACATGCTGTTACATGCAGTCAGGGTTGAAAACAGGCATGTGGGTCTGGTAGCCTCAGGGGGACCCCAGCAGACTGCACACTTGAAGCCAGGACTTGAGAGGTGGCTACTTCAGGGAGGGAGCAAACCTGTAGCAGTGACACTGAAAGTGAGCCACAGCTGCTGGTGGGTGCTGATGTTCCCTTGGACAGTGTGACTGCAAAGGCAGAGGTGAGTAGTAATACCCAGGCTGACAATGAGGGACTGCTGTCAGAGGATACTAGACTTCCTGTGGAAGAGGAGCTGGGAAAGGTTACAAAGAGAGAGTTGAGACAGGTCAGCTCTCAGACTCTACACTACAAGGCTTGACGGAGGAAGCTAGGGAGGCACCTGATTCTCAAGGAAAGCAGGGAATCTGTATACTGGGACAAAGGCTTACTGTTTAGAGAGTGGACCCCTGATGGAGGGCTGAAGGTGAGGTAATACAGTAGCTGGTAGTGCCCAGAGCCTACCATCTGGCACTTCTAGCCACAGCCGATGACATTCCCTTTGCAGGTCATATGGGCATAAAGCATACCAAGAGATGTATTATGTAGAGCTTTTATTGGCCTGGGATTTCCAGTGATATTACAGGGTACTGCAGGATCTGTGAGCAGTGCCAAAAAGTAGTCAAGGCAGGAGACAAGATCAAAGCTTCTTTGATGCCTTTGCCTGTGAATGAAGGGCGATTTGAGAGGATAGCTATGGATATTGTGGAGCCTCTGAGTAGCCCAATTTCCAAATGGAAGAAGTATATCCTAGAGGTAGTAGATTATGCTAACAGATACCCTGAAGAGGTGGCCCTGTCCTCCATTGATGCACAAAAGGTGGAAAATATTTTGTTTGAGATTTTCAGCAGGGTAAGTTTCCCCAAACAATATTGACTTACAGAGGTGCCAATTTCATGTCAGATCTTCTGGCTTGTCTGTGGGAATGCTGTGGAGTGAAGCACCTAAAGACCACCCCCTACCACCCCCAGACTAATGGTATGTTGGAGAAATTAAACTCTACACTAAAGAGCATGCTATGGGCATTTGCAGACCAGTTTAAAAGGCTGTGGGACAAATATTTCCCCCATCTTTTATTTGCTTACAGAAGGGTGCCCCAAGAATTCACAGGTTTTTTATCTTTTGAGTTTCTGTATGGGCATAGAGTGAGGGATCTCTAGATTTGATTTGCAATGAGTGAAATGATGAGTGTGAATCCCACAAGGCCTCTGTTTTGGCATTTGTCCTAAACGTCAAGACAAGACAAAGGGAATTCACGGGCTATGGTCAAGAGAACCTGGCAGGAGCCCAACAGCAGAAAAAGGTCTGGTAGGATAGGAATGCTTAAGCCAGAGAGTATGCTTTAGGGCAGCAGGTTATGGTTTTCATTCATGTCAGACACAACATGCTGCATGCAGCTTGGGAGGTACCCTTCAAAGTGGTGAGGAAGGTCAGTCATGTTAACTACTTGGTAGAACTGCTAGGCAGGAGGTGAGAGCACAAATTGTACCATGTTAACACAATGAAACCTTGCCATGATGGGGAGGCCTTTGTACTGAGTATTTGCAATAGGAGGCAGAAGGAATCTGAGGGAGTTCTATGGCTACAGCAAGCCAGGCAGCAAAATACCAAGCTACTATAGTGGAGCCTAGGGTGGAAGACATATAATATGACAGTGCAGCACTGTACTGGGTTCAGCAATACAAATACAACTGGGATCTCAAGACAGGGTATGGGGTAATGTACTCCCAGATAGGCTCTTCCCTTTCACAGGACACTTCTCAAGGGGCCTTGAAAAACTACCTTGAGGCTTCGAAGGGAGGAAGGCATTTGATGAAAGGAGCCACTGCCAGCAAAGCTAGCTGGAATTTTGTAGATCTCACTCTATCACTCAATTAGACTCTATAATAACATTCAAAAAAGCACTGAAAGAACTATACCTCAATAACCAAGTCTGATCCTGTACTAACATGAGTAAATCACCTTAAATTATCATTTCCTACTTAGCCTAACAATTTCTCTTTTTTACTTCTTAGTAAGTAATCTCTTTCCTATCTTTAAGTCTCCATTTCCCCTCTATTACTATTTTGTTTAACTGTTACTATCCATAACATATTTAATGCAATATTCAAACATAATTTTCTTAGTCAAAGACATACAGATTGAAAAGTTCTAATTGGTCCATGTAAATCTTACGTCTATTTTTTTTTTTTCTTCATTTGTGACTCTGATGCAATTATTAATGTCTGATTCAGAATGTAAAAATGTCTTTAATTGTTGTTGCTTTTATTTTTTTACATTTTTCTTCTGTAATTCTAGTACATTTTGTAATGTATAAACTGAAATTTAAAATTGTCTGTAATTGTGGAGCTTATCTCCCTCGGCCTCCACTGAAAATGAGACTTCTTGGCAGAGTGGACTTTCCTGATCAACAAATGTCAATAAATACATAAATAAATTATATGTAATTTGTGAATGTCAAACTAATTTATACAAGATGCTGGTGTTGCAAATTATTAGAATTGTATGTCATATACGATGCTTGTGTTACAAATGTATTAGAACTGCATGTCGTGTATATCAAACTGCTTTGTACAGATGTTGAAAAGGTATTGATAAAATGATTGAGTGTGAAATGTAACCACAGTGTGCCTACTGCAGAGAACAGAAACATATATGCACTATTGTAACTGTTTAAATGTATATGTTTAACAGAGGAAACTGCAGGGTTAATTTCAGTCCAGCAAACTTTAGAAAAATATCTGAAATTAAATCACTTTTAAGGCTAGGTCATAAAGTTGCTGACAGATTTCAAGGCAGCTAGAGACACAAAGTCTGCACTAGAAAGCTTTCTGTATTGTCTTTGGGGTGAACTGATTACTATCTCTGAAAGCATAGAAGAATGCAATTGTTTTATTACTTCCAGGACCTGCCTAGATTTGAGCAAAAGCCCTTGTTTGGGTATTTTTACAGGTAGGTGCTAAGTAATGCCAGCTTCAGCAATGGGGGTTTGCCTGGGAACTAGAAGTCAAATGACAAGAAATTATGTCATTCTGCAAGCTATCCCAGAAGTAATATTTTAGATATTACTTTGAAAATTCTCTCAGTGAGACAGGGCATCCTTTATTCTGTCTTGGACCTGACAAGAACAAGAAGAGCCATTCACCACATCATCTGCCTTGCTCTATTAGTAAGTTTTTATGGTACAGTAATTCACTTAAATACAGTCAGGAATATAGTGAAGCTTAGTTTTAGATATTGTTTTTCTTTATTTATCTGAGCCTGCCCTGCAATGTAGTTTTAAATATTTCTTGTGATGTTTAACTCTGATGTCACTGTGAACATATACTGAGTATTTTGTTGTTATTTTATTATTTATTATGAAATATATTAAAACCTTTCATGTAGCTGATCTGTGTAGAAGTATTTATGTTTTGAGAGTACTTGCATATTTATTTAGTGACACTGTGTGTGCCCATCCTAACAGCCTTGCTTTTGGTTAAACTACCATTTGTATTAATATTAATATTACACAGTAAAATTAGTCACTCTTTTTTAAGGGCCTTAAAGTAGCTGTCGAGGAGTGACTGGTGGCAGTGGAAACTACCTTATAGTCTGGGCAGAAGGTGGCATAGCTAGTAAACCTGTGCCAGCCTTTCTCAGGTGTGTATGCAAATTAAACCTCAAAGAGTGCATGTGTCAGCTACTTGGGAAGGTACATGAAGCACTGGTTGGACAGAGAGGGTGCTGGAGGTCTTGGCTTGTTCAATCAGCTGAGATCTTAACTTTATAGCTGTGCCAGTGGGGAGTCTTACTGGGGACCTGGAGAAAGAGGAACCAGCCCTGGACTGACTGTGGTCTCTGTGTGCTCTTAAGGGAAATTGCACTTGATGCAGAGAGCTGCATCTGGAAATACTATGTGTACTTGTCATCCTCCAGTGAACGTCCCCCCACTGTTGCCAGTGGTGAGGATTAAAGCTCCTTGATTACTGGTTGGCAGTGGCAGGTCATCACTCACCCCAACACACTCTGGCATGGAGACTCTGCCCACACTTCTCTTGAATTTAAATAAAGTAACTCTAGCATTGTACAACCATGAAGAAAGTGAAAAACTGCTGACTTATGTACAAAATTTGACCAGCTTTACTACCAACAAATTTTCTCAATATTTCAGCATGTAATAAATGCATGCAATTTCAAAACATGAAACACTCAGGTATATATATATATATATATATATATATATATATATATATATATATATATATATATATATATTTATGTATGTGTGTGTGTGTGTGTGTGTGTGTGTGTGTGTGTGTGTGTGTGTGCGTGCATGCGTGTGTGTGTGTGTGTGTGTGTGTGTGTGTGTGTGTGTGTGTGTTGTGTAAGTTGATTAAACTGACAGATATCTCTAAGATGTAAATGAAATCAAAGCATCAACACCTAACTGTTCTTGCTTTTGGACGTAATCACAGAGCAAGAAATGTAAAAAATATTATTTTTTAAAGGAGGATAAGTCTCTCCTGTGCTCAAAAGCTTCCCCTGCTACTTGAATATACCAACTCCAATATCACACAGTAGTGGGAGAGGGACATATTCCCATCTCTGCTAAAACAGTGATCTCACACTGGTACATCACTCAGTTGTTTGCTTCTATGATTGCCAAAGCATTTGTTGACAAAATGCAATGAAGACAGATGTGAATGAATCAATATATTTCTATATCTACTGTTTCTATCTTTGTATTTATATGTATGTATAAAATGTATATACTTTACACCATAAACACAAGGATCTAAAGTATAACATGTGGCACTAGGTATCATCTCAGTCTGAATCTCAAACTAGATTTTGCCATGCAGTACAGTTACAAAATGGTGGTTTACATGTAAGTAGTTAAATACTCAGAAACTATAAGTCCATCTAAAAAATAAAGACGTTACAAGACAGCTGTTTCCTTTCTACTAATCATTGCCATATTCACTTTTTTCCTCCTCTACAAAATGAAAGATAGTACATACAGCCAGTACCACTACACAGTGAACCTTTTAGAGGAGAGTCAGGAAAAGTGCAATGGGAATCAGGGCTGTCTTCTGTATTGTGCTAGTACAACTGTTTGACATTTGAGGAGACACTTCTCAATGAAGTTTTGACCAGCGCCTAAAGAAAGAATCCAAGAAAGTTTGTCAACTTTACTCTACCAGGACATCATATATGCAAACTAGCAACGATGCAAACAGAAAAAAATGACATGCTTGGAGAATCATCTAAAATCCATTACATCTCTCTGGACTACAGCATTGTCTTGGGTATTGACAATTTTTAGAGAGTACTACCACCAAAGGCAGTATAGAAACACACAGATATCAATGTCATCTATCACCTCTTCTTCTTCTTTTTCAGATGAAATGAACAAAATGTACTAAATTGTGCATTTTTTTATTTTATTGTCTTTTAGTTAATAATGCAACACACAAATATAGTCTTCTTTCATCTGATTGCTACAAAAAGGCAACTGCCACTAACCAAGGGGAAAGTCATTTTGCCCTATACTAAGGGGTGAATGTTGTATGGACAAATTAAACAATAACTTGCACAGAAATCAAGAAAAGGTAGGATAGCAGTGTAGGGTGAATATTGTACCTTTTTTCCGGGGATTATTTCCTGAATGTTTTGTTATTAAGATCTTTCAAACATGGACTCATGTTCAAGCATTTCACATTGACACTTTGGTATAATGCTTTCATTATTCATAGATGGATTTCACTACGAATGCTAGAAATCCTAGCAGTCTCACATACTTGGCTAAAACTTACAGACATAGAAATCTCTACTCCTTCATATGGCTATATCATACTTAGAAACAATAGGTTCTACAAAGCAGCAGGCAGGAATGCCTGCTGTCCTAATCAAATACTTATTTTTCTGTCTCTAATGCTCAGGTATCAAAGTCACTTCCATGTGACTGTATTGTGAGCAGTGTAAAAAACAAACAACTCCAAACTCCTTACAATTACCACTATCACCATACCTGGAGGCAAAGATGATTCTGCAGCCAAAGATACCTTTCAAGTGCTAATTTTGAAATGCAACTGTAAAATCACAGTCCTTGATGACTTTAACATTAACTGGTCAATTCAGGAAATATGCAATAATAATGCACAGATTAAAGATACTGCATCTTGGTATTGAAACAAGTCCATGTACACTCAACTACACTGCCAATATGATACTTGATATGCTGGTACCTCATCCTTTGGATTCTTGTTATAGTATGTATTACAAATGGAACATTTTGTACTATTTGTTCTGTTTTAGTTGACATCTCTGGTTAATTTGTTTTCTTTCCTTACAACATACTATTTCCAGATGTCATTCCTGCATCCACCCAAGAATTTTTTTTTTCGAAGTTGACTGGGAACTATTACTCTATCAGTACTGAACTTTAAACCTGAGCATAACTTATTTCTTCATTGAAAGAGAAACAAACAGATTTTTTTCTTACTGATCCTGATTGCTCAAGCTAGCCTTTCACTGCAATGTCTTTCAGTAATTGCACATGCAAGCCGATGACAACACTTGGAATTCTTTTACTTTTTCATCTCCCATTGGTAAATGTAGTATTACCCAAAGAATTTGTAATTCTTATTTGAGCAGTTCCCCAAAATTCTATTGCTAATTTGCTGATTAGATATGTTAAGTCTCTTAGCTGGTTTGCATTTCATTTTCAGATCATAGTATTATAAGAGCTGGATTCTAAATGTACATGGATGAGGAATAGCATGCCAAGCAAAGCAGTTACTCTAACCCTGAGGGTGTCTTATTCCATGCTCAAGTCTAACACGCAGGGCTCAGTGTAAGTTAATGAGAGTTACCACAGCCCTGTGCCCAATTCAAAAAGTGGAATCAGGCTGAACTCATGAAATAATTCAGCACCAGATGCCAGACTGCCTTCAGTACTAAAGGTCTTTGATTCCAGGAAGGTAATATTGAGAACTCATATTTGCGCAATCGAGTATAGTATGATATGTCCCTCAAACAACTACGAGTATAGCTCATAGTACTCTTTTGTTAAATTTATAACTATTTCCCTGATGGTCTAATGTCCCTGAATGCTCATCCCCCTTCCTGGATGCAGTGAATGCAGGCATAACAGTGGTGCTGTCCATCATGTCTACATTTACTGGTACACCCTAAAGGTTTGTGTTTTGCACTGAATGGTCTTGTAGACATCAGCTCCACCTGTATGTCAGAGGTAGTAGAGTAAGCAGGCTGCCTGCCTGTAATATTAATTCTCTTCTGGCATACAGATGGAGATGTTGCATCAGTGAACTTCAGCTTGACATGGCAACCCTGCCAAGTCCTCAGAAATATGTTTGGAAGAGTTTGGAAGAGTCATTAACTTAGATTGCTTTGAAAATATTTATCTGCTCCAAGGTTAGAGAGACTGCTTTCATCTCTACCTTCTGATTACAAGGCAGAGAATTAGATGAGCTATGCTCCCTCTGGCATGATGTCATCAGGGGGCAGAATAGCTGTCACTGTTCGATATAGAGGGTGCAAGGTAGTGAAGGCTGTTTGCTCTCACTATTCAAGTGTTTTGGAGTCCCTTTCTAAGTAATAGCTCTGCAATCTCAGATGCACTTTTTCACAAAGACTTTACAAGGGTCTCTTTCAGTTTTAACATTTTTTAACACAGGCATATTCAACTGATTTCTTACAGTCATTCAGTTTTACTAAATCCTTCTTGTAGATGAAAATATCTCTTTTGCACATCTGTATATGCTTTTGACTTACAGGCAATTGTTCTCTTATAGAATTACAGCTTCTATACTTTTTTAACTGATGTCTATTTTCATATTCATGTTATATTTAAGTTTTGGGGCAGCTGTAACTAATTTATTAAGCATTTCAAAACTCTTTTTCTGTTTCTGGCTCCAGTTCCAGGTACATGTTTACCTGATAGTTATCTTAAAGTATATTTGCCATATTCCGAAGTAAGTTGAAGAAACAAACTTTTGAACTGAATATAGTCCCCTTGCCATACACAATGCCAAATTATACAGTTTTTGATGTAAAAAATGTTGCATATGTATTTTATTTTGTTGATGAGGATGGCCCCCTAAATGTTTTTTCTCAGAGCTGAATATCCCTCCCAAGACATCATAAAAGATTTGATCAATGATGCCTCACTATGTAAATTTATGGATAAGCTACAGTACTGACATGATAAATACAATGGTAGTAGCTTCTTACTTACTAAAAAGACAAGTTGCCACCTCAGTTTTGCAGTTGCAACCCCTTATTTTGAAAATTTACAAGTGATGATGTCATGTGAAACCAAAATGTAAATAAGAAGTTGCTCACCTAAGGAGGAAATTTGTTTTTCTTAACTGTAATGCTTTACATTTATATGTAAAAAATTACCTAGTACCTACCACAGCTTCATTTTGTGTCTGTAACTAAAGAGGAAAAACTGAACAATGAAGCTAAAAAATCAGACAACACTGTCTAATATATATATATATATTTTTTGCAAAATCCCTTGCAACTTTATTATGAGGAGTATAACAAGAAATGAAATAAAGTGTAAAACAAGGATGTGAAAGTGACCAATATACTTTAAAAGCTTAGCTGAGTTGGCTATGTTGCATATTAACATTGCAAGATACTGCATCATTCCTTTAAGCCTCTGAAATGCCTGCCTACCTATCTTGTGGCTTTGTGCTTTGCCTTATAGCTTCCACATTTTTCTGTATGATGCTTCTGCTCAGCTGATGTTAGAATGTGATCCATGTAGTTCAGATTTGTCAATCATATTTCACATTTGCTCTTATTTAACTACAAAGTATGGTAATCCAAATCTATTCAGCAAATGTATGAGTATGTCATTTTCAACTGATTCCACCTATGGTATGCAATGCTTCCAAACCTTCAGTTATTTACGCATTTGTTTTTTAAACACATCTGGTGTTGATGAAATATCAGATAGAAGTGTGCGGTATATGTGCCTTCACAGAAGTGTAACTGGAATTCTCTTCCTCTAGATTTACCTGTCAGAAACTGTGCGTTGAGCCTAATACTGAAAAGAAGGTAGAATTACTGAAACCACTTACTCAACTTTACTCAAATTTCAGCAATGCGTAATGCTCTATATTAATCATATTATTCCAGTCTAAAAAATTTTATTTTGTCTTGCTTCATTGCAGTGAACATACTATTCAGGTTCCTATTACATGATCGAAGATGCATTCTGTCGAATGCGTCTTGATCAACCATAAAAGAACGAAAAGGCAAAATAACGAAGTGGCTTTTAAGCAAATTCTTTCCCTGGGAAAGAATTTGCTTGGCTGCTTCTGTTACTTTGCCGTTTTCGGCACTGTAGTGCAATCTCAGAGTTGGTAAATTTAAGTTGGGGGTATGGGGGGGGCAACGCCCCCCACTTTATGTACTGTTTTAAAGTTTTTTTTTGTTTTTTTTTGGAACAGTGATTTTTTTCCCTTGGAAAAAAATCGCCATTCTGGGGTTTCGACATTGAAAGCTTTCGCTTACATTGGGTCAATTAATCATCGTTCACTTATTTAAGCATTTGATGATGTAATATAGACCCTACTATTCACCTATTTATTTATTTCTGTTTTTTAATGCTGCATGAGCTTTCCATATATTTCAGTTTCTGATAAGTTCTACTGATAAGAATTACTGGTTGTTTCTTTGTGGTGTCTATCACTGGCAGCTTCAACTTTTATCTGTATATGATATTGTCTGACAGAACTTCCTATGCCTATAAATAAATTAGCATAGTCATAAAGGATATCATTGCTTTGGTTGTGCACAGTACTGTGTGTGTCACCAGTTCAATGCAAATGCTTTTATGCTGTGGATCTGTTTACTTGGTCTAGCTTTTTATAAGATAAATAACCCAAAATTTTACGAGAATGAGCTTCCTTAAGTCTTATCATTTCAATAAATTTTTCTCAAACTTTTTATTTTGTATTCTCATGTCAATAGCCTGTATTAGCTCCACAAAGTTGCCAGAAGATGTTAACAATGTGCAAAAAGTTCTTGTATCAGAGCTTTCTAACTGCAATGCTTTCTGAATATTATATACTAATCCATGTCTAGTTTAATATTTTGCTTAATAATTCTTAGCATTTCTTGTCATCAAGCTCAAGAGCCATTTTGTCCTATAGTCATCAGTGATATCATCAGACCAATCCATCAATGCTTTTCAGTCTGACAGCCCCAACAATAAGGTCATTTAATGTTGATTTCCAGCAGTGTGCTGATTGCTTTGAATATACCCATAATTACTTTTTCACATCTTATGGAATGTCTTTTTCTAGCTCAAACTATAGAGAACTGACTTAAAGCAGGATGAAGCTAACCCTCAGTGTATAGTCACATGGCTCTCATTTTCAGTTATCACTGGTGCAATGCATTAATAATATAGTTCTAATTTTTGCATTTTCACATGGCCCACATTTTGCCTTGCACATATCTATTTCCTCAGTTGACTCTTTTATCTGTAAACTAGCAAATTCACTTGATATTCTCACATCAGCTATTTTTGAAAAGTTTGTATAATTTTCTCTTAATAGTCTACCCCTTGTTTGATTGTTTTATATAGCACAAACTATTCTAGTTGCTGTTAGTGAATCATGCGATTCAGCAAATCCACTATCACTGGCTCTGTTATTTAGCTTAGCAGCACAACCATCTGTAGCCTTTGTAGGACCTTGTGACCATCTAAAGAACACATAATGAAGAAACAACAAATTTTTTCTTCAAGACTTGCCATAATTCTTGAACTTTTCTTCAGTTGTTGATCTCTGTCGTTTTTCTTTCATGACGATAACATTAAATACCTTTAAGGCATATTTTTTTAGTGGTGGGTTTGCAGCAATGTGACATGTTATACCTTTTCAGGCTTTTAGTTTTTCTACTAGAAGTGAAGAATAAGCAACATTTCTGGCCCCATAACTTTTTACTTTCTTCTAAACTTTCATGCTATGAGAAAATTCCTGTTTTCTTGAAGGCAGGGCATTTTCCATTGTGAATTATAATTCTGCATTTCCTCGCACATAAACTTGTGAATATGACACGTTCATTAGCCTGTGCACATATATTTTGTTTTTTACATTTTGCAAATATTTCTTCTCTTCTGGTATCATGTTGTACTTGGTATTTTCAGAATAGTAAAAAATAGCAAAGACACTGAGGATGTTGGCTAATATCCCGAAAGTCATTCATTATGGCAAATGCTCTAAAATGTGTACAATTTAACATGCAGATACTTAGCTATACCTATAATCTATATCTATATCTATATCTATCTCTATATTTAAATAAAACACCAACAGCAAAAACATATATATATATATATATATATATATATATATATATATATATATATATATATATATATATATCCAGTACTTGTATAAAAATCTCTAAAGTCCATTATAATGCAGCATCATGCAAAGAGAGTCCATTTCCAAATGCTGACATGATGCTGCATTGTAACGGACTTTAGAGATATTTATACAAGTGCTGGATTTTTTTTTTTTTGCTGTAGGTGTTGTACTTGCACAGTATTAGGTATGTGCACCACTTCTGAGTTGTGGTTTATATATATATATATATATATATATATATATATATATATATATATATATATATATATATATATATATGCATCTCTCTCTTTCTCTCTATCTCACTCACTCTCTCTCTCTCTCTCTCTCTCTCTATATATATATATATATATATATATATATATATATATGGATTCCCTTCAGAATCTTGAACTACTGAAATCCTGAATTTCAGTAGCCCGAGACCAGAAAAGCAAAAGTGCAGAATACCGAAACTCCAGAAGTATGAAATTCAAAATCTCGAAGTTCGGAGATTTTGAATTAGTGGTTCTGGTGTTGCGGTGTGTGAGTGTATGGCTGGAGATGTAGGTAAGTGTTTGTGTTTTACGGGTTTTGGGTAGGGGCTTTAGTGTGCATCCATGTGGTTTGTTAGTGTGATGTGTGTGTGCGAGGGGAATGTAGCTTGTGTAGTGGTGTTTTTCTGTGTTTGTCTGTGTAATGCGACCTCGGAGTTAGTATATTTAAGTAGAGGGGTGTGGGGGGGGGGTGCAGCCTCCCACATGGGGGGTCCAGGGGGGCTTGCCCCCCTGCTTGTATGTCGGGTAGGTGTTTGTGTTTGGTATGTGTAGGGAGGTGTATGTTTGTGTCTGTGTGTGTGATATCTTTAGTATAGAAGTCGCAATTTTAAATTTCACTGTTTTGGGGTTTCGGCTTTATGGATTTTCGGCTTCATGGTCTCGAGATACTGAAATTCAACATTTCAGTATTTCAAGATTATGAAGTGAATATTTATATATATATATATATATATATATATATATATATATATATATATATATATATATATATATATACACACACACACACACACACACACACACATATATGAGTTGACTTCGTTTAAACAAATGTACGTTTAAATAAATCTGACTTACCAGAGCTGATTCCACCAAAACAGGTTTATACCTAAGGCATGGACTGCCAAATTCCTTTCCTTGTGAAAGGAATCACTTGGCCACCATGGTAACAAACCAAAATAAAGCAAAATTAAGCCCACAAAAGTGGGTGGGGGTTGCACCCCCCTACTTAAATATGCCAACTGCATGGTTCACCATGATAAGGCAAGATGGACGTCTCTAAATAAGAGTCTCTATGAGACAGAAAAAGGTACATTTTATTTATTGTTAGCAATTTATTTGTTTACACTTCGTTGACTGGATTAGTCCTACTAGGTCAGTAGCCTCATTCCACAGGAGACCCAAGGACGTATGCATACTAAACAATTTTTAATCACTCTGGATAGCTAGGGAAGTCTAAATTTTGATTTTCTCTTTTTCCAATTTCTCAAAATCTTTTGGGTTTCTAATACCATGATGGGAATGGACCCCATTCCTAAGTCAAACTATGAATAAAGTTCATGAAATTAGTATTGTTTCACTCCTTGATGTCAGCTAAAAGTGCTCTTCGCAGCACCTGCAACATGCCCAGCAATGACTCCTTCTGCAGTTCATACAGAGTTACATATATTGGTGACATATCTAAATATGATGGTAGACTCTTTTTTATAAGACCCGTTGCTCCTACTACTATTGGAACTATCTGTGTATCCACATTGCTCTCATTTCTGTTTGTAGATCCTGATATTTTATAACTTTGTGTCTCACTGTACACAGGACACTATAGTCACTGGGTGTGGTAATTTCAATGATGAATGCTACTTTTGTCTTCTTTTATTGGACTACTATATCCAGTTTTCTAGCATCTGTCTTTTGAATTGTTGGTAATGGATGCTCCCATGTGATGTAGACTTCATCATTTTATTTGATGCTTTGTGGCTCATGTTTCCAGTGCTTTTCAGCCACTTTATAACCATAATATTTGCACAATCCCCAGTGCAACTGTCTCGCCACATTATTATGCCTTTCAGTATATAGTCCTTCTGCCATTAGTATGTCACAATCAGCAATGAGGTGTGCGACTCTTTCCAGTTCAGTTTTACCAAACCTACAATTGTCTGTTTCTCCCACATGTTCAATGGACTCTGTAAACCAGCATGTACATAGACCACTTTCTTGAGCCACCAGTATTAACCTTTCATCTCTTGGTTTGAATTCACCTCTCCTTAACCATTCCTGCATTCATTCCTGATCAACATGAGGTTCTTCCAGAAGTTTTCTATACTTGCAACTATATTTATGGGTTTTCCACATTTCTTGCCTTTTCATCTGGTCCTTCATCTTAATATTCTTTCTTTTGTTTTTTGGCACATTCGATTGCTGCCTGATTGCTATCTACTTCTGGTTTGATTTCCATTCCTGCTTGATGCTGATATGTTTCTGCTAGGTTTAGAAGGGAAGTCATCTTTGATTTATTCTCCTCATATTTCAATACATTCACTACATTTGGGTGTTGTGAGGTCAGCAGATATGTGTGGAGTCCCATGACTGCAGATCTATACATATAATCAATTTCAATTAGGACCATCCCTCCTTCAGAATGGAGAATATATAATCTTGGTATGCACTGATTTTTATAGATCATTTGGTGAGCATAAAGCATCATTCTTGTTTTAATATATAATCTATCCAACACGTTTTGGGGCCAATCAATCACTCCAAAACTGTAAGTTAGGACAGGAAGAGGATTTTCTTCCTAGATGTCAACGCTGTTTTCAGGATTAATTAAGTCTACCTAAGTATTCCTTACTAAGTTTTATTTGCATTTTTTCATGTTTTATTGGTGATCCTTTATCAATTCCCAAGTATTTATACACTCCCTCTTGCTCAAGTTCTTTTATATCACATTCTTGTCCCAGACTGATATTTTCCTGGTGCTGCAGTTTTCCTGCTTTAAAGGTAGCTTTTGGACATTTATCAAGGCCAAATGACATTCTAATATCATCTGAAAATGTTTTGAGAACCTGCAGCTGTGCTTTCAGCTCCTCATCTGATGAGCTATACAGTTTTAAAGCATCAACAAAGAGAAGATGAGTCTTTAGACTTTGTTGTTTTCTAGGAGCCAAATTAAAGCCATGGCCTAAGCTGTTAAGTAGACAGCTTAATTGGTTAAGGGCAAAGCTGAATAGCAACAGTGACAGAGAGTCACCCTGGAATATCCCCCTTTGAATTTTTATCCCTGGGATAATAATATGTCCTTTATCATGGCTTAATTGTAAAGTGGTCTGCCACTGTTTCATGGTCACTGTAATATGGTCAATCAGTGCAGGATGTATCTTATACATTTTTAAGCACTCTTTTATCTATGAATGTGGGATACTATCAAATGCTTTTTTGTAGTCAATTCATACCATACTTAGATTTTCCCCTTTTTACAGTTCTCTACTATGACTTTATTTAACAAGAAATTTTCCTTTGTTCCATATGACTTCCTTTTATTGCCCTTTTGTTCTACTGCCGTAATTGAGTTTTCTTCTAAATGACTATAAACTATGTCGGCATCAATTCCCATGTATAGTTTATATGTCGCCAGAAGGCAAGTTATTAGTCTATAATTTCTGGGGTAGCTTGCAGGTTCGGTTTCAAGTAGGAGCATTGTTTTACCTGTTGTTAGCCAGGTTGGTGTCTGTTTGGGATGCGCATATAAATAGTTGTTACTCATGGCTAAGTCTTTTCTTTGCGCAAAAATGTTAATACTTTTAACCAAAAGTTAGGTACTGCATCTGGGCCTGGAGTTTTCCATGTAGAAGTTTTTCTTAACTTTGTTTCAGTCTCTTTGGCTGTTACTTGATCCCATTTCATATCCTATACCTTTAAACATCTTATTCTTTCTTTTACTTCTTTTATCTATTTAGCATCTTTGTTGTGTTCCACAGGATCTTCATAGATATTTCTCCAAAATGCATCTATTTCTTCCTTTTTGTTGGTCTATCAATTCCTTTTACCTTGTTTCCCAATTCTCTATAAAACTTTTTTGGGTCATTACTAAAATGCTTATTTTGTACTTTTCCTTTACTATCTTCTAAATTTTTCTGCCTGTGCTGAAATTTTTAATTTGTTATCTGTGATAGTGCAGGATAGATCCTGGTCTGATCTAATACTGCGCACTTTTATCACATCTATCTTTCTTAGTATTTTTGTTGATCTATTCCCTTTTCTATAGTCTTCTAACAGTGACAGTTCTTGTCTTAATCGCTTTATATTTTTCTCTATTCGATACTTCCATGATGGTATTCGATTTCTCCCCTTCCTTTGCCTCATTAACCTGTGCTCTTGTGGTGGGACTTTATCAGTTATTAATTTAGCTGCACAGTAACATATCTTGTTTACTTCTGTTATATCGTGTGGATCTCTGTATATAGTCCTAATTACTGTGTTCATTTGCTTTATCAGACTTCTGACTTTTGGGGTTTTATTGACTTTCTGCAGTCAATTTCTTTCATTGATTTTAATATATCTATGTTCATTAAATCAAGCAACTCTTCCCTTAGTTCATTTTCTTTCTCTTCCATACTGAGGGCACATCCTTTGTTTTCCACTTCCTGCAGCCATTCTATAGAAAGTTCAATAGTATCTTTCTGTGACACCTTTTCTTCAATTTCATCCTGTGCCATCTGTTGCTCTGTCATACGGGAACTCATCGGCCTATCACTCCTCAACATTGACTGCATCAGAGTTTCCACAGTCTCCTGTTTCTTCCCTTGCTATCTAGCTTAAAGTGAACATTCCTGTGAAAGGTTCCAAAATATCTTGTTATGGCACCTGACCAATTGCTTCCTGTTCCACTGCTTTCTTTTAATTTGGATATCCATTGCTCTATCCTGTTGTGATGCTTTCTGTATTTGATTTTCTACACTGAATCCTTCTCTTTGCAGCTGTTCCATAACCACAATTTATATTTCTTTAACTTCTCCATTACTAATCTCTTTTTTAACTTTTCCTCTTTGTCTTCTTATTTTTTGTATTGTAAAGTTTTCCATATCCGGATTCCTTTGCCAGTATTTCTCTTCAGGTATCTTTGCTACTGCTCTTTTTGTATTGGTTAGTTTTGCTTTCTCCTTTGCACAGATATTGCACCATATTAAATCACTTTTCCTTATCCATGTCCATATTTCTTCTTCAGATGTCTCCTGATCTTCCTGCTTCTCCTTACTTGGGGACTCAATCCATCATGCTGTGATGTAGTCTGTGTTAGATTTTCTACATTAAATCCCTCACTTCACATACACTTCATATAACTTCAACTTCTATTTCTTTAACTTCCGCTTTAGTTATCTTCTTTCCCATATTTCATCTTTGTGATATTATTTTTTCATTGTGAACTTTTCCCTATC
This sequence comes from Protopterus annectens, assembly GCF_019279795.1. Taxonomy (NCBI): domain Eukaryota; kingdom Metazoa; phylum Chordata; order Ceratodontiformes; family Protopteridae; genus Protopterus; species Protopterus annectens. The sequence continues at coordinate 694,575,658 of NC_056735.1, forward strand.
TGGATGCCTTTGCCTGTACTTCTCTTTTAATATCTTTGTGGCTGCCTTCTCTATATTTATTAACTTGGCTTTCTCCTTTGCATAAATATTGCACCATATCAAATCTCTCTTTCTTTCCCATGTCCATATTTCTTTTTTTTTTATTTTTCAAAAATGTCTAGGTATTTTTGTTTACATTTTTGCACTTCTTCAGATGCTTCATTTTCCAAACAGATTAAAGTTTCTTGATCTAGATAATGTTTTTCAAAAATCTGTTGCATTAATGAACACACATTTTTATTTGAAGCTTCTGATAGTTTTTCTTTATAAGGAAATGATGATGTCTTTCAAGCTGGGATATGTTTAGCAAAATACATACCAATTAGAACATTATATTCAAAGATTGGCCTAATAAGAGAGGCACATAGTGGGACTGAGATCTATCTGGATTTTGACGATACACCTTTGATAGCTAAGCTGAAGTGAAGGAGGATTTCTTTACTGTAACAAATACTTGATGGCCAAAGGTCCAAAGGTCGTTTTTTGTCTACAAAAGTACGTAGATCTCTTAACAATTGTTTCAAACTTAAGTGGGTTCCATTAATATGATACTCAGTGAGGAAGACTTATTTACACATGTGCACTATATTTTTTTTTGCAATGAGTGTTCTAAGTCCATGTTCAGGGCAGCTTTGGGAATTTAAAAGACTGTGAGGGGATTCAGTTATGGTACCCAGTTTGCAGTCATGTGCATTGCAGTTATGTGCAAACTTGTTCATCACAAACCTAAGAAATCTGTCATTCCTGCAGAGATCAACGAGGGACTCCACTATTTGGCAACCTATTAAATGAGAAGGTACAACTAACTGATCCTGTTTGCACAATGATCAATTAACAAGCCATTAAGTAACAATGGGGATAATGTATAAGCTGCTAAGTTTATGAATAATGACTGCATGGACAATTATATTAAATGTTGTAGTAAGGACAACATAAGCAGCAATGAGAGAATGATCCACATCACTGGCATGTCACGGCCTTAAAAAATGTCAACCAGATTAAGCAAACATGATTTACACTTCACAAAACCATTTTGGCTAGAATTAAGTCTTTGTTAGTTTAGACTTTTGCTGTTAGTAGGATTGACCCTGATCTGCTCCTTGGTTTTACAATAATATGAGTGAAGCTACCATGATGATAGTTTCCAGGAAGAGTTAGAAAAAATAGTATTAATAAGGCTAGCAAGATTATAATTTCCAGGGTTGGTTACATCACCATCATTATATACAGGCATCATGGCTGTTGGTTTCCAGAACTCAGACACATACAATACAATACAAAACAGATGAGACTGAAATATTTAATAAGCAGTTCAGTAGTAGCATTTGTAATAGAGTGCCTTTACAAGGCTGCTGGGCTCACTTTCCATGATGTGATAAAAGTCTTGGCAAACTGCAGGTTGCTGTGCCAACATCATAGCAGCCTGAGATTTGGTTCAGGCGATGGAGCTGTTATTTTTTAGCTTTGGTAATAGCCTTTGGGGTCTGGTTCATACCAATACTGTTAGGAGCAGTGTTAAAATATTTAAGGGAGAGGACAATGGGTTGGTTGTAAGGGAGGTGAGTTTGTAGAATTATTAAAACTTTGTCATAACAATCATGGTATATACATTTTTACCTCATTTTAGGCACTGCTAAAGCAGTAATGTTTGGCACTTTAAGTCATACTTAAGTCATACTTCGTACCTTAGTCACACTGTTAGCTTGGTCATGAAATGCTTCACTGAGCAACAGAATAGTAATAAGGTTGACAATGAAGGCCATGATATTTGGATGGACAAATGCCTGTGTTATGATGCTCAAAACTGGTCAGTTACGTCATCACTACTGGGATATAAATATATCATAGTTCTCCTTAATTTGCATCCAGATTCTGTTTCAATGAAATTTAATACAGTCTTAGCCATTTATCAGCTGCTATTATTTCCCTTAACATGAAGTACTGTTTAAAAAGCATACTTATTCCACATATGGAGTATTGTTTGTCCCTCCTGACTACCAGACATTGTATTTGTTGCAAAATGATTTGTTTAAAAAGAACTGCAGATTCATGACAACATGCCACATCATGGACATCTTTTCACCTTCCTCATCTAAGCTAAGTTACTATACAACTATCAAAATGCCATCCTAGACTCATCCGTGCTAACCTGAGCCTCATGTAGCTTCTGTCATAAATTCAAAACTCCTACCAGCAACCTAAGACTTTCAAAAAATCTTTCCTATACTGGTATATAAAGCTTGAAATTGCCTTATACATATTATAAGGACTTCTTAATTGTCCACTGGTTTCAGTCCAACCTTACTAACCACAACCAAACAGGTCTACGCTTAATCATTGAGAAGCACATTCATTGAATGGCTGTTCATTGAATACTACTGTCAAAACTTCCTTTAATTGAATGGCCATATCATCGTAATGATTTTCATCAAATGATGATAGTTGGCCAACAAACAGGAAGTGTTACCAAGTACTTACTTACAGGTAACATAGCAATAGGAAAACCTGCCCTTTCCTCGCTGTAGTGCAGCCTCAGATTTGGTATATATAATTAGTGGAGGGTGTGGGGGGATGCTAATTAGCAGGGGGGGCACAGTCCTCCTCAAGAGGAACTTTAGTACAACACTGGACACTTGTTATGTGGGGGGCTGTGGCCCCCACACCTCCATGTTGGGGGCTATGCACCCCAGGCCCCTGCTAATTATATATACCAATTCCGAGGTCACACTACAGTGGGGAAAGGGCAGGGTTACCGATAAATAGATTACTGGTAAGTAAGTAGTTGATAACGCTTCCTGTATGTTGGCCAACTGATGAAAGTTATTGCAATGATATGGCCATTCAATTAACAGAGGTTTCTACAGTTAGTATTCCACAGTCATTCGATGAATATGCTGTTTAATGATTAACCATAGAGTCCTATCAAGCTATCTTTATATGCAGTTTTCTGAATAATTAAGCAGTTATGTGTTTTAGTACCAAATGCATCTCCCTAAGTAATGAGGATCTTATCCAGTGACATTTTCAGTTCAAATGGTGTACTTGTACTTTCTGTAATACTTTGGCAACATATACACACCATTATGCCATTTTTCAACTATATTTTATATTGCTCACCTAATATATTGTATTTACTCTAGATATAGCTATCTATTTATGGAACAGCCCTGTAGCTGAACTAGGGCATTCAAGTAAAGACTACATTAAACAAATAGTTGACCTACGTTTGTGTTGCACACAGAGTGCACTCATCTTTTCTGTTACTGTGTAAAAGTTGGAACAAAATTTAGCTGAGTGAGACAGGAGAAGGACGTGTTGTATATCAGATAATCCTACAAGTTCCAGTCAGGCTGAATATGCCTCATTGTGTCACAGAGTGATTGGTTCCCCCATCACAAATAGATTAATCAGCATACGATCCAGCATGACATCAGCAAAGGAGATAATCAACTAAGTAACTGTCAAGTGATGAACTTTCTCTTTAGCATTTTGAAGATCTTAGAAGTTACACAAGGAGTGATGTCAGATTGTTATAGGCTATGCAGATGTTTCATTTATCACATTCATTCATATCAAGACAGATAAGTTACAACCATATCTGTTTGCCATAGATGACATATATGATGCATTTGTGACAAATAGATGACACTGTGGTAAAGATGCATTGCATTCTTTTGTGGTGAATTGATGACACTGTGATGATCAGCAACTTGTATGCATAAAGTATTGTTGTATTTATGCTAAGAAAAATATATTTTGCATGTTTTTGCCTTTTTGATCAATATTTGTTTAATGATATGTTGCATCCTATTATTTAAATAATAGGATTAAAAATTAGCTTTTCCATGAATGACATAATTAAGAGTGATACCAAGTAATACTGAGAAATCTGTGCCCCTCTTCAAAGTGCTGCTTAACAAAATGTGGCACTAAACCAATCCACTAAATTTGATTTGATGCAATTTCTCTTGTAGTTATTACTTCTGGGGATGCCACCACCGATAACTCTTTCTGGAATACCCAGATTATAGTTGTTTTTGTACTATACAATTAGCTACTCTATCACATGTTGTTAGAATTTCTGCAATACCAGACACATCTTTTACAAAACTAGTGTGTGATTACTTGGTGAAAACTTTATATATTTCATTGCACCTAATGAATTTCTCTGTCTTGCCTGCAAATGAGGGTAAGGGGTCTATAACTGTGTTTATTATGAGGATAGTTTGCCTTTTCTTGATTGCTGTAACCATGTGTTTTTATCTCCAGTAATCTGAAGAAGATGCCCTGTCGGAGGTGATGGCATGGCTGAGACTTCCAAATGAATTTTATTTCTTCCCTGGATCACATTCAATCTCCAGATAGTGGAGTTGCACCAGTCTGGACAAATTCCTCCTCAACTTTCTCAGCAACAACAACAACAGTGGATCAAAAATAAAGATAAAAAATATAAAATAAATAAGTTGGCACTGTTAAGGACAGATTTTTTAACTCTAGTATCCACACATACATAAAAGTTTTATTTGATATGTTTTTCTGCTTGTAAATAAAATACTTCCAGAAAAGGGGACCACAGGAGCATAGCAACCACACCAACCAGTCTCTATATTCTAGTAAGGAACTTCTCCTACAATCTAAACCACATTCTTCTAAATAATCAAATTTCCCATCCTATCAAGCAGTCATGATGGGCAGCCTGCTCCTATCCTGCCTGTTTCAAGGGGGTTTAAACTACTGCAAATTAAGAGTTTTATTAGCTACTGAAGTCTTTTTATGATGAAAACACTCATAAATAAACTGGATGATTTAAACATACAGAAAGATCTCTGTGATTGTTTATTTTTTTATTACTTTTTTACTTTACTAATAGTGAGCAAGAATACCTTAGAATTTAGCTAGAAGATAGAAGTATAGTTTACAGATTATTTGGATTAAAATAATAGGTTCATAGGTTCATACTAGGCTATCTGCCCTAGGGCATTTATAAGCCTAGCCAGAGTGTGTTTGACTTTTGCCACCCATTTTAAATTAATTTTGCTATGCCCTTTTTCGAGGTTAGTATACTGTGCCTCTGTCTAACAGTGACACAGAAGTGATACCTGAGGTAAACCTACGATCTCCCATCCACTCATCAAGATTCCTCTCGAAGAGAGTCAATGAGGGACTCTGCCTAAACTGGACTGGGATTTTATTCAAGAGTGAAGGGAGCCTCTGGGTTATGAATCTGTCCCTCCAGCATGTCCTATTTATTTCAGTGCTGAGGTTCAAGTCTCTTGAGCGCGTAGCTCGATGGGATTTGGATTTTCTGAGGTGCAGCATGTCCATTAATTCCGGGTTGGACATGGCTTTATACATCAGGCACAGATCGCCTCTGAGCAGGCGGTATGCCACTGAGTAGAGCTGGAGTTTCTTTAACCGGGCAGCATATGGCATCTGTTTGAGCCCTTTGATCCTCTTGGTGAGGTACTTTTGGGGTCTTTCCAGTTGCTGCAGGTGTCTAGTAAGGTACATCCCAAAAGGGGCATTTTACTCAATTATGGGCTTGATGAGGGATGAGTAAAGAGGCATGATGACCTCCCCTGATCTAGATGTGAATCCCTTCATGATTAGGAGGGCTATATAAAATGTTTTTCTAACCTCTTTGGCCACGTGGTTGTCAAATGAGAGATTGCTATCAACTTGGGTCCCCAGGTCCCTAATTACTTCTTCTGTACTTAATGGATTACCACCTATGTGGTAATTTGTGGGCACTTTGTTTTTGCCAAAGGGGATGACTATACACTTTTTGGCATTTAGCTTGAGGCCATGGCTCTGGCACCAGTTGTCTGTTTCTATGAGGCCCTTTTGGAGGATGCTTGTGTCGGCTAGAGAGTCGATTATGGCGCCCAGTTTGCAGTCATCTGCGAACTTGGTCAGCCACAGTCCTTCCGTGTTGGCCTGTACCTCCAAGAAATATATACCGAACAAGAGAGGTCCCAGGAATGAGCCTTGTGGGACGCCACTTGTAACTGGTTTGGAGTCTGACATGGCTCCAGCAATTCTAACAATGTGGGTTCTGTCCTTGAACAGTTTGCAACCCATCTAGTGATGTAGGGGTTTATATTTAAGCTGGTGAGCTTATCTATAATGCCCGAGTGGGGTATTGTATCGAAGGCTTTTGCGAGGTCCAGGTAGGCTGTGTGGACCACCTTCCCCTCGTCAATGGCCTTGGTGACTGTTTCAAAGAAATCAACCAGGTTTAAGAGGCAGGATCTGCCCTTAACAAAGCCGAACTGGGTAGGATCCAGTGTCTGTAGGTCCCCGATATCTTTATTTATGAGGTCCATGATGATCCTTTCCATAGCTTTGCAGACCAAGCTAGTCAGGCTTATGGGGTGATAGTTTCCAGGATCCGTTGAGGCACCACCTTTGTGGAGAGGGACCACTGTTGCTGTACGCCACTCTTTGGGTACATATCCTGTAGTAAGGCTGAGATTGAACAGTAGTTTTATGTTTGGGTTTAGCTCTTTTTGGAGTTCATGTAGGACGCAACCCGGGACACCTTCTGGTCCCATTGATGCTGTGTTTTTTGCTTTGGAGAGGGCAGCTCTTACCTGAGCATCTGAGATGTCAGGGGGGGCAGCACTCTGCTGGGATAGATATTTGCCCTTTTGGTGGGGAGGGGGTGGGGAGTTTGCGCTGAACCTGTCAGCCAGGATGTTAGCAATGTCTGTGGGTTCTGTGTATTTTTTGTCATTTTGGACTAATTCTGAGCATATCTGGGAATTCCCTCCCAGGTTCCTAACATAACTAAAGAAAGCCTTGTGTTTATCCTTAGTGCCCGGTGCAAGTTTTCTTTCGAAGCTGGCCTTAGACGATTTTATGAGTGCCCATAGTTTTTTGCTAATACTTATCAGAGATGCCTTCCCTTTTTGGGAATTTGCTCTATCATGTAGTAGCTTCCTCCTTCTATTGTATAGTTTGTTTATGGCTGGGGTCTACCAGACCGGACGTCTGCCTTTGGAGGATTGGGTCTTGGTTTTATTTGGGATTGCATGATCCATGCATTCCTGAAGGTGTTCATAGAATGCGTTTATAAAGGATTCTGCGGTCTGGGCCGTATTGTACACAGGCCTGGGTGCTTCGAAGAATTCCACCTCAGTTTTGAGGATTGTGAAATTTGCTTTAGAGAAGTTTTTCACTGTGGTTTTCAGGCAGGGGGTGGAGTCGGGATGTGAATATCCAGTGAGATTAGTTTATGGTCTGATCTTACCAGTGAGGGATACACTTCTGGTCTGGAGCATAGAGTCCCCATGTTGGTGATGATCAGGTCCAGTATGTTTTCCCCTCTTGTGGGAGTGGTAACAAGTTGTTCCATAGCATGTGAGTTTATAAATTCTAGGAACCTTTGGGCTAGGGTGTTGGAGCTAGAGTAATGCTCCCAGTCTATGTTTGGGTAGTTGAAGTCACCCAATATAATGGTGTTTGGAGAGACCTTCATATTTTCCAGTGTTCTCAGGAAGGACGAGTGGGGTTCCTGGATTTGGGAGGGTGGTCTGTAGCAGGCTATAAACTGGAAAGCAATTTTACCCACTGTTAGTTGCACATGGATAGTCTCTGATGCTTTGTGCTGTGCCACCAACCTGGAGGTGTGGGTATCTTTGACGAATATTGATACTCCCCCTCGTTTTGTGGTTCGGTCCAAGTTTTGTGGCCAAAAAGCATGGTATGAGGTATAACCCAGTAGTGCTGGGGTGCTCTTGGGAGCCTTGAACCAGGTTTCTGTTACTGCAAAGATATCGATGTTCTCCATGCTAAGGAGAGTTTTGAGTGCGTGCAACTTGAGGTTTAGACTTCTGGCATTGAGTAGCATTACTCTTAGTTTCTTATCCCTTGTGATACCTATGGAGGTGGGTTTGTCTTTTGAGCCTTGCCTAAAAAAGGCACTATGGGGATAGCAAGAGCCTTTGCCAATATCCGAAAGCCCAGGGGAGACAGGTGCAAGCCATCCCTAGCGAAGCATCGTGGCTTGTCGAGCATGTCATCCCAGGCTGACAGGCATTGGATCCCCTTTGAATGACACCAATACTTAAGCCAATTGTTGAAATTGATAATCTTGTCTTCATATTGTGGCATCATTCTTGGTGAGGGTAAGATGCTACTCAAGGTCAGGGTCATACCGGCCTGGGCTACATGCTCAGAGAGCTTCTCTATGTCTCTTTTCATGTAGTCCAGGGAGGTACATCTCAGGTCATTCACACCAGCATGGACAATGACTGAGTCATATTTGTACTTGCCTTGAAGTGACCTGAGTGCTTGTGTTATGTGGCGGATCCTAGCGCCCGACAGGCAGCTCACCATGACCTTCTCCTTGTTCAGCCTGGTGAGCGGGACGTCAGTGTGCCTGACGATAGAGTCACCTATTACAAGTGTATCAGGTGTGTTGTTTAGCCTTAAGGGCTGTGGCTGTTTGGCACACTGGCTTTGTGAGCTATGTGTTGCACGTGTTTTGTTTTGGGGTAGCGGTTGCTTGGGTATCTGCTTTGGAGGTCTCTGCTGCTTAGGCAGATTTTTATTTAGAGCCTCCAAGTATGTTTTTGTGTGTTTATGTGTTTGGTTTGCTGTCGTGGTAGGTCTATGTGAGACTGGAATTGTAGTGAGTGTGGTTTCCTTCTCCTCCTGACTGGTTTCACCAGTACTGAGTTGAGAGAGCTTAGCCTCCAGTATGGCTATATGGTTGCATCTCTCACATGTGGTTGAATTTGTTGGGAGGAGGAGAGGGTTGTCTGTGTACATGAGGCAGTTGTAACATTGCCTCAAGATTCCCAGATTCACCAGCTGGACTGGAAAGGAGATTGACAACTGACCTTTGGACATGCTAGAATTTTATTGGGAATTCCTTTGTAATTGAAGAAAAAGGGCCAATGGGGATCGAGGTAGTCAAGGGGAGTTTGTGAGGGTGTAGTGCTTTTAATTTTTTAGTGCTGACTTATATAATTGCTTTAGTGAGCAAGTGCCAGGTAACTTAAATGCAATGTGTTACAGGTAACTTAAATGCAAAAATGATAAACAGTAACTTTCTTTCAAGTGAAACAAGGAAATAAGTACAGTAAGCAATGCAGATATCACTAGGGATCCACAGAAGCGCTGAAAAGCCACGTTTTAGGTGGAATTAGCGTTTCAGGGAAATAACAAGCAAGCAAACAACAAGCATACAAACAAGGCTAGATTCAGCAGGCCTGGATCTAGTCTATGCTACAGCAAACAAGGTGTACCAATTTCAGTAAGAAACAGTTCAAATATGCAGACACTATAAGCCTTTAACCAGAAATTCCCAGCTCAGAAGGGTAGAGTCCAGCCTCTCCTCCCACAAGAGTGCAGACCACGAACCTTCTTAATGTAAAATAACTGGCCTAAAGCCCAAGTGCTTAAACCAGAACTAATACACTTTTAGAATAACAGACACTGAGCCCTCAATCAGCAGTTCCCAACTTAGAAGGATGTAATGTACCACTGTTGGTACCATCAAGGATTATAAAACCTTACAGGCTTAGCTTTCTCTGCATTATGTTTATTATAATGGAACAGCTTATTTCAAATGTAGCATAGACTATATGATTTGTTCACAGTGAGTAGTAAAATGGTAGGAAGATAGGTTAGATGACAAAAAATTGCAAGGATGCTAACATGATAAAAAGATAGGCTAAACTGATAATGATATTAAAGGCTAATTGAATAGTATAGTGCTCTATCCAAATGATCAGTTGGAATAGAGACTACAGTATCATTTAAGCAAGCACTGGACACTTATTAAAGAGGGGCTTTATTATTTATTAACGATCTACAGACATTAATGGATTGTTCCCTTATCAGGTTTCATAGGTTCTTATGCTGATGGCAATTTCAGCACTGGTGGAGCAACAATCAGTAACAGAATGACATGCTATGCCAAAAAAAGATGGTAGCAAAACTCATATTTATCAAAATAAATGTGACAAAATTCAGAAAGATCCCTTAAGAACATAGCAAATAAATAGTATATCATGCAGTAATTATCTAAAATGATATTGGAAATGATTAGGATGATGATGATATAGAAGGATTCAAGTTTTACTAGACCTAGCTTCTAGACAGTGTCCAATATGTAGGAACATTCTAGAAAATGTGCAGCAGCATGTTCGATAAGACTGACAAACTATTCAGTAGGTATTTTGCTCAAGTTTCTCAGTCTTCACAAACTCCCCATTATCACTATGATATATTCCTCATTGCTAAATATGGGACAAGCATACTTAACAATTAGGTACAAAGTATGTGTCAAATATTCTTTACTTACTTTTGATATTAGTTAAGGCATAGAACTCTTTTAAGGCTGTGTCTTGTCTCATAGTATATTAATGTCCAGATTTATAGTTTATGCAGTTAGAGGCCATAGAGGCTGCAGTCAATGTTATTTTCTTCTGATTGTGATGCCTGTTATTACTGTAGCAGATTATTGCCAAGTGTGAAATGGTAACTGTAAATTAGAAGAAAAAAGAGAAGATAGTCTATGTGGGTGTAGGGGAAGTGGATGAGATTAAGTTGCTGGAGGTCTTGTTCCTGGAAGGAATAGAGAGGATGGGGGACTGAGCAACAGCTGGGTCTGCAGGTGGAAGTGTTATAGGTGTTGTGTTACACTGCTGTGATGATGTAACAGTGGATTCGCAGGCTGAAGGTCTCAGTTTGTTGTTTGTTCTCTGTTCCCATCTGAAACTGTGGTCATGACCTTCAAGAAGTGACTCTAAGGATGAGATTACAGATATAAGCATTTGTAATAGAGTGCCTTTACAAGGTTGCTGGGCTCATTTTCCATGATGTGGTAAAAGTCTTGGCAAACTGGAGGTTATCAAAGAGTAGAGCTACTGTTACAATGAATTGAAAATAATCAGATGAGGTGGGATTTGAACATAATGAGGATGCCCTTGGGTGCCTCCTATGAGAGGAATGTCAAGCTTCACTGGAATGCAACCAAAGCACCAATGCATTATTAACAGATTATATCTCTCAGATTGTCAGGGACATCCAGGTCCTATAGGAAGGGCTGAGGATTGCTGATGATGATAAGAAAGTCTTGTCTACCCAAGATAGCTTGCTACAATCATACCTTCATCAGCCTTATATCCAACTATTCCATTATTATACCAATAAACTATTTATTTTCATTTTTTTGTTGTGAGAGTGTACTGTGTAACTTACTTTTCCTGGTTGCAGCTATGTAGCTAGAAAGTTACTCCTGCCCACTCAAACTGTCTCAATTATCATAATCAAATAAATAAATAGAAACTGCAGTAATATGCTTAACTATATCTCAAGTGTTAACACAATAATTGATAACAATACACTTGCAAAAAAAAAACAAAACAAAAATAGCAGGTGATATATAACACTAAAATTGTAAATGATAGACTTCAACATTTCTTCAACCCTATAAATTATAAAACAGGTCATCTGAGAATGGATACTTTTTTAACTGAAATTTTAAACTCTAACATAATAAAAAAATAAAAGTACCATACCACTAATGTTGCCTTAAACACTCGACCACCATACAGACGTAGATCACTGAGGAATTTCAAATAATGCAACTTGGCTTGTAGTACAGACAGCTAGAAAAAAACAAACAAAAAAAAAACCTTTTAGTCACAGATCTGTAGGCTACATTATATAAAAGAGTAGATGTAAAATTACAGTGACTAATTCAAGTCCACATTAAAATTTGCTGCATGAATGAATTCTCAGCATTTCTGTTACTGTCTAATTAGAAGGTACATATGCATTATGGAGCAATACTCAGTAAACATTCTAAAACATGTTATTTGAAATTTAAATATTTTCTTTTTATTTTAAAATGTTTACAGACATTTTTTGCTAAATTAATGAAGTCAGTGAAAGAAAGAGTATTTTACATTTCCAATTCTTTGTGACTCTTTTTCTTGCTATAGCTAAAATGGACCAAAGGAGATACACCTGCTCCCTAGGAATAGATTCCAGAAATGGAGCATTAAATAAGATCAAGGGGTTAAAAATTCTACAATTATCTGTCCACAAAGCTTGGGCAAAAATTTTAAATGCAACCCATAAAGGAGTTACTATTTTACAATCCAATATCATATGAAACCAATCTGCATTAGAGACTTCATTACACCTCCAACAATTAATTTTCCCATAGTTATAGATTAAATCCACTTTACATTGAGTTAAAAAAGCTCTGCTAAGAAATCTCCATGCATATATTGTCAAATAAAGAGAAATAGATTTCCCACAGATTTAAGAATTAAGCATTTATCTTCATCCGTAAAAGCTTTCTCATTAATCTTAGTTGAGTAATTCCAAAATAATGATTCTGTGGAACCAAACCCTTCTCTTATTATTTTATAAAGTATTGATATATATGATTTATTCTTATTTGAGTTACTATTGATTCTGAAAAAAAAACACAAGTATCTTTGGAATATGTTTTGTGTGAAAATCCATGGAGATTTTGATTTTATTACTAACATATTTTCTACAAGATAGTATTTTTATAAGATTGTATAGTTAACCAATTATAATTTTCTAAACAATGTCTTGCAAGAAGGTGATCTGTATTATGTGATTTATTTTCAATTGAGAATGGATGCCAAACATACCTTTTAACCTCTTAGTGCAAGAAATCTTGACAATGCCTGACAAAATGGAGGGACAATGGCCCAAAAATAGGGACAGATTTTAAATATTGCTCTTATAAACTTTGAAAGTTGCTAGAGTAACAAGGTTTGTGTTAGCATACATTTTCTGATGGATTTGAAGTCAGAAACACAAACGTATGTCACTATTTGGTGACTTCAATCCTCAGATTATCCCAGTGATTTACGGAAAACCACAATTTTTATGAGGAACAGACCAAAAGTGTAAGGCAACAATCTGGACATTCTGCAAAAATCTGGACAGTTGAGAGGTATGATGCCAAAGGATTAAATTTGCATCTCTAAGGTCTAGCATTTTATTTATATTAAAATTCCCAAACAACCCAGAGTATTTCATATAGGGAACAATACAACAATAAACCTTTAACTATATAATTAAAATGTATAAATCTTTTAAAATGTATAAAAATGTTATCACTGAAAGGAGAGGAATATCATTTTTTTCTTTTCATTTAAACAAAAATCTTTCAAGATCAGGTAAAATTTATTAATTCCAAATTTAGAGAAAGATTCTACAACATGGCTGTTATTATTTATTTATTTATTTTATATTTGTTAACCGGGATAGTCCAACTGGATACATGTCCATTTTCAGTGGAGGCCCGGGGAGAAAAGCTCCAAAGAAACACATATGCAAGACATACAAACAATATATTTTACATGTTTCTAGTATATTCAACCAGACAATATAGATGAGCACATATTATTAATTCCTTCATAAAGGCATATATAATGATCAATACATATACAAACAATAAAGTATGTTAAATATCTATCTAGAGTCACATCATGCATCTGAATGTGGTATTGATAAGACTAAACAGTCCTATCAGGAGATTATGTGTTTAAGGCAAGAGTTATAGCAGGAGTGAAGTAGGACTGAAGTTAGTCTGGTGTGAGGCAGGGACATAACCACTTGTTGCTGAGATGGCTTTTGATAGATTTCTTAAATTTGGATAGAGAAGATTCCAGGGTAATGGATGGAGGCAGGGAGTTCCAAATTTTGGATATGTAAGATGATTAGAGGGAGTCACCGGCATGGTTGTGTGATCTAGTAACTGTTAATAGTAATTTATCTATGGAGCGGAGTTGCCTAGGACAGGAATGCTGCTGAATTAGGTTGTTTAAAGCTGGTGTTTTATTTGGGTTGGAAAGCAGCTTATAAGTAATGATAAGTTGATTGTAGATTAATAAATTTGGCAGTTCAAGCTAGTCCAATTGTTTTAGGTTATGACAGTGATGGGCCCTAAAAGATGAGTTATTAGCAAATTTGGCTATTTGATTATAGCAGGTTGCCAGTTCTTACTCAAGAATAGAATAGCACAAAAATATATTCTCATCATGTAGAAGGTGTTATGGTCAAAGTTACCATTTTACCAAACATTTGTTGAAAAATCTTTGTAACTTGTTTCTTTCTTAAGACAAATGTTCCACAGTAAAATGAAAACTCAGTCCTAAAATTCATAATTGCAGATTTATCTGTGCTAATCTTTAAGGTATTACAATCAACCCATGTGAAATTTTTTTTGGACCTGTTGATAACTGTCAATCGCTTTCTGATTTGGTGTCACTGCTTTTAATTCAGTTATCCATAGGCATACATATCCAAAATCACACTATCAACAGACCAGAAAGTATTGTTAAAATGAAGAACCATCACTAAGCCCTGAGGGACTCCATTAAAGACTAGCAACCATGCAGAAAAGTAATGGTTAATGGTAGTTCAGTTCACAGCTTGAAAAAATATTATTTACTCATTTAAATACATCTGGATTGATCTGAATAATGTTCAACATTTTTAACATTCAGTCAGAGTGTGGTGTTAATTGCCTTAGTCATATTAATACATGCACAGATATGGAAATGGTTTATCTATAGCATTATAGGTTCATACGTTTATAGGTTTGTAACTGCCTATGTAGGCCATTTTAAACCTATCCAAATAACCCTTTGGGTGCTTAACATTAACCCGTACTTTCGGAGTTTAGATTCTCCTAACCCTTTCTAAGATCTGTATTTATACATTACTGTAGTGCTAATTACTAGAAAAAGGCACAGACATTTGGAGGGGACCGATGCATTTGGATAAAGCATTTAAGACCTGTCTCTGTTTGTTAGTAGTGCAGGAGGAGAGTTCTGGGGTAAATTTCCTCCTTCCATTCCATTGATTCAGGTTATGATTAAATGTTGCCAGGGATTAGATTTGTTTTATGTTGATGGGGAGTCTGTTCCAGAGCAGTAGTATCAACTGCAAGACATACTTGTCCTTCCAAACCATTCTGTTCATTTTACAAATAAGGTTTTGGTCCCTGGATTGAGTGAAGTGCGGATATGAAGTAAGTCCATCAGTAATGGGTCGGAGGCTGCCTTATATACTAGGCAGAGCTCACCTCTTAACACTCTGCAAGAGATGAAATATAGCAATAGGGCTTTGAGGGTGTTCCATGATGTAAGACATATTGTTTAGGCTTTGTATCCTTTTTGTAAGGTATCTCTGTAAGCATTCCAGTTGTTGCATATGCCTGGACAGGTACATACCAAAAGGGACATTAAGCTCAATGACTATTCTAAAGAGGGCTGAGTAAAGGGAACAATGACATCCCTGGATCAAGAAGTAATCCCCTTGCTTTTGAGTTTCAAGAAGAACTTCCTTACCACTGTGGACACATGTTGGTCAAAATTGGGTCAGTATTCATATAAGTTCCCAGATCCCAAATTAGTGGGTCATCTTTTAGGAGTATGTTGACAATGTGCTAGTTCCTCTGGGAGTCAAATTTCCAAAGGAGACAGTAATGCAATTTTAGCATTAGCTTTTGTAAGTCAGTTTAGAACTAGTTATTCTTTGGGGACAATCCTTCCTGAAGGATGTCTGGGTCTTTGGAGGATCTGCAAAGTTATTCTGCCAGACCTATTTGTCATTGGCTTTTATTTCTGAGTAGATGCTGAATGCAAGAGGTCCCATCAGTGAGCCTTAGTGGGATACACCAGTGACTTTTAGTCTTTGGAGGATCTGCAAAATTATTCTGCCAGACCCATTTGGCATTGGCTTTTATTTCTGAGTAGATGCTGAATGCAAGAGGTCCCAGCAGTGAGCCTTAGTGGGATACACCGGTGACTTTTTTTGTGGAGGTAGTTTTTCCTAATTTGATCTTCTGCATCCTACCTAGGAGCTAGCTGATGATCCAGCAGGTGACAAAAGGTTTTAATACTAGTTTATTAAGCTTTATTTACTATACCTGAGTGGAGGATTGTTCCAAAAGCTTCGGCCAGGTTGCGGTAAGTGGTGTGTACAATTTTACATTCACCTGTTGTTTTGGTGACCTTTTTGAAAAAAATCTACCAGTTTAAGTAAGCATAACCTACTTTTGACAAATCCAAACTGAGATGCGCTGAGGGTTTGGAGGTTTCCTAAATCGTTATTGATAATTCCATTATTATTCTTTCCTTTGCTTTGCATATGAGGCTGATAAAACTTATGGGTCTGTAATTGTTTGGGTCCATGGAATGCCCTCCATTATACAGGAAAATAACTATTATGTATTAATCCTTCATGAATGGATTTCCCAGTTGATTGGTAAGAGGAATTTAACCATAGATATATTACACTGAGAATTATGGATTTGGCATGCAATTCATAATTCAACATTTTGAAAACTTAATCCACCTTCTTGCCAACTTTTAACATGTCAATGAAAGGATATTCTTGGTTTACTGGGGAACCAGAGAAAAATAAAAAGAATACAATTTAATTTCTTGTTTTTTTATGAAAAAGAATAATTAGTGATTGTAGATAGGAAATATTGTTGGCAGAATGATCCTCGGCTGGGGTGCCTTTTGTGCAGAGTCTGCATGTCCTCCCGGAGGTCATGTGGGTTTCCTCCAGGTGCTCCTGTTTCCTCCCACATCCCAAAAACATGCTGTAGATTGATTGGACACTCTAAAATTGGCCCTAGGTGTGAGTGCGTGCACGCGTGTGTGTGTGCCTTCTGTGGAAGGTTGGGTGCTGGGCTGGCAACTCAACACCATAAAACTCTACTGTCAATCATGAGTGAACAGATGATCCGCTGTGGTGACCCCTAACCGGGAAAAGCCAAAAGAAGAAGAAGAATTAAAGTAAGTCTATCTTCCATTGTAAAAAAAATGTTCCAATTAATAATTATTTTTGTAACAGTGTCTATTAAGTTATATAAATTTACTGTTATTGAGTCTTTTATACTAGATTTAATTATAATTCCAAGATAATTAATTTGCAAATCATCTCAAATAAAATTCTTATATTTTTTTTAAATAATTCTCAACTTTTTTATTAATAAGTAAAGTTTCTGTTTTATCAGGGTTAAACTTTAAATCTGATGCTTTTTCAAAGTAATTAATAGATTTAGTAAAATTTTCAATTGAAGCCTCAATATCACTACTTATTAAAATATCATCTGCAAATAACTCAATTTTACAGGAATAACTTTCATCTATTGAGAATCCCTGTATTTTGCTATTAGATCTAATAAAGTTTGCAAAAGGTTCAATTGCTAGAGCAAATAATAGAGGTGACAAGAGACAACCCTATTCTGTACTTTTTAATATTTTGAAAGAGCTAGAAAGAAAACAGACAATTTTAATAAAAGAGAATGAGTTACTATATAGTTATAAGATTTATAAAATCTAGGGAAAATTCATATTGTTTAAGTTCTTTGAATAAATAATTCCAACTAATAGAATCAAAAACCTTATTTATATCTAGATTTATTATAGTTAGTTTTTTTTTTTGTTCTTATTAGCCAGATCTGTTAAAATATTAGGCCTAATTATGTTATCCTGAACCTTTCTATATAGTATAAAACAGCCTGATCATCATTTATTAATCCTGGCATAATCATGTTCAATTTGTTTTGAAAGAATATATGCAAATATTTTTAATCAACATTTAATAATGAAATATGATGGTAAGAAGAATATAAGATAGAATTGTTATTTCATTTCAAGATAGGAGATATCAGGGGATATTTCTAGGGCATATGTTTAACTTGTTCAAAAATTTAATAGGATATTTAAAGTATTCTCTGGGAATAATTTGTATAATTATGGGATTATACCATCAAGACCAATGCCTTCGTTTGTTTTAAGATTATTAATTTAATTTTTAACTCCTTAAAAGAGAATGAATTATTAATTTTGGATTTTTGTTCTTTGGTTAATTTAAACCTTATATTGCTTTTTAAAAAGCCATCAGTTATGTTGTTGATTTCTAAATCTATCTCTTTGTTATTAATTTATTCTAATATTCCTAAAATGTCTTTAAATCAGTCATTCTTTATTTTTTCACCTTGTTTGGAAATAATTCCTTTAATATAATTAGTATTTATTTTTTCTTAGATCTAACAGTCAACCTGTGTACCTTTTTGGGTTTATTGAGTAAGTCTGTAATTTTAATTTTTCCAGATTTATTGGTATTATATGAGAAAGTACATCAAGATATTTTTGATTTAATATTTTCAAATCAGCATTTGCCAATTTGTCATAAGATTTTAACTTGGGTTTCAAATTATACAAATGCATGGATCTCGCCATATGCAATAGAACCAAGACGCTCTACTCCAAAAAAAGAAAGCCAGTCTGTTGGTCCCCTGCCATAAACAAACTCTACAACAGAAGGAGGAAACTGATGCAAAATAAGGTGAAGTCCCTAGACTGGAAAAACTCCCTTATCAGTCTCAACAAAAGGTTGAGATCCCTCATCAAACCGTCTAAAGTGAGCTACGAAAACAGAATTGCAGCAGATAGTAAAGACAACCACAAGGCCTTCTATAGTTATATAAAGAATCTCCATGGCAATACCCAGATTTGCTCTGAGCTATTGCACAATGGTACCCCCTATACTGAGCCAACAGATATTGCCAATATACAGGCCGACAGATTCAGTAGCAACTTTACCCCTCCCCCAAACGGACCAGTCACAATACCAGTAGATTGTCAGGCACCCAGTATTACTGCTGCATAGGTTAAAACAGCACTGTCCATGGCCATGAATACAGCTTCTATGGGACCTGACAATATCCCTGGCTGTGTTGTACATGAACTACAGAGTGAACTAGCACCTCACCTATATGCCCTGTTCAATCACAGCCTCACCTCAGGCTTTGTCCACTATCAAATGACGGACTGCTACAGTCATCCCTCTCCACAAAGGAGGAGTGACTACAGACCCTGGGAACTGCTACCCCATTAGCCTGATAAGTCTGATATGCAAAGCTATGGAATGCATCATCACAGACCTAATAAACAAGGACATAGGGAATCTCCAAACTCTGGTTCCCACACAGTTTGGTTTTGTGAAGGGTAGATCATGCCTGCTCAACTTGGTCAACTTCTTTGAGTTAGTGACCAGAGCTGTTGATGAAGGCAAGGTAGTTCATACCTTGGCCTTTTATTCTGGCCAAGGCCTTTGATACTATTCCCCACTCAGGAACCATAGAAAAACTCACTAAGCTATGCATCAACCCCTATATCACTAGGTGGGTTGCAAACTGGCTCACAGGTAGAACCCACAGTGTAAAAGTATCTGACTCTAAGTCAGACTGCCAACCTGTCAGGAGTGGAGTCCCACAGAGTTCGGTCCATGGTCCTCTCCTGTTTGGTATCAAATTCTCTGAAGTCCAGGCCAACATAAAGGGACTTTGGCTGACAAAGTTTGCAGATGATCGCAAGTTGGGAGGTATTATTAACTCCCCAAGTGATGTTGACATCCTACAGAAAGGCCTCACTGAGACCAACGATTGGTGTCAGAACCATGGCCTTAAACTCAATGCCAAAAAATGTGTCGTCATCCCCTTTGGGAAAAAACTGGTTCCCATGAATTACCACATTGATAATAATCTGCTGAACATAGAAGGCATTATAAAAGATCTAGAAACACAGGTTGACAACAACCTTTCTTTTGACCACCACATTGCCACTGTGGTCAGAAAGTCCTTCTATGTGGCACATCTCATTACTAAGGATTTTGCATCCAGGAAGAAAGAGGTCATTGTCTCCCTCTACTCTTCCCTCATTAGGCCAGTCATTGAGTACAATGCCCCATTTGGCCTGTACCTCACTAAACACCTGCAACAACTGGAGAGGCTGCAAAAGTACCTCACAAAGAGGATCATATGCCTTAAAAATTTGTCCTATATGGACAGACTTAAAAACTCCAACTTTTCTCTGTCTCATATCGCCTACTTAGAGGTAATCTCTGCTTGACTTACAAAGCCATGTCTGACCCAGCTCTGTTAGAAATGCTACAGCTAAAGAAATTCCAATCCCTCCACACCACATGCTCCAGAGACCTCAACCGTATTACCACAATCAACAAAACATGCTGGAGGGACAGGTTCATATCCCAGAGACTGCCCATGCTATGGAATATATTTCTCATACATGTCAAGCAGAGCACCTCACTGTCTCTCTTCAAGAGAAATCTTGATGAGTGGATGGGAAATAGAAAATCCACCCCAGGGATCACTCCAGTGTCTTTACTAGACAGAGGCACTGGGAACTAAGGTTGAGTGGCACGATGCCAGGGTAATCCTATGGGCTAGGCTTGTAAAGGCTCCAGGGCCATTAGTCTAGTACACACCTATGAACCTATTAACCTATTATCTATATTAGACTGCAAAGACATCAACTCCTTATCCCACACTTTTTTTTTACATATGTACAATTTTCAATTCTTCCATATAGATAAGCTTTTAGAGGATCCCAGAGAGTTACTTCAGAAACTTCTCCATTATTATTAATTTCATTGCATTGATCTACTTCTTTTAGACACCATTCCTTAGTCTTTTAATTTTATTATATAAGCATGGATAGTAAATCAAATTAGTTAGCTTTAATGTTAATGTAAATATAATAACATTGTGGTCAGATAAAGGACATGAAATTATCGATACATCTTCAATTTTAGTACATAATCTACTAGAAGTAAAGACTTTACAAATGTCTGTATGGGTGCCAAATTTATAAGAATTATGTGTTAAGGTAAAGGACAATGACAGGATTCTATTATCAAATGCTCAACTTCTCTGTCCTTTTTCTGCCTATCCATTGTCCCTGCTATGAATAAACAATATAGTATTTAAAATATTTTAAATTGACTGTTTCTATCTACTAGAACAGTACCTTACTGTACTGTGGTGGTTTCACTTTTAAAACACTTTTATCCCACCGTGGAATAGTCTCTAATTCATTTATTTCTTTCAAGGCCACTGAATACAGGTAGTTTTCTGGCCAATTCCCCTCCCCAAACTGACATCACCACTACCATCGTAAAAACCCACCCATGCTGTGATGTCACAGTTCATTGGTCCTTCCCCTATGCATACAGAAAGTAAATGCTATAACAAGGAAACAATACACGAGTTAAGTCTCCTGCTGTGAGCTGTCAATCACAGCAGGTTACAGCTCAAATTACCCTTAGCACTTTGATAGCTAGGGAAGTTAGGTCTGAAGGGGGATGGGAGATGAGTCAAAGTAGTATAATTCAGGCTTCACAAAAAACTGCAGTTTAGCCATTCTAAAAAGAAGCAGCAGTAAAAAGCACTTTGAAAGTCCATTCTGTGGCATTTGCACTGTTTGTGTTTTAAGTATTCATTGAATGGCACGAACTATTACTTAAAACTAACTGACTGAAAGGTAGCAGTGTATGCATGTAAAATCAATGCAGTGACAAGAACTTTAGGAATAAAGAGGTCTGCATGATGTAACTTTTTACAGATGAGTACTGCATTGTGAGATACCTAGAGGCAGACTAAACAATCAGAATTACTTCACAATGCCAGACCCCATGTAGTCAGACTCAGAAATTTACATATAAAAATATTTAAAAACCTGTAAATAGCAGGAAACACCAAACCATGATGAAATAAACATGACTCAGTGGATGCAGTTTTCCTTTAAGAGAGTTAATTGATTTAATATCATGGGTATCTCTCAAATGTTGAGAATTAATACAATCATCTACATGTTTAGCTACTGAGGATAGCTTAGGAACCTTATTAGTAGTATTGTCTTTACTAGAAAGACTTCAGTTGAAATCTCCTGCAAGGATCAAGTCATATTTTGTATATAAGGTTATGATATCCAAATATTTCTTAGCAGCTTTGGCTCCAATTCCAGGTATCCAGTAGGAATTCACAAAAATATAAGGTTTTTGTCAATTTCTACTACTGATAAACCCAGCATGCCTTTTTATCTGAATAGGTATTTAATATTTTAGGCATAGGTAATGAATATCTCCAAAGAATAAGAATAGTTTTCCTTTTTGATTTAAAATAAGAGGTTACAAAAGTTGAATAATCTTTTAACATTAAACTATGTCTTTAGATAATAAATTTCTTATAAGAAAATTATGTGAGCTTTATGCAATTTTAAATATTTTTAAAGCTACTCCTCTTCAGTGGGTTATTAAGTCCATTAATATTTAATGAGAGACACTCATATGTCAACATTCATAAGAACATGTAAATGTACTGATTTAGGATGATTTAGCTTAAAATATATAAACCAAGTACTAATAATTTTTGTTATGGATAGATACAAAAAAAGCAAAATTTCAAACTTATATATATTCAAACCTCCTATCATGAAATGTAAATTTCCTGATTTGATGATATAATCATAGAATTAATACATTAACCAACCCATCCCAATGTCACCAAGCTAAACAGTTGCTAAAGCTTCTTAATTTAAAACAATATTATTAATATAACTATTTAGAACACACTCAAGTCAGGAAAAACAAAGTAAAGTATTAGCTTGAGAAATATTAATATCATAGAAATATAAAGTTGGAAATGTTAATATTAAAAATGATATTATATATTTCTGAATTTATCAAAAATATCCCAGAAATAATGCATTTCAAATTTCTTTATTTGATCAAGACATTTTAGTCATTTCTTCTAATTAATCCTACTGTAGAAAATAATATAAATAGCCTAGTATTTAAGCATTTATATGGAGGAAATAAATAAAATTGACAATGCCTATAACACATTAACCTATAGACATCATAACACCAATACATATCTAGATCACATGTCATAAAACTTTTAAAACTCATTTAACAACAAGGGTGAAAAGGTGAAAGTAGTAGTCAGAATATGGAAGTATAATTAAAAGGTACTACAATACTACACTATACAGTTCAGCAAGCTCCGCCTGGTGCCCTTCAAAGTTCCACAGCAGCAGAGAGACAAAAGAGAGACTTTGGAGTGATAAAGTATAATTTTTCTGCATTTTTTGCAGCATTTAGCTAATTCCGCCTAAAATGCCCCCTTTTCCAGAGTTTCTGTGATTTAAAAAGCTTGTTTCAGCTACATATTGTACTTATTTTACTGTCTGCACTTTAACAAAGTCATTTTTGTGTTTAAATTACCTGTTTAACTGTTGTAGGCTACACACTCAAGTGTGATAGCCATTTCTGTGCATTTAAAGTGGTTTTTTACTTGTATCTACTTTATTTTCCGAAAAAAAACAAAAAAAAAAAACAAAAAAAAATAATAGTTTTCCTGCCTTCCTAAGCTAGTATAGTCCAGTTTTCAGGTTAGTGCTGAATTCAGGGCTGTGCTACAAGTTTCTGTGTTTGCCTATACCTTACTTGGATAAAAGGAAGTTTCTCTGTTCACTGTGAGAGAGGGAGCTTTGAGCAGCCTATTTGTCCCTGGAGGAGTGGTTTCAGCCCAGAAATTAGTAGTTTATTGGCCATTTTGGGCTAATTTCTATCTCTTTCATTTCCCTGCTATAAAACCCGCATTTACGTGGTTTTGCATGCCGGGCAGTGCCGGTTAGCTAGGGTATAACTATTCCTGGCTCCACAAAGTCTACTCTTCAATTTTTCCCTTGGAACTAGACAAACTTTCAACTTAAGCACTCAAACCGTTCACTTCTCTTACTGGCACTTGCTCAAAACCCATAGCAAGCACTAATAAACCTTAGCACTAGACCCCTTCCTATACTGTAGAGAAGGACAAGGCTCTCTATTTGACCTTACCAGCCAATCAGTAAAGCAGTTCACTATACCTATCCAGGCATGTTCAAAGGGCAGTTTCAGGTGTACTCTCTGGTCCAACTGGTGAATCTGGGCATTTTGGGGCAATGTTACAATTGTCTCATGTACACAGACAACCCTCTCCTCCTTCCACCAAACACTAATATATGCGAGAGATGCAATTATACAGCCAAACTGGAGGCTAAGCTCTCTCAACCCAAGACTGAACCAGGCAGTCAAGAGGAGAAGGGAATTACTTGCATCACACTACCAGTCTCACATAGACCTATGAAACCAGCATCAGCAAAAAACACACATAAGTACACAAAAACATACTTGGAGGCTGTAAATAAAAATCTGCAGAAGCAACAGAGACCTCCAAAGCAGATATCCAAGCAACCTCCACCCCCTAACACAAACCATGAAACACATACTTCACAAAAGCAGTGTGACACACAATCACAGCCCTTAAGGCAAAATAACATACCCAACACACTAGTAATAGGTGACTCTATAGTCAGGCACACTGACATCCCACTCACTAGGCTGAACAAGGAGAAGGTTACGGTTAGCTGCCTGTTGGGTGCCAGGATCCGCCACATAACACAAGCACTCAGGTCACTCCAGAACAAGTACAAATATGACTCTGTCATTGTCCATGTTGGTGTGAATGACCTGAGCCGTACCTCCCTGTACTACATGAAAAGAGACATTGAGGAGCTCTATGATCACATAGCCCAGGCCGGTATGACCCTGACCCTGAGTAGCATCCTGCCCTCACCAAGAATGATACCACGGTATAGAGAAAAAATTTGTCAATTTCAACAATTGGCTAAGCTTCTGGTGTCATTCACATGGGATCCAGTGTCTGTCAGCCTGGGATGACATGCTCGACAAGCCACACTTGCACCTGTCACCCTTAAGCTTTCGAATACTCGTCAAGGCTCTTGCCACCCCCATAGTGTCTTTTTTAAGCAAGGCTCAAAAGACAAACCCACCACCGTAAATAGCACAAGTAACAAAAAACTGAGGGTAATGCTACTCAATGCCAGAAGTCTAAACCTCAAAATGCATGCACTTGAGGCACTCCTCAGTATGGAGAAAATTGATATATGTTCAGTAACAGAAACCTGGTTTAAGGCTCCAGAGAGCACCCCAGCACTACCAGGCTACAACTCATACCATACATTTCGGCCACAAAACCTGGACCAAAATACAAAAAGCGGGGGAGTATCCATATTCATCAAGGATACCCACACCGCCAGGTTAGTGGCACAGCACAATGCTTCAGAGATCATCAACGTGCAGCTAACAATGGACAAAACTGCTATTCAAATTATAGCTTGCTACAGCTCACCCACCATGTCCCATGACCCCCACTCCGCATTCCTGGAAACACTGGGAAACATAAAGGTCCTACCAAACACCCTAATATTGAGTGATTTCAATTGCCTAAACATTAACTGGGAGAACTACTCAAGTACAAACTCCCTTGCCCAACATTTCTTAGAATTTATAAACTCAAATGCCCTGGATCAACTGGTCAGCACCCCCACCAGAGGTAACAACATATTGGACCTGGTCATCACCAACATGGGCGACCGGTGTTCCACACCGGAGGTCAACCCCTCGCTGGTTAGATCTGACCATAAACGAATCACTCTGGATATCCACATTCTGCCACCACCCCTGGTCAAAGAAACCACTGTGAAAAACTTTTCAAAAGCAAACTTCACGTTACTTAAGACCTAGGTGGGAAGTTTCAAAGCCCCCATGCTAAAGGATAATGCTGTCCAAGCTGCAAAATCCTTTACTAATGCACTCTATGAGCACCTACAAGAATGCATGGATTGTGCTATCCCAAGCAAAACCAAGACTCACTCCCCCAAGGAAAGGAAACCAGTCTGGTGGACCCCTGCCATAAACAAGCTATACAATAGAAGGAGGAAACTAGTACAGAAAAGAGTAAAATCCCAAGAAGGGAAGACATCCCTGATCAGTATCAGCAAGAAACTACGTTCCCTCCTAAAATCATCCAAGGCAAGCTTCAAAAAAAAATTGCCATGGACTCCAAAAATAACCACAAGGCATTCTTTAGCTATGTCAAGAATCTAAGTGGCAATTCTCAAATCTGCTCGCAGTTAATGCAGAATGGTATAAAATACACTGAACCGACTGATATAGCCAATATCCTGGCAGGCAGGTTTAGTGCAAACTTCACCCCCCTCCCACCCACAAAAGGGCTCACAACTATACCAGAAGAATGTAGTGCCCCTGAAATCACAGACACTCAGGTTAAAACAGCCCTCTCCAAAGCCAAAAACACAGCATCAATGGGACTGGATGGTGTCCCAGGCTGCGTCCTACACGAGCTCAAAGATGAACTAACCCCTCACCTAAACACACTATTTTAAACTCAGCCTTTGCAAAGGCTACGTGCCCACAGAGTGGCGCAAAGTAATGGGTATTCCACTCCACAAAGGTGGAGCCACAACGGACCCCGGGAACTATCATCCTATAAGCCTGACTAGCTTGGTTTGCAAAGCTACAGAGTGATTCATCATGGATCTCATGAAAAGAGACATTGGAAACCTTCAAACACTGGGCCCTACCCAGTTCGGCTTTGTTAAAGGCAGATCATGCCTCCTAAACCTGGTGGACCTCTTTGAGACAGTTACCAAGGCTATAAACAAGGGAAAGGTGGTCCACACAGCCTACCTAGGCCTTGCAAAGGCATTCAACACCATTCCCCACTCAGTTATTATAGACAAGCTCACCAGGCTGAACATAAACCCCTACATCATGAGATGGGTTGCCAACTGGCTCACGGACAGAATGCACATGATAAGAGTTGTGGGAGCTAGTCTGACTCTAAACTGGTTACAAGTGGCATTCCCCAGGGCTCAGTCCTAGGACCCCTCCTGTTCGGCATATACTTCTCAGAGGTACAGGCAAGCACAAGAGGACTATGGCTGACCAAGTTCACAGACGACTGCAAACTAGGGGCTATAACTGACTCTCCAGCTGACACAGACCTCCTCCAAAAGGGTCTCACTGAGACAGATACCTGGTGTCAAAACAATGGCCTCAAGCTAAATTCCAAAAGGTGCATAGTTATACCCTTTGGAAAAAAACAAAGTACCCACAAACTACCACATAGGTGGTAGCCCCCTAAATACGGAAGATGTAATAAGGGATCTGGGGTCCCAAGTAGATAGTAACCTCTCCCTTGATAATCACATTGCAAAAGTGGTTAGAAAATTCTTCTATGTGGCCCACCTAATCACAAAAGGCTTTGCATCCAGATCGAAAGAGGTCATTGGGCTCCTCTATGCATCACTCATCAGACCCATCATAGAGTACAATGCCCCATTTGGGATGTACCTTACAAGACACCTGCAACAACTGGAAAGACCACAGAAGTACTTCACCAAAGGATCACTGGCCTCAAACAGATGCCTTATGCAGCTCGACTGAAGAAACCCCAGCTGTACTCGGTTGCATACCGCCTACTCAGATGTGATCTCTGCCTGACATACAAGGCCATGTCCAGCCCAGAATTGATGTACATGCTCCACCTAAAGAAAACCATTCCCACTCATGCCACATGCTCCAGGGATCTAAACCTCACCACAAGAATAAATAGGTTGTGCTGGAGGGATAGAATCCTGTCCCAGAGACTTCCCATGCTCTGCAACAAGATTCCAATCTACATCAGGCAGAGCTCCTTGCTAACCCTCTTCAAGAGAAACCTTGACGAGTGGATGGGAAACAGAAAGTTTACCCCAGGGATGACTTCAATGGCTCTGCTGGACAGAGGCACAGAGAACTAATCTAAGGGGGTGGTGAAAGCCAACACATTCAGGCTAGGCTTATAAATGCCTTCGGGCAGATAGCCTAGTACCTACCTATGAACCTATGAACCTAATTTAAAATTACATATTTGTGTATATTTATGTGCTTATATATGGATAATGTATTTACATGGATATGCATACATATAACGGTGTGTATGCTCCGGTTTCACTAATCTTCCGTGCAGGACTAACTTAGTCTTGCGTGGAAGTGCCTGTGGAGGAGCAGGACGGCAGCGCATAATGCATATTAATAAAGGTGCATTGCCCGAGCTCCCAGGCTTATACAGAGTATGTACAAGTGCAGGGGGTGTGTCTGAGAGCAAGGCTCTCAGAATAAACACACCCCTGCAATTTAGTACAGCAGAAAGTGCTAAGAAATTAGTGAGATCGCACATAGGTTTTCACATATCCCCACCAACAGTCCACCATGTGTACAACAGCAAAAGTACATATAAATCAAATGAAGAAACCCTCTTATTTTTTTATTAAAAATCCGAGTACAGCTAACCATAGGTACACAGCTGTGATCATTGCTTAGCTACGGTTAATGCAGCTTAAATAGCAGAAAGAGGATAAAAAGCACAATATATGCAAATGAAGCAGTACAACAATAGTGTAGTGGGCAGAGCATTCACCTTACATGCAGTCATTCCCGGTTTTAGTCTCACTGCATTACATTCCATTTTCCGTTCAAATCACTCTATGATAATTATTTTTTGTGGCATAACCTAATAAATAACATACATTTGTGAACTGCAGTACTGCATTTAATGCAGATGTGAGGTGTCAGTGTCATAATGTTGCAAACTTCACAGATAATCACATGTGCCCCATACAGTATTATAGATACAAATGGAAGGTAAACTGTGTAATGAATGATAACTCCATACATTTTCCAAATCACCCACCTCCCCAAGAACCATTACACTATCACTGTCTAAAATGTAGCACTAGTAAGCAGTAGATATAGATAGTAAGCATATTTAAGCACTAGTAAGTGGGTTTAAGCCCATTTGTGAGGGGGTAAGCAATGCACACACAGGTTAAGCAAGATCGAAGCTAACTCTCTGTAAGCATATGTAACCGGAGGTTAGCATTGCTTATCCTTTTGCAAACCAGTGTAAAACCACTTATAATTGCTTAAAAGTGCCTTAGTCACTCTTTATCCAACAGCTCTTGTCCTGCCCAGCAACAAAATAATCAGCACTCCAAAGTTGCAAACCCTGGACCCTATAGGCAATGTGATTTACCACTAAGCCATGGCTGATATACAAACATCTGATGTTATCACAACATTATCATCCAGCACAGTCATTCAACAGTATAGGAAATATATTTAATTATACAGATGTATGTGTGTGTATGTACAAATATATACATATATATATATATAATATATATATATATATATATATATATATATATATATATATATATATATATATATATATATATATATATATCTATATATATACACATATACATATATATGTGTGTATATATATATATATATATATATATATATATCTCAAGAACGAACTTCGTGACAACAAAGCATTAAAAATTAATGAAAAGGAGAACACCAGAAACCCCTGTATTATTTAGCGCTGTCATCTTATGTACTATCAAGACCCCTTCAGACAGACATGCTACATTAATACGAGCAACCATTTGTACATTGTTCAAATACAGTATTTCGAGCAGTTTATGTAAATTAACAAAGCAGTTCCTGTCCAATCATAATGCGAGAACAGTAGTCTTGCAAAAACCTTAAGAAAATAATAAAAATGGTGCACGTTGAGAGGGCGTGTGGGCGTGCTTCATGCTCATAACGTCAAACCTGGGATGTTGGTTCCACGGAAACGGGAGATGAGGCTGGGCAGGTGAGTGAGCAAAATGCTGCTTCTCAAACCACTGGCAGGATGCTATCAGTGGGAGAAACATTGTAGGATAGCTAAGTTTAATCTTGCACAAAAACAGGTCCGTCCTTGGTGGGACGAACCAAAAATTGTGAGTCAATCTGATGTTTACACATGTCTCGAAAGATAAACAAGGCAAGACTCATACGTACAAGGACTAAATAGATGAAGCGCCTGAAGAAGCTTGGGTCGAGATAGTATACTGGATGAGTTCCAAGATGTGGAGAGAGGGCAATGTGTATAGGTGTGGTATGGCTGGGCTAGCAACTGGAGATTGGATGGTTGCTGTGTACGTGGAGTTCGGGGGGGGGGGGACCATGGGTATGAAATTATGGATCGAGGTGTGTTGGGATTGGATGGACCAGGTTAAATCAGACTGCCTCGTAGACGTAAGTGCGGGGGGGTGGTGGAAGAGAAACCGAGTTAACGTGTATGAAAGAAGTGAACTCATGAGTGGAGCTGGGAGGGAGAACCAGAGGGATTAAGATAGTCCAGGCTGAGGAACACACCTCGGGCAGAAAGAGTCAAGAAATGAGCAAGATCGATCATAGGTGTCCTCATATCCCCACCAACAGTTCCCCATGTGTACAACAGCAACAGTACATAAAAATAAAATGAAGAAACCCTTTTATTTATTTATTTTTTTTAAACTGATTAAAGCTAACTGTAGGTGCGCAGGTGTGCCCATTGCTTACCTACAGTTAAAGCAGCTTAAAAGGCTGAAGAGGATAACAAGGAAGATATATGCAAATGAAGCAGCACAGCAGTAGTGTAGTGGGCAGAGCATCCATCTAATGAGCAGGCATTCCTGGTTCGAGTCCCACTATAGCAGAGTCTATTTTACATGGCAAAGCACATTATAACCAATTTTTTTGTTGCAAAACCCACTAAATAACACATATTTATGAACTAGAGTACTGCAGGAAATGCACATGTGAAGCATCAGTGTCATAATGAATAAGGCTCTAGTAAGCAGGTTTAAGCATATATAAGCAGTAGTAAGCATATGTAAGCACTAGTAAGCGTGTTTAAGTGCATCTGCATGGGGGTAAGCAATATGGAAGCTAACCAAGTATAAGAAAGTGTAACTGGAAGTTAGCAGTGCTTAGCTCCATGGAAACACGCGCACACCCACTTACAACTGCTTTAAAGTGCCTTAATCACTCTGTATCCAATGGCCTGTGTTCTGCCCAGTAAAAAAACAAACAGCCTCTGCAGGGCTCAAATTCAGGACTCTGTATACGCCTGTCACAGTAGCTAACCACTAAGTCATCAGAGCAGTATATAGGACTGAGGTGTCAGCAAACAAATCCACACCATAGGAAAATCAAACTGAACATGTGAAATGAATCAGTGTTCAGTGTGATGTTGTATAACCTGCTACATAACATAAATATGTGAACTGGAGTACTGCAATAAGGCCAGATGTGAGGCATTATTGTAATAAAGTGTTGAAGTCCCCAGCACTCCATACAGTGTATGTACACAGGAATCACAGATATAACATGTAACAAATAATAAATCAATGTCAAAAGGAAAATATAATGCTAAATAGATATTAAGCAATGTTAAGCATTGCACAGGTCAGCCTACATAGTGTAAGCAATGTGTAGGCTGTTTAACTCAATCTGCCCAGTGGTATGCCCCTTTAAGCAATGCCAACATTAGGTAAGCAGGTGTGCCCATAGCTTAGCCCTTTCAAAACTGTCCAATCACGGGAAAGTGCGGGAAATTGGCCATATTTAAACCCCACAGGTGCCAATAATTCCCATACCTGGTTGCAATTCACTACTGTAGGCAGAATGGCTGGGGTTGGGGAAGGCACTTGATTTAGAGCACAGCGCTGGGGCACCCAGGAGTCCACATTCATGGGATGGCTCCTGGTAAAACACCATGAGGAGAGACTACTGCAGGGCCAGTACCAGGGCTCCCAGTATAAAGTGGAGGCCTGGGACAGTCTCGCCCATGACCTCACCAGTTCCACCGGTATCCCCTGGACTGGTGAGCAGGTCAGGAATCACCATGCTGACCTGAAGCAGTGGAGGGGTGATCTCTTGGACCAGTGGATCCCAGAAGCAAGGTAGATGGTCGATGCCCCAGCACTGAGTAAGTAACCATTCTACTACGTAGATAATGATTGCTTAGCTTGTGTTTACTATGGACAGGTAATGGGTAAATATCACTGCATTTCTCTGATAGCTGCAGATGAGTGGGCTGCGAACCTGCAAGCCCATGGTGCTAGGCTGCAAAGGTTGCATCGCGAGGTAGATTACTAATATTCCTGCATGTACTGTCATAACAAATAAATATAACAGTGCTGGAAAGTGTTGTACCAGTATAAAAATATACTGTGTATGGGATGTACTGAATAAACCAGGCAATATGGCAGGAAGACTGTCATATTGCCTGGTTGGCATAGAACTTGGCATAGCTCCCCGTGGTCCCCTGCAGAGTTCCTAAGGCAGCAGAGAGCAGAAAAAGCGACTTTCCTGATTCAAAGTATTTTTTAAGCATTTTTATTGCTTTTTTCAACCCTTTGTGCATTTTGACCACTGTTTGTGCTTATATTATTGTTGTATTACCTGTTTTCTCTGTTTTTCTGAGCTTAATTTGTTGACTGCACTTCTTAGCTTAAGTTTTGCTTATAAGTTAACCAGCAGCCTAATACACTCAACTGTACTAGCCTTTGATAGCATTTAGTCGAAAAACCAAGCATTTACTGTATTTTCTGTCTGTGTGTGTAAAAAAACTAAAAAAAAAAAAAAATACTTCTGCTTTCCTAACTTTCCTAGCTAGTTGTTCCAGTGATCAGATTTGCTGATCCCTGGGCTTTGTATTTGGTTCCTGTGTTCCTCCATTTTCTTGTGTGGCCAGAGGGAAGTTTCTTTACTCACCAGTGAGAGTGGGGAGTACTGAGCTGCCTGTTTGTCCTCAGAGGAGTGGTTAGAGACAGCAACTGGTAATTCATTGGCCATTTTGGGTCATTTCCTGTTTTTTCAGCCCCCTGCTATAAAGCACGCTTTGGCGGGCTTTTCTGGCATTAGAGAACTTGGCATAGCTCCTCGTGGTCCCCTGCAGAGTTCCTAAGGCAGCAGAGAGCAGAAAAAGCGACTTTCCTGATTCAAAGTATTTTTTAAGCATTTTTATTGCTTTTTTCGTCCCTTTGTGCATTTCGACCACTGTTTGTGCTTATATTATTGTTATATTACCTGTTTTCTCTGTTTTTCTGAGCTTAATTTGTTGACTGCACTTCTTAGCTTAAGTTTTGCTTATAAGTTAACCTACAGGCTAATACACTCAAGTGTACTAGCCTTTGATAGCATTTAGTCGAAAAACCAAGCATTTACTGTATTTTCTGTCTGTGTGTGTAAAAAAACTAAAAAAAAAAAAAAAATACTTCTGCTTTCCTAACTTTCCTAGCTAGTTGTTCCAGTGATCAGATTTGCTGATCCCTGGGCTTTGTATTTGGTTCCTGTGTTCCTCCATTTTCTTGTGTGGCCAGAGGGAAGTTTCTTTACTCACCAGTGAGAGTGGGGAGTACTGAGCTGCCTGTTTGTCCTCAGAGGAGTGGTTAGAGACAGCAACTGGTAATTCATTGGCCATTTTTTGTCATTTCCTGTTTTTTCCAGCCCCCTGCTATAAAGCACGCTTTGGCGGGCTTTTTCTGGCATTAGAGAACTTGGCATAGCTCCTCGTGGTCCCCTGCAGAGTTCCTAAGGCAGCAGAGAGCAGAAAAAGTGACTTTCTTGATTCTAAGTATTTTTTAAGCATTTTTATTGCTTTTTTCGACCTTTTGTGCATTTCGACCACTGTTTGTGCTTATATTATTGTTATATTGCCTGTTTTCTCTGTTTTTCTGAGCTTAATTTGTTGACTGCACTTCTTAGCTAAAGTTTTGCTTATAAGTTAACAAACAGGCTAATACACTCAAGTGTACTAGCCTTTGATAGCATTTAGTCGAAAAACCAAGCATTTACTGTATTTTCTGTCTGTGTGTGTAAAAAACTAAAAAAAAAACAAAAAATACTTCTGCTTTCCTAACTTTCCTAGCTAGTTGTTCCAGTGATCAGATTTGCTGATCCCTGGGCTTTGTATTTGGTTCCTGTGTTCCTCCATTTTCTTGTGTGGCCAGAGGGAAGTTTCTTTACTCACCAGTGAGAGTGGGGAGTACTGAGCTGCCTCTTTGTCCTCAGAGGAGTGGTTAGAGACAGCAACTGGTAATTCATTGGCCATTTTGGGTCATTTCCTGTTTTTTCCAGCCCCCTGCTATAAAGCACGCTTTAGCGCGTCAAGGTTAAACTATTCGGGCTACCTAAAGTCCACTCTTCAAATTTTCCCTTAGAACAGCCTACCCTGAACTGTACTGCTGATCTAACCAGCATATTCTATATCTAAAAAGCTCAGCTCTACTTGATTCCAAAGTACAATATTCTCTATCTGTAAAGCCTAGCACTTGCTCCTAAAGTACTTTTTTACTTGATATAGCACTTTTATTATACATAGTACCCCACCAGCCAAAAACCCCATTCGATCACCCACATCCCCCGGAGTCTTTTAAAGTCCTTGTCTATTCCTTCTAGCATGTCGGGGGATCAGTTGCTAGTGTCCTCTCCTGCTCAGCTGGTGAATCTGGGAATATTGAGGCAATGTTACAATTGTCTCATGTACACGGACAACCCTCTCCTTCTCCCACAAAACACAAATACATGCGAGATGCAACTATATAGCCAAACTGGAGGCTGAGCTCTCTCAACATAGGACTGGTAAGACCAGACAGGAGGAGAAGGTAACCACACACACCACAAACCCAGTCTCACATAGTACTATCACAACTTCAAATCATACACATAAATACACAAAGACATATTCGGAGGCTCTGATCAAAAATCTACCAAAACAGCAGAGGCAACCAAAGCAGACACCCAAACAACTGCCACCTCAGGACACAACACATGCAACACATAGACCACATAGTCTGTGTGCCAAACAGTCACAGCCCTTAAGGCCAAACACAATGCCAGACACACTCGTCATTGGTGACTCCATAGTCAGACACACTGATGTCCCGCTCACCAGATTGAGCAAGGAAAAGGTCACAGTAAGCTGCCTTTCGGGCGCTAGAATCCACCACATAATGCAAGCACTCAGGTCTCTCAACAGCAGGTACAAGTACGACTCTGTCATTGTCCACGCTGGTGTGAACGACCTGAGACGTACCTCCTTGGACTACATGAAAAGAGACATTGAGGAGCTCTCTGATTATGTAGCCCAGGCAGGTATGACCCTGACCTTTAGCAGTATCCTACCTTCACCAAGAATGATGCCACAATACAGAGACAAGATGATCAGCTTTAATAATTGGCTTAAACTCTGGTGTCATTCAAAGGGGATCCAATGTCTTTCTGCCTGGGATGACATGCTGGACAAGCCACGCTGCTTCGCAAGGGATGGCTTGCACCTGTCACCCCTGGGCTTCCGGATATTGGCAAAGGCTCTTGCCACCCTCATAGTGCCTTTTTTAGGCAAGGCTCAAATTCTAAACCTACCACCCTAGAACACAAAAAAGGAAAAAAAACTAAGGGTAATGCTGCTCAATGCTAGAAGTCTCAACCTCAAGATGCACACACTCGAGGCCCTTCTCAGTATGGAGAACATCGATGTCTGTGCTGTGACTGAAACCTGGTTCAAGGCTCCCGAGAGCACCCCGGCACTATCAGGCTTTACCTCATATCATGCGTTACGGCCCCAAAATCCGGACAACACAAAGAAAGGAGGGGGGGTGTCCATATTCATCAAGAACACCCACACCTCAAGGTTGGTGGCAACGCATGATGCATCGGAGACCATCCAGGTGCAATTAACCATAGGCAAGACTGCTCTGCAATTTGTAGCATGTTACAGGCCACCCTCTCAATCTCATTCAGGAACCTCACATAGCTTTCCTGAAAACACTGGAGGGGATAAATGTATCTCCAAACACCATCATACTAGGTGATTTCAACTACCCGAATATAGACTGGGATCACTACTCAAGCCCCAACACTCTAGCCCAAAGGTTCCTAGAGTTCATAAACTCAAATGCCATGGAACAACTTGTCACCATCCCCACAAGAGGAGATAACATACTAGATCTCATCATCACGAACATGGGGTCACGATGTTCAGCACCGGAAGTATACCCTTCACTGGTGAGATCAGACCATAAACTAATCTCACTGGAAGTCCACATCCCGCCCCCACCTGAGATAAAAAAGACCACAGTGAAGAACTTCTCAAAAGCCAACTTCACACTTCTAAAGGCTAGTGTGGTCTCTTTTAAGGCCCCCGAGACTGCAGAAACCATTACTCAAGCTGCTGAATCACTTACAAATGCCTTCTACCAGCACCTACAGGACTGCATGGATCAGGCAATCCCAAACAAAACAAAGACCCTTTGTACCAAAGGCAAACGTCCAGTTTGGTGGACCCCAGCCATAAACAAGCTCTACAACAAAAGGAGGAAGCTACTACAAGATAGAGCAAAATCCTTAAAAGGGAAAACACCCTTGATCACTATAAGTAAAAAATTAAGATCTCTCATAAAATCATCCAAGGCAAATTTTGAGAGAAACGTCGCTAAGGACTCAAAGGACAATCATAAGGCCTTCTTTAGCTATGTTAGAAACCTGGGAGGAAACTCCCAGATATGCTCAGAATTAGTTCAAAATGATGTAAAAATTACTGAACTTACAGACATTGCCAACATACTGGCTGACAGGTTCAGTGCAAACTCCCCCCCCCCAAAAGGTGAGATATCTATACCAGAGAATTATAGCCCCCAAACATCTCTAACGCTCAGGTGAGAACTGCTCTCTCCAAGGCAAAAAACACAGCATCCATGGGTCCAGATGGTGTCCCCGGATGTGTGCTCCACGAACTCAATGAGGAATTAAACCCGCAGTTAGGGCAGCTGTTTAATCTTAGCCTCACCTCAGGATACGTGCCTAAGGAGTGGCGTACGGCAACTGTGGTCCCACTTCACAAAGGAGGTGCCTCCACCGACCCGGGAAATTACCGTCCCATCAGCTTGACAAGCTTGATCTGCAAAGCTATGGAGAGGATCATAATGGAACTCATAAATAAAGACATAGGAGACTTTCAGACTTTGGATCCGACCCAGTTTGGCTTTGTCAAGGCAGATCATGCCTCTTAAACCTGGTGGACTTTTTCGAAACAGTCACCAAGGCCATTGATGAGGGAAAGGCAGTCCACACAGCCTACCTCGACCTGGCAAAGGCTTTCGACACAATACCCCACTCAGGTATCATTGAAAAACTTATCAGCTTAAATGTAAACCCATACGTCACAAGATGGGTTGCAAATTGGCTAAGAGACAGAACCCACAGGGTCAGAGTTGCTGGCGCAATGTCAGACTCAAAGCCTCTCACAAGTGGTGTCCCACAGGGCTCAGTCCTGGGCCCTCTCCTGTTCGGCATCTACTTTTCAGAAGTACAAGCAAACACAGGAGGATTATGGCTGACAAAATTTGCAGATGACTGCAAACTGGGCGCCATAGTTGAGAACACATCTGACACAGATATCCTTCAGAAGGGTCTTATAGAAATGGAAAACTGGTGCCAGAATCATGGCCTAAAGTTAAACGTCAAAAAATGCATAGTCATACCCTTCGGGAAAAACAAGGTTACCCCTAGCTACCATATAGGCGGCAACCCACTAAGCACAGAAGAGGTTATCAGGGATCTGGGTACCCAGGTTGACAGTAACCTTTCATTTGATACTCACGTTGCCAAAGTAGTTAGGAAGACCTTCTACATTGCCCACCTGATCATGAAGGGATTCACATCTGGATCAAAGGAAGTCATCGTCCCCCTGTACTCATCACTCATCAGGCCAATGATTGAGTACAATGCCCCATTCGGAATGTATCTGACATGACACCTGCAGCAACTGGAAAGGCCCCAAAAGTTCCTCACCAAAAGGATAAAGGGTCTCAAAAATATGTCCTATGCTGCCCGACTGAAGGAACTTCAGCTCTACTCAGTCGCTTACCGTCTGCTTAGAGGTGACCTGTGCCTGACATACAAGGCCATGTCCAACCCAGAATTGATGAACATGCTTCATCTCAAAAAATCTAGATCCCTCAGAACTACAAGGGCGGGAGACTTAAACCTTGACACGGTTATTAATAGGACGTGCTGGAGGGACAGATTCATCACCCAGAGACTCCCTATGCTGTGGAACAAAATCCCGGTACATGTGAGGCAGAGCACCTCGCTGGCTTTGTTCAAGAAAAATCTTGACCAATGGATGGGAGATCGCAGATATACCCCAGGGATTATCTCAGTGTCACTGCTTGACAGAGGCACAGCAAAATAATGGGCATAGTATCCTCCAAACTAAAGGGGTGGCGAAAGCCACAAAACTCTGGCTAGGCTTATAAATGCCCTTGGGCAGATAGCCTAGTATGAACCTATGAACCTATATAGGTTGCGTGGAAATAAAGGTGTAATATCTTGTGAATAAAACTATAACCACAGGAGTGCTTATCTACATTTTGCTGTCATATGTTGTTGTAGTGTTGCATTCTGTAAATAGTACTGTTGTATTAAGCAGTCTTACTCACACTGTTGAACGCAGTTAAAATGTGTAGGAAGTTCAGTATAACAATGTTGGAAGTCCCAAGAGGTCAGTCATGCAGAACAACTGAGGGAGACTTAGACAGAAACCATTGGAATGCTTTGCTTGTACTGTGATTTTAACTGTAAAATTGTTACCACACACAGCAGTGGTTTGAATCCCGAAAGTGGTAGTAAGTTGTATGCATAATCATACCCCACAACTGTACAGAGTTTGTGAGAATGTTCAGATAGAAAGCTGTATGCATAACTAGACCCAACAACTGTACTGACTTTGCTAGAATGTTCAGATAGTACACTGTAAGCATAATCATAACCATCAACTCTACAGACTGTGGCAGAATGTTCAGGTAATAAGCTGTATGTATAGCCATACCCCTCAACTGTTCTGATCTGTCCAGCTAACAGGCCCAAATCTGCTGCCTGGTAACCTGTTCCCCTGACAAATAAGTGTGATGATCCAAGAAATGTAGGCAGCTCATACTGACATATAATGGATAGTCAGACCTGAACATAAAAAGAGAATGTATATGGAAACAAACCTTTCATTGTAGCATCTCACCCAAAGTGTATGACAGCTATTCCAAAATATGTCAAAGTAACACCTGCATCCTGTCAAGCCTTGACCAGAGTGTGTGCAATAACGGACTGTTAGGTATGTGTATAACATCAACATGGAATCTGGGAGTATGTGTAGTATTTGTGAGGTAGTGTTAACAAAGATTTCTCCACAGCTATAACAGGTAAGAGGTGTAGACTGTAGGTACAACACAGTTCACTCATATATTTGTCTTCAAGCATGGCATCTGGGAGTATGTGTAGAATTTGTCAGGTACTGTTAACAATGATTTTCTCAACAGCTATAACATGTAAGAGGTGTAGACTATACGTAAGACATAGTCCGCGTATATACTAATCTACAAACATATCATTGTACAAAGTAAGGCCATTGGGTAGTGTAATAATACATGTAAGGGACAGATCACTGCAGTGACTAAGAAAGTTGTGAAAACTACAGGGATATATTATTTGTCAATTGACCTCTTTCTATCACCCCCCACCATATGTGCAGCAATAACACAATTACTCACCTCAATGGGTAAGTGTACACTCCATATTTTTTTTGGGACATATGTCCTATTGGTTTACAAATATTCACATTTGGTTTTATACATGTGTCATGTTAAAATACCCCCATACTGGTAGCCTGTTGCCATCAATAAAACCTGCATGCTGTTGTAATGGCCACTGTTGTCCCATATATGCATGTGTTCTGCTTGCTCTGCAACTGTTGTAAATCTGGTGTCTTGAGTTAATGACAATATCTGTGCATACTGTTATAACTAAACCTGAATGCTGTTGACTATTACTAACCATATCATTCTTAAAAGTGCAACACCATAGCTCGTATTGGAAGGCCAGTCCCAGCGGACCCACCTGCCCCTCGTCAGCTGGCCATGGCACCAGGCACCAGCACATCTGGGGCCCAACCTGGGACCTCCTCCTCCATTGGACCTGCACCACCTTTGAGTGGAACTTCCGCAGGGGATGGGGCTTGGCCCCCCTCCCTGGGATTCGGGGCAGAGAGGTACCTGTCACCCGCCATCAGGTCTGGGCCATGGTGCGTAGGGAGCTCGACAGGGAGTTTTGAGACCAGCTATGCCAGCTTGAGGGCTGCATGGCACAATTAGAGGGTAAGCCTGCCCCTCCTACCTAGCCTCCAGCACAGCTACCCTTGGGGCCATGAAGGTGCAGTGGTGACTGCCCATAGGTAGGGACTTCAGTCCCTTTGTTTCCATCTGGGGGCTCATGGGCTTGTGAATTCCAAACACCCCTCCCCGTCCAAGGTGTTTACACCACACATGTGTCATATACCATCCTTGTATGCGTTTTATTTGTCTTGTCTGTTACCCTACCCAATCTACCTCCCCAAATATACCTACTACCCCTCCCCAACATCCCACTCTCACCTGAAAAAAAAAAAAGGGCAATCTGTTCCCACAAAAAAATATCGCCCCATACATAGCTGTCCATTTCGCACACGTGTCTACTGGATACAAGTAATGTCATCTAATTGGCATCACAATGAACTATTGTTGTCCTATTGTTGTCCTCACCCCACCTAGGGATTCGAGTGCCAAAATCTACCTCCAAATTCAGTGTATATGCACAGATGCTACTGTAGAAGAAATGGGCAGCTATGGACCTTCCCTACACCCTTCTTGCACATCCCTGGCTATTTTCCCTACTGTCTTTCCCTCTTTGTGCTGCTTTTCACCACTTTCCTATCAACCCCTTTTTCTTTTCTTTTAAAGAAATTAGAGTGAGGGAAAGCAGGAGTAAGCACTTTTAAGCAGCAGTAAGTGAGGTTAAGCCTGTTTGTATGGGGGTAAGCACTGCCTACACAGGTTAAGCAATTTAGAAGCTGAGTGTAAGAAACTGTAACCGGAAGTTAGCAGTGCTTACCATTGCGCAAACCCTTACAGTATGCCTGACACACCTCCCATGATGTTGCCTAACTCCTAGGCTTGCACCAGGCTATTCCTACTCTTACACTGTTGGGACCTGACTCACATGCTGGGGAAAACTGGGAGTCACTATCCTTCCTCTCATTTGCATATGATTGCCTGCTAATGCATAGTTATATGTCTCACACTGAGCCTCCACCCTTAGTAACCACAACTCACTGGCCAGATTTTCTTCTACCTGCCATTGACTTGCATGGCAGACTACTGATTTTAGTTAGGATGCTTATTATAGGTTTATTTTATTACCCCCCCCCCACGATCCCATTTGTGCACCACTGCCCTATGCTTAAATGACCGAGATCAGCTAAAAAAAATAAAAGTTGATTTTTTTTATTTTTTATACTTGGCCATTGGCATGCTTACTACATGATATGCGTCCTTTATTTGTAGCTGTCATAGCTCCATTTTGGATTTTGCAGAAATGTACTCAGTTACTAACCGAGTACATTTTTTCAGATTGCACTAGTCTTGATCGGACTGTTGCAAGCTTCCTGGATTACAAAATCACCTCATTTGCATGGATTTCACCTGCAAATGGGGTGCTTTGCATACCAGGGCTTAGTCTGTACAAGATTAGTGCAGGAGTGCTCATGCACGCCCCTGCAGGCTGTTCCTGGATCGTATAGCAGACATATTGCCTGCTTGCACTCCATGCAAGATTATGAGAATCTGGAGATATGTGTTTGTAAATTATGAATAGGTGCTTGATATGTATATTAACAGTTTAAAGAGTGAATATGTTCTATGTAGCTATGCATGAGAGTAAATATACAAATGACTGAGCATTTTTAAGTTAATATTTATTTGTATTATGAATGCATGTATGTTACTATTAATGTCTCTAGTACTTGGAATATTCATTTAATAAGTAACTTCTGAACAATAAGCATTCTTTTATGGTTATATTTTAGGGATCACATACTTATAAATTTGCTTATATTAATTTTCATTGCCTTATTTCTAAGTTGTTGGTGGTAAAGATGAATGGCTTTTTTCTAATACTGAAACACTATCCCAGGCATATAATACAGACTTTTATAACATTGTTTAAATTAGCATTTTTAGGTCCAATTAACTATTCCCACTGTTCCTGCAAAATGTTGTTAATTAAAATATTTGTGTAGCAATGTATAAAAATATTTTTAACATATTTTCTGATAAATAAATGGTGCGATATATGCAAAATATTCACCAATTCCTCCACTAAAAGTATAGGTTTGATTTATAAGGCTAAAGAATGTTAACAATACTGTTTTTATGAATTATAGCAGATCGTTCTGCTTTGAACTCTTATGAATTTGCCACATTTATTTTATTCATGCTTAAATGCAGACAGTCTTAAAATGGAATGTATATAGATATGTTACATATATAGATCGCCACATATAGCATTATTCAACTTTAAGAGGCACTCCATGGAAAGGGCAGGTATGTTTTTGTTTTTATTTCCCTGTGTCAAAAACAAACCATTAACAATGAAATGTTATAGTTATTATGAAAACAAAACAATTTTCATAATAAAAGTGCATAATCATCAACATGTGAAACTATAATTCAAAATCAGACTCATCACTAGATAGATTCACCCCTAGATAGATTCACCACCAGACAGAGTGGAGAGCTGATTGAAAAAAGGTAGTCAGAGGTAAAATTATATCTGTCTAACCTATCAGCTTGCTAACTAATGAATCATAATGATTATTAACAAATGAATATTCTGTAGCCATGTTTCAAGAACTGCTGAAAAAACAGACATTAATAAATGCATATTAGTACAATTCACTTAAAATAAAGTAGCTTCAGAAGAGGTAGCACAGTCAAATAAGTACCAATGATAATACAATTATAACATTTTAAACTAATATATTATTTATAACCAAAGCAATGATCATATCAATTTACAAGGGCTAAAAAAACAAGGTAATGTACTGTGTGAATGTTTGCTATTTCATACCAAAAGCTGCTGCTAACAGCACTATGTGGGTGCAGATTAAAATCACAGCAATTCTGAAAGAGCTGCCCAAAAGCAATAGGTCCTCCTATAATAAGAGGGAAGGGCACCTCACAATGCAAAGTTTAGAAAATCATTTTCAGAACTAACCAAAACTGAATCACTAGAGGTATAAGCCTTTTAAATGGCCTGCATCAAAATAAGAAAAACTCTAAAATAATCAGTGCCTGATCATGCTTTTGCAAAGCTCATTCTATGTACTAATATTAAAGGCAGATAAGTTTAGAATCTTCTAACCCAAATCTTAGCATAACACTTAGCTTCATCATTTACTAAAGAAATGGGCTAGTAAAAGCCCTTGAGACAGAATCTTTGCCTCACTTGGGAGGGACTGTGATGTGGAAAACTTAACAAAGGTGGAATTTTGCTTGTAAGAACCATACCTTGGAATACATTCATAAAAGTGCAGTAAGGTTTTCCAGTGATAACAACTTGAATAAATCCTTCTTTATGTTATACTGGACAAGAGCTCTTTCCTTTGCTTTATCAAGTTTGCCTTCCATAATTGTTGTGGTTAGGATGGATTTCTCATTTTGAGGGATTTTAAGTTGGGGCAGTCTATCAAAACAAATCTCCACCTTGCAAGCATGAGTGGAATAAAACCTTTAGTGAAATGTATTGAATATGGAGTTTACATCTAGATGTTTGCCCAGCGTCATGGCATTGCTAATAAAACATATTATAGTTCATTGTCTGGCCTCTGCTTCAGCCTGTATTCCAGGAACTTTCCAAGCTTGTAGCCTTAAAATTATAAAGATGGTGTCAGCTCTATCTAGGTGAAGGCTGGATTAAGTTTACAAGGGAGACAAACTGCTGCATCCTTATCTTACATTGTCATCACTTAATTCTTACGATTAGTGCATCTGCATGTGTCCAGTCATACCAGAACTTCAGCTTTTAATTTTATGTTGCTCTTCTCTAACTTTGGTAGCCAGATAGCAATCACACCATTTTAACTTACAACATAACTGCCATGCAAAGGTTGACATTTACTGTATTGGGATTTACCATTCCAGAACACTGAATTGCTTCACAAGATCCTTCAGAATTAATGGATCTATCACTGAGCATGTTTTATCATTGGAGAAGGGGTGATGTTATTATGACTGAAGAGAGAATTGCCACATCAAGATCTATGACAAGACAAAGAGCTATAAAGATTTATTACATATAACAACTACAGACTTCAAGGTTAGCAAATAATCTGTTCTGCTGTGCCTAATCATTGAGTTAGATGTTAAAGCGTTAACCTAGTTCAAATGACTGCAAATGGCACAAAGCATCCTTCAATCCTTAGTCCTTTAAAAATGATTAATTAACTTGGAGCTTCACTGTGTGCCTCTCTCTCCGAGTGGGGAAATGACCCATCAGATACAGAAGTAAGAGTGACATTAAAATTACCATCATGTAGTGTAAAGGAGTGACCAAATTTAGAAAAAAAGGTAGGGGAAATATAG
Organism: Protopterus annectens; assembly: GCF_019279795.1. Classification (NCBI taxonomy): domain Eukaryota; kingdom Metazoa; phylum Chordata; order Ceratodontiformes; family Protopteridae; genus Protopterus; species Protopterus annectens. The sequence goes on from NC_056735.1 coordinate 694,619,832, forward strand.
TTTGTGACTAATGCCTTCGGAAATCAAAAATCTTTCTATGTTTCAAAAGCTATGATTGTCATGTATGTGGTCAAACAATGAACATCCCAGTTTTGTATGATTTAGTAACAGTACTCCACATTTACAAGTTTTTGCAGCTCTTCTTCAGTTATTCCTTGTCGAGAACTATATGAATATCATAAGTGCCTTCTGGCAAATTTTGTTCTTTGGATAAAAATTGTATATATTTTGGAGGCTTCTGGCTCTGCCTGCATTGTATGGTAGAGTTAAGATCGGATAGCTCTTGTCATTTGGCTGACAAAATGGAAGGAAGCAGGGAAAAGTGCCTCCAAGGCACACATATGTGGAGGTAAGTCCTTGCATCCAAATGGTGAGTGAGATTGTGGAGCATTGCTGCTACCACCAGCCTGCTAATATAGAGTGAACTACTTGACTTTCCATTGAAGGTTTCACAATTGAATTCATGCAATGGGAGGTTATGTGTCTTCTCTCATCTCCTGCTGAGTCAGAGAAGGCCTAACATCCTCTCTTGAACAGTTTCCCACTGTAGCTTCCATGCTCTACTACTAGATATGAACATGGCAGTAGACATCTTGTGGGATCTGTTATCAACAGTGTAGGAGCACATCTTTAAGTACCATGGGTTTGATGCCAGTGCATGGTCACTTGCAGCTGTTTCATGATGCAGTACCTTCTCATGCATGGTCATCCCTGAGTTCTGAAAAAGGAAATGCCACTGGCTACCACCTAGTACCTGCCTGTCTCATTCTGATGGCCTCTTATACTGTGTGATCACAGGCCACCACCTACTGGAGCTAGAGACAAGAATATGTCAGCCCATTGAAGCCTATTCTTCATTCTATACTTTGGTCAGGGATACTGAGAAGGCTGTAGTTATTTCATTTTGAGACTGACCAGGGCAATGAATGAGATCTCACCACCCTGTAGTTCTAAGGTGACCCTTCCTTTGGCATGATGCTCGAGATTATAAGCTATTTTATGGATTGGCTAGTAGCAAATTTGTTTTTTTTTCTCAAAAATAATTTATATTTGGGGAAGATGAATAAGGAAATATTAGTCATTTGGTCATGGAACATAACATATATGACATATGAAAATGCTGCTAGAACTGAGGTATACTATGACCGAGGTGACATGGGTTATATTTGACTATTTGTTCAAAGTGTCTGAGATGCTGGCAGGGATGGGACAGGCATGCCCATTCTGGGGGGGGGGTTCTAATGAGGAGAAAGGGTGGAGGACCTTGGGCGAGCTACTGTGGAGGCAGAGAGATATGCAAGCATGTCCTCACTGCATGCCCATTGTTCCTGCAAAACTGTTGGTCTCAGAGACCAAAGGTGGGTCAAAACAAGAATAAAATTCCTCCATGGCAATATAATAGTGTAGTCCTGGGGTGTGATAAAGATCTTAATTGATCCTGACTCTGGCAGCGCAATTGTGGGGGAGTTTAGGAGGGATATGCAGACCTGATGAAGAATGGGGGCACAGGAGTGCATTGATGCTCCAGCTGGGGAAGGAAAAAAAACTATGAAGTATGAACATGCTGATGTATATCTCATTCTGATCAAAAGAAAGGTAATGTCCCATAGTAGTGGTCTAGTAACAATCTGTCTCAGTTCCTGTCAGTATTTGGGAGTACAGACTATAAAGAAGCTGCCACAATTTGCTGATTCTGAAGCCCTAGGGATAAATAGAAAAAGACCTTCCTTTACCTTCCTATCTTTGAGTGTAGATATCTTGTCATAAGGTTTGACTGTATTAATAATATGGCTAGGACAGCAGGTTCAGGGATGTGCCTTAGCCAGATGTTGTGGCTTGAGTCTCAGCATTTATGTACGATATCAGACAGGCTATACTGAAGGGTCCTTTCTGTAGCAAGGTTTCTTTAAGCTGGCTTCCCAAGTACAGGTAAAAGAATTGCAGAAGTGGAAATGGGTATTACTGTTATGTAAAGTGTCTGGGATGATTATCGAGTTTCTTCTTTTTCTTTGTCTTCTTCTTCTGCTATGTCACTCACTTCTAGGAAAGAAGCACTTGTCAGACAGTGTTGCCTTCCGGACTTCTCCAGAAAAATCACAGATGTTGCTTTGCAGGTGATACCGCACTGCAGTGATCCTAGTTATCACTTACAACAGCCCATGGGAGGCTGAATCCATAGATCAGTGAACCATAATCAAGAACTGGTGAGTTCTGGACATGGCATTAAATATTTATGTCTAAGATTTATTAAGCCCCCTTCAGAAATATATTTGTTAAAGAATCAGATAGTCCCCAATGCCAATGATCTCTTTTATCAGGACCAGAGTATCTTTCTTAAAGGAGTCATAGAGCCTGTTGTTACCTTTGAGTGTGAAGCAGAGGGCTCTAGTCCCATTTGTTCTGTGTTTAAAAGGGGACAGACTGGTTCCCACCTTAACTAGGCCTCAATGTCCTATTCTATATGGTGATACTCCATGGGGCCATACCCCTGCTGCTGCAGATTTTTTGGGTGATACTATAGGACATTATTGATGACTTTTGACTCAGTAGTGCCTACAGTTCTAAAAGAAAATGAATTTGGGTCATTCTGAGAGTAGCTCATTTTATTATATTTTGATCTATCTTCTGCACCCAAATTGTATCTTATGGTGCCTGCTATGATAATGAAGACCTTATGTAAGAAAGAACTGTTACTGTGCTAACCAAGGTGAATGTTTTCAAGCAGTTCTGTTAAGGGACTCCCTAGACATGGCCCTTGTCAGGCTCTTTTTATGTTGCATGCCCAAGGTAACCCTAAACTTAGAAAAGACATATCTAATCACAGCTCAAATTATTTGCTTTGTGAAAGAGATGAATACTGTCCACTGTTAGTCATTCTTATCCTCTGAAAGTGACAAGGAGGTAATGCCCAAGATAGCCTAGGTAAGGAAACACAGGTGAAAGCATAGCCACTTCTATGTATCATGGGTTACATGACAACCACTATTTTTACTGTCCCATATACCCACCTACAAATAAAGTTTGTTTCAGTGATATAGTAATGGCTGGAGAGTCTTCACATTCTCATTCATCTTCTGCTAGTATCAGATCCATGTCACTTAAATCTAGAGGAGAGGACTTTGTCTATGAGCTTCAGTCTGTGGTTGCCCTTCCTTTGTCTAAACGCAGAACAGTCTCTGAAATTGGATGCTTCACTGGTAGTTTGGGCATCCCCTGTGGCTTTCTGCCCATTGCAAGGAAAATGAATTAGATTTTGAAGGAAGGGAGTTATACATTAACCTGTTTGAACTAAGGACAGTGTTATCCAAACCTTTAGCTCTGGAAAGGTAGTTGTGAATGGAACACATCCTGCTCAAGTCAGCCTACAACAAAGATAGCAGACGTTCATACCCCTTATGAGATAACTGCTATGTGTGTGGTAGGTGGCATTAAACCAGGACGCTTCTTTCAGGCCTTTCATATCTTGGGAAGGTGAATGTGTTGATAGAATCCTTCCTCTGTATTTCCAGAGTAAGGAAGACCTGTTCAGTCAGATCTTTTAGAAATGAAAAATCTTGAAAAATCAACCAATTTAACATATAGGAAATGTAGTTTTCCTGTAGCTCTGCTCAGTTCATCAGGATATGAGGAGTTGATATTGAACGTATTCTTTCCTCCATCATAGGAAAATTCCTGCACACTGTTCCCTCGAATTCTGCACATACAGCAAGATTCAGAGAGAAACTAGCATAAAGATCTTCATTACCCCTTGAGGGCCAAAAGGATGACTTTCCTGCTCAAAGATCCCTGGCAGATTAGGAAGTATCCCAATATAAACCAATGAAGTTGTACTTAGTGACATCAACAACAGGTTCAACATCCTGATATGGATGCTCTGCTAGACTCCTTTTGCTTGCCAATTGTTCTTTCTAACATCATAGAGGTGACTGAAGCTGCAAGAAAAAAAAAATGCATTCATGGGGATGAGCTCAGGATTGTGCAGAGGTACCATGATTTGAGATTCGGACTGTACATCTAGCATAATAACATAACTATGTTAATTATTACAATGTATACATACTCACTTTTTTCCTATACATTATGTTAAGATAACTTTATGTTGGTTACCTGACTGCTAAAAAAGTCTGAATCTGTAACAATGAATGTCAAGAGTACATGGTGTCAGGCTGGCAGCACCCACAAGAAATGAAGATCCCAGCCAGTCTGACTCCTGTGAGAGAATTGTGGCAACCGTATGATCAGGTCCTGGATTATAAGGACTTCTTAGAGAAGCCAGTAACAGGCATGATAATAGACTGATGTAGGTTGTTGGCAAGTTGGAGTTTCAGCAGCAGGAACTCAAGTCACAAAGAGAAGTGCTAGCTATTCACACCCATCAAACTGGAGTACTGCAAACTATTGTAAAGTGTTTGGATTGTAAAGTAGAAATCTGGAGCACTGGAGTAGTAGACACCTTTACTACCAGAATCTATGGAAGGTACAAACCCAATAGAATTCATCCAAATTGAGATACCTAAATTTCTGAAGCTTTCCTCCTCAACAGTTACTAAGAGACCACCCAGTGTCACTTCTCAGTCCTCCTTCTACAGCTTGTCTAGACATTTTATTGTTTGTCTTTTAAACTTTAATGATCGACTAAAGAACCAGGCGTTCAAGACAACAAAACGAACCAGTGTATCAGCAAAGCTCAGATCGCCAACACATATGCTGTATACTCACAAAAAAAAAGTCCAACAATAAATAATGCCACGTATATAGAGTAATAGTATAGATTTAATCCAAAAACAAGTTAAGCGCTTTCACCCACGGTCAGTGGGCTTCATCAGAACCAACAAATACCTGTTCAACAACATTTAAATATGCTGATTTGGCACCAATTTTACTTCAGCTTCTTAAAGCTATAGTAAATCATTTCCTTATGTTGTATAATCTAAAAACTTCCTTAATATGAATAAAAAGCAGAATTAAATACTTCTAATCAGCATCAAACAGATTACAATAAAATCTTTAAAAACATTCAAATATAAAACGTATATACAATAATGCACCAATAAACAATATCTCACTTCCTTAGTTCTAATATAGGTTTTACAGAGGTGTATTCATTTAAACCTGGTGGTGCTGTGGCATCTGTAAATAACTGCCACCACAATTCCCTATAAGCTAAGATGTTTTTAATGTTACCACCTCTTGGATTAACTAATAAACTTTCTAAGATAGCAAATTTAAAATAGTGGTTTTCCCCCCTACTATTTATGTGTTTGTACAAGGCATTTTTAGTATCTTTCGTTCCAATGCTGTAAAGATGAGAATATATTCTTTTTTTAAACTTCCTCTCAGTCTTTCCTATATAGTAAGAGGGACATGTCATGCATTTCGCCAAATATACTAACATACTGGTATTACAGTTACCATACTTGAATGTTAGTTTTGTTCTATTAATATTTTCCAAAATTAATCCCTTGTCTTCATTAATAGCAAAACATTGGTGACATGCACCACATTTCGATGTATGTGCTAAATCCCTATTCTTCCTTGTTTTCATACCAAATTCTAATAATTTATTCAAATTGTTTCCCATTTTGTATATAAAAGTTGGACTGGATCCTAATATGTCAATCTTCTCTTGATCCGTCAGTAAATGTGCCAATTCCTAGTTAATATCTCCTTCACTTGATTGCTGTAGGGTCCAAATTCGATAACACATGCTCTATTGTATGTGTTGTTACATTTACTCTTATTACTTGTAATATTCCCAACTAACTCATTAGTTAATTTTGTATTCATACCTAATAAAGGTATATATTTATTCCCCCATTCACTAATAACATATTTATTTACATCATGCATCATATCTATTTTATACCCCCTTTCTTTGAATAAATTGTAAATATAAGTAAATTCTTCTAACATATCCCCATAACATGAAGTCATTCTGAGGGCCCTGATGCATTGCCCTTTGTAAATATTATACTTTAGTTTCCTGGGATGATTACTGTTGTAATCCAAATAGGAATTTGAAAAAGTTGCCTTCCTATGTATTTTAGACTTAAAGCTCATTCCATCAGTGGTAATAAGTGTGTCTAGATAGGCCACTGCTTTATTGTTGATTTCTGAAGTGAATTTCAAAAATTCACTACTCCCATTGAGATATACTAAGAACTTGTTGAAAGATCCCTGACTTCCTTTCCATAAGATATAGATGTCGTCCAAAAACCGGGAATAATACTTTATATTTTCCATATACTCACTGTTGAATATAGTACCATCTTCTTCATCTTTAATGATAGGGAGCTAGTCCTCCATAAAGAAAGAGCCATACGATTGTCCTTCATTTTAGCAGGGCCATTGATGAGAGTCGCTCCGGATGGCATTAATGTATTTATGAAGAAGAAAGCCATGGTGCCAGTGATCAGGAGGATAAGGGCTGCCGGCTTGACCTGTTGGCTGCCTTTTACCAAAATTCCCGCACTTCATTTTCATTGATTAGCCATGCTTATGTGATCTCCAAGGAGAAATTGAGACAATTTCCACCCAATCCTTTCCAAGGGACAACAAGATACATATGGTAGCTAAAAGATGTGCAGAACTGGCATGGCTATGAGTAAGACAAAGGAGTGAACAATTCTGATCTCACCAGATAGGAGCCTATTTAGTAAGAAATAACATGCGGCCGGAATGGCCTCCCCAGGAAACATGCAGTTTCTGCTGTTTCATCAATGTCAAACAAAGGTTATTTTCTTGTCTAGTGAGAACAGCCAAGTAATATACACCTCTGTCTCATTTGTAAATTTCAGAACAGGATTGGACCTTTTTTTTTTACACCTCACTCAACTCCAGATGAGATTCAACTAATTGACAACTAAACAGAAAATGATACTACAGAAAGATAAAAGAGTTTGAAGGAACCCAAATGTAATATAAAAGATGAGGCCTATTTGTCATATATCTTCCACAATTTCTGAGGTTATATTCACAGATACACACACACACACACACACACACACACACACACACACACACACACACACACACACACACACACACACACACACACTCATAATAGTCCCTCATCTCCTTTCAATTTGTTGTTTATGTGCTGCTGATCAATAAGGATGACTAAAACATGACCAGACCTTCTAATCTTATTCATCAAATAAGTGACTGTCTCCTTTATATAAGGGAAGTTGTTTAGCAGGTTAGTGTTTACATGCCAATACATTTAAAGAGCTACAGATCTGATTTGATGTAGTGATTGTAAAAAGAGAACTTTCCACAAGTGCAGTGAAGGCATATGGGATTTCAAGTCTTGTACAAGTCTATATCAACAAAAAGTCTCTTATTTTCAATTGCTGTTAAAGTTTACTTGGAACAAACCAAGGAATGCAAGAATGCAGTGCATTTACAGAATGCAAAAGCAACCTTTTACAGCCCACGTTCCCCTAGGTGAACATAAAGTTTGTTAGAGGCTTTTACTCATGGTGTTTTCTGTCCACTAATTAAACAGAATGACTTCAGTATCTTATAAGTTCTAGATATTAACAGTGGTATATACCCAATTAGTCACCCCGATGATGGGTATATTCTCATGTGAGGAAAGCGATAGTACTGATGGGCCTAACAGGATTTGATTGATTTCATGGAATGTGAGATGACACAATACAAGGCATCCATTACAGGTTCATAGGTGGTTACTAAGCTATCAGCCCCAGAGCCATTTCAACCCTAACCGAGCTTACTTAAATTTGTCAAAATATTGCTGACGTATCAATAACCCAAGGAAATTCACAAGTTATGTTACAGGCTTGTACACAAGAAACATTCAATGGCTGCTGAATTAATTGCTCACCTGTGGACTTTTAAAAAAAATGAGATGGTACTTTTATTTTTATCCAAGAATCAAAGTTAAAGAGGAATAAGAGTGGTTTGTTAACTAAATGGAAAGGATGGGTGATTGTCAGCAGTGTGAACTCTGCTAAGAGAGGATTGGCCATTTTGATAGCAGGAAATATTAACTTGTTAAGAGTGTGATGTTACATACAACAGGTAGGTGAGTGATAGTGAAAGTAAGATAAATGGCAAACTCCTTATACTAAGAAACATTTATAGCCTTAAAGATGGTAACTCTAAGAACCTCCACAATTTCCAAAAAGCCTTATTACAAATAGGGGTGGCTTCTTTGCCTTTTAATTTAGCAGAGGCTTTTAATGTGGCCTTAGAACTCATACTACATAGACAAATGGCAAGGAAGATCAAATTACATAATACCAAAATGGTATTGCAGGAATATACATCTAACTTTAGTTTATGTGATATATGCTGCATTTTTAATCCTACAATAGATTTTACTGATTTTTCTCTCTCAACTAACATAGCTAGCAGATTAGATTATATTTTTAATAATCTGATATTCTCTTTAGTGTAAGGTTTCAAGTTTTCACATCTCCCTCCTCTGTTTTTAACCATAGTTATGTTATGCTGGAATTTAGGGATTCAGGGTTTCTTCCCCTCTTGCTGGAGATTCAGCCTTCTATTAATGATCAGAGATAAAGTACAGTTGTGTGCACTTACCATAAATGTAGATGTTTGAGTGTATTCACTGTTGCAGTCATCACATTTGAGTTATCTGCTTGCAGTAGCCCTCAGTCGGCCTGATTAACAAAGTCTTAGGTCCTGCGTCAGTTGCTGTCTCTTCTTCCATGACGTCAGGTCGTCAGGGGTATAAAACATGCAGCCGATGCCATTACATCAGTTTTTCTTGCCTCAGATGTCAGGTGCCCCCCTAATGGGAAGCAAATAAATCTATAGATATACAAGGTTATACCTCCAACAAAAAAGTAAATACACCAAAAAGCTTTTGAGCATAGTAAAGAAGAGTAGAGGTATAGCCCAAAGAAATAAGGGGGCTGGAGGGAGGGTAACCAGAACTGCAACAGTGAATACACTCGAACATCTGCATTTATGGTAAATGTACACAACTGTACTATGTTCTTCATGTTTCACTGTTAAAGTCATCACATTTGGGTAGATTCCCAAAGCTAAGAATGGGAGGAGGAATTTAGATAGCATTAGCACCAGCTATAAGGCCCTGCAAGACTGCAGTTGCAAAGCCAGCTCTGGATTTAGAGAAAATTGGCAGATGGTAATGCTTGGTGAAAGTATGTACAGAACTCCAAGTAGCAACTTCTAGGATGTCCCTGGTAGGGACACCTCTGACAAAGGCTGTAGAGGTAGATGCAGCCCTGGTTGAGTGGGGTCTATTCCCCTGTGGGATAGGTTTTCAATGGTGCTTGTAGAAGAAATGAATGCAATGGCGTATCCATTTGGAAATGGTTTGCTTTGAAATAGCCTTCCCCTCTGCCCCTGCAGCAAATGCCACCAGCAGTTGGTCAGATTTCCTTTGAGGCTTAGTCCTGTTCAAGTAGAATCTAAGTTGTCTGTGCACATCTAAGGAGTAGAGTATCCGTTTTCCTTTGTTCTGTGGATTACGAAAGAAGGTTGGAAAATGAATGGACTGATTGAGAGCCACACTGGATACCACCTTGAGCATGAAGGAGGGATTGGTCCTGAGAAACCCTGTCTGTATGAAAGATGATGAAAGGCTCCACTGCCATGAAGGTCTGTAATTTGGATACCCTTCTTGCTGAAGCGATTGCTAAAAGAAAGACATTTTAAGTCTGCAGTAGCAGCTGAGCTGAAAGGAGGAAGAGTGAGTTTTTCCAATACAAAGTTAAGGTCCCAGGCTGGAGTTGGAGCTCTCCTGGGTGGTCGTAAATTTGTGGCCCCTCTGAGGAACTGCTTGAGCAGTGGATGAGAGAAGAGGGAGGTTCTGTGCTATAATGAGCTGAAATGGCTGATGTATGAATTTTGATAGAAGAAAAAGACAGGTCCTTGTGAAGCATTTCAGTTAAGTATTGTAAAATCTGAGGTAAATTGAGCAGTGCTGTCCTCATCCCTTGAGATTGGTTCCAGGCACATAATCTTTTCCATTTTTCAGCATAAGATTTTCTAGTACTAGGCCTCCTTGCCTCTAAAATGATATCCATCACTGGTTTACTGAGGGATGATAAAGGAGAGATTAGGTAATTAGCCAGGCTGCTAGGTTCAGTGTTTGAAGCTGAGGGTGCAGGATCTGGTTCTCCTGCTGAGACAATAGGGTAGGAGTCTGAGGCAAGTGCCATGGGGCCAACAGTGGCACACTGCGCAAGAGGGGGTACCAGTGTTGACGTGGCCAGTTTGGTGCAATCAAAATTGTCCTTGGTTTGTCTTGTTTGATCTTTACTAGTACTTTGGAGAGCAGAGGCAGAGGAGGAAAGGCATAAACTGATAGGTTTTTCCAGCTGAAGGACAGAGCATCCACTTTCAAAGCTTGTTTGTGGGGAGTCCTTGTGCAAAATTTGTCCAATTGATAGTTCTTGGGGGTGGCAAACAGGTCTATATCTGGGCTCCCCATTTGCTTGTCAACATGTTGAAAATCCTTGGTTCCAGTTTCCACTCATGTGGGCCAATGAGGTTTCTGCTTAGTTCGTCTGCCAGTGTATTTTGTTTTCCTGGCAGGAATTGAGCTTGTAGATGCACTTGGTAGCTCTGGGCTGTGTTACACAATGCCATGGCTAGTCTGCAGAGGGAGCAAGAATGTGTACCTCCCTGCTTGTTTATGTACCACATAACAGTCGTGTTGTCCGTCTTTACCATTAATTGTTCTGGAAGAATGTGGTCCTTGAAGGCTGTCAGAGCATTCTGTACAGCTAACATTTCTTTTTGATTGATATGTAGGTGCATTTGACTTGGGTTCCATTTGCCCTGAATGCACTTCCCTGCCAGGTGAGCCCCCCCATGCATAGTCTGATGCATCTGTTGTTAGGGTTTGAGCAGCAGGGGGTAGTGTGAATGGTAGTTCCTTGTTTTGGTGGCAGGCCTCTGCCCACCAAAGAAACTCTAGGTGTAGGCAAGGTATGAAAGGAATCATTGCTTCTAGATCCTGAGAATGTAGACACCATAGAGTTTTTAGATACCATTGTAGTTTCCTCATATGCAGTCTTGCATATGGAATTAGAAGAATGCAGGAGGCCATGAACCCCAACGCTTGTAGTATTTGCCTTGCAGATAGCAGGGTTTTTGTGGCAACTTGTTTGAAGTAGGTTGTCAAATGAATTTGTTTCTCTGGCATGAGGAAAGCCATCTGGGAAGTTGTATTCAAGTTTGGTCCCAGAAATATAATTTGTTGACAGGGTACCAGGTGTGATTTCTTTTCGTTTATGGTGTACCCCAGTCAAGGTAGCACCCTTTGTACAAAGGCCAGATGATTCAAAAGTATGTCCTGGCTTTCTGCCTGAATTAAACAATCGTCCAGGTATGGGTACATTTGAATATTTCTTTGCCTGCAAAATGCAATGACTGGAGCTATGTACTTTGTGAATACCCTGGGTGCAGTAGATAAGCCAAAGGGCAGTGCATAGAACTGATAGTGCGTGTAACCTGCTTTGAAGCGTAGGTATCTTCTGCAGGATTCCCTGATTGGGATGTGCAGGTATGCTTCCTTTAAATCTAGTGTTTCCAACCAGGCGTCTTTTCTTAGCATAGGGAGCAACTGTTGAAGAGTCAGCATCTTGAATTTTGGAATCACAAAAAAGGTGTTTAGGGTAGGCAGGTTCAGGATAGGATGCCATGAACTGTCTTTTCTGGGTACCAGGAAAAGTCTTGAGTAGAAATCTTGTTCCTTTTCCTCTTCTGGTACCAATTGAATAGCCCCCATGCTTAAGAGAGAAAGTACTTGCTTTTGAGCCTCTGTTCACTGATTTGGGGGTAGATCTGGCCATCCGCTTGGTGTTGGTAACGTGTGGAAGTGAAATCTGTATCCCTGGGACACTATATTTAAGACCCATTTGTCCTGGGTAATGAGTTCCCAGTTCTTTGCATGAAGAGCAGTCTTTCTCCCCAAAGGGGCAGTTAGTTGAGAAGTACTTGGAAGTTTTAAAAATAAGTCATTGAGACAGTTTGCCATAGGGGGAGATTTATTACTCCCATATTTGGAAGTGGAGGCCCCCCCACTGCTTGGTCCTGTGCGTACCCTGGGACTGAAACCTGGGAGTTCTACTGGATCTATGTTTGGACTGAGAAGGTCTGGAAGAGGCAAGAAAGGACCAGTTCTTGGAAGGCCAATGCCTACTAAACCTTGGAGGTTGTACTTGTAAAAAATATTTAACAGTTTGCACAGATTTTTCTTTTTCCTCCATCTTTTTAAGAACTTCTTCTGCTTTATTGCCAAACAGGTGGCCCTGGTTTAAGGGGGCATCCAGTAATTTTGCTTTAACATGACCTGGCAAGGATTGCTCCTTAAGCCAAGCATGCCTTCTAAGTACAGACCCAGTTACAGCAGTCCTGCAAGATGCCTCTAGTGAATCAAAAAAACACATTGCAAATATTGGTTTCCAACTTGTTCAGCTGAGTGCAATAAATCGTGTAAATCCTTATTTTCAGCACAATCAGGAAGCAACATCATTTTCTGTTTAAGCAATCCAGTAATATGCTGCTGACACTTTAACATATAAAACTGGCAGTTTAAGGCCCTAATGGCCAAAACTGCAGAAGTGTATACCTTTTTACCCCATCTATCCATCGCTCTGGAGTCTCTATCAGAGGGGGTAGGATTTCTGGCAGTAGTAGCTTTAATACCCTTGGGTCCCTGTGAAATGGTCTCAGGATCCACAGTAGGATTTTTAAAAAGGGACTTGTGAGAGTCAGGGACCCTGTAATATCTGTCAGGTTTTCTGGGAGCAGGAGGTAAAGAGTCAGGGGCCAGGCTAGATTCCAAAAAGTCATCATCAACAATGTCTAGTACAGGAGGTATGGCTAAAGGCCTGTGTTGGGGCAGAAGTAAGAAATCCCTTAGTCTCTTTTTAGAATCAGAGAAATCCTGAGGAGGGGGGGGGAGCAGAGGGAATAGAGTCCTCAGCATCAGAATCCTTATAGGTAGATAAGGGTAAATCTTGGTCATCAGAGAAAACAGAAAATTCAGAATCCTTGTCAGAAGTATCATAAGCAAACTCAGTCCGAGGTCTCTTAGAGGGGGAAGGCTGGCTTCCCCTGATTAAAGTAATAAGGTCTTCAGCCATTCTTATGATTTGTTTTTTAGGCATAGAGGCCTGACCATGCAGTCTGGGCATCAGTTTTCTAGGCATGGTATGAGTTTTAGGCCTTGAAGAAGAAGATGGCATTGGTTTAATATGCAAGTCAGTAGGCCTGAATACACCCTCAGAAGCTGGTGCCTGCACAGTGGCTCCAGACCCAACCAAGGTATAGACATCCGCAGGTTCCACAATTGAAGCATCTAGCGGCATACCAGACTCCGAATGGGTCTCAGCAGAGGCATGCAAATCTGAATGATCGGGTATCAGGGGCTGTGAAAGCGCCTCACTGAGTACAGGTGAAATGGCGACTGGATTAGGAGAAGCATTGTCGGCAGCTTTGGACCTAGGCGACCTGTCTCTGTCTTTATCATTGCATTTTTTTTCAGAGTGTCAGTAGTCAGATGGCTTACCAAAGACATATCAGGATAATTGAACCGAGCAAAATATTTAGAAGCAAAAATATACCAACGACGGATAGTTTATGGTTTAAGTAAGGCACAAAACTGACAGTGAGGTACATCATGGTCAGGGCCTAGGCAAGGAATACAGTACGAATGAAAATCTTTATGAGGTATTTGCTTTCCACAAGTAATGCAATTATTTACTTTTACTGACATCGGTTAAGAGCAAAAAAAAGTTTCCCCAACGGTGTACTTAGCTTTTAGTTGAAGACTTCGGTTCTGAAACTCGAAAATGGAAATTTCAGGAGTCGGCCGACCGGCACTTGTGAACTGCTTCTGCTTCGAGCACTGCACAGCAAGAAAGACTGATGTAATGGCGTTAGCTGCATGTTTTATACCCCTGACCTGATGTCACGGAAGAAGGGGCAGCAACCGGCGCAGGACCCAAGACTTTGTTAATCAGGCCGACTGAGGGCTACTGCAAGCAGATAACCCAAATGTGATGACTGCAACAGTGAAACACGAAGAACATCAAAGGTAAACTCATGGAGGGCATGCAAATATTTTGGTATTTTGGTGGGACACTAAGTGTGCTAAGACACCATGTTTATGAAGATGGAGTTCAAACAATGTATAAAATATACAGGAATCTTACTTAGAAAGCAAAAAAAGACCTAACTGAGAGGGAAATTATGGCTTATGAGGCAGTTAGTGCAGCTTCACATACTGTACAAACAATTGAACATTCAGGATGAGATATACTTGGATATATTAAAATTTTAAAAACAAGAAGACAACAAGATGCTACAATTTTGTAATACTCAGGAAAGAATTAAGACAGTTAAATTTTTTTAAAGTGCTAAAGGTCCTTCCTCTCCTAAAGTACTTACATATAGATTGAGTCAAAGGAGAAATGAAACAGCTATTGCCAGCATATAAGATGCTCAGGGTCACATGTTGTATGACCTTGTTTGCATTGTTGGGATATTAAGCGGATATTTCAATCATATGCAGACAATGGCAAACACTGTTATGAGAGCATTGATTCCTTTTTAGGAACATTGCAGTTAACCCAATGTGGGGATGCAGAGAAATCCTGCCTTGACATGCCTATACAGGTTCAAGAGATTCAATGGCTATAGCTCATAGGTTCATAGGTTCATAGGTTCATACTAGGCTATCTGCCCTAGGGCATTTATAAGCCTAGCCAGAATGTGTTTGGCTTTCACCACCCATTTTAAATTTATTTTGCTATGCCCTTTTTCGAGGTTAGTATACTGTGCCTCTGTCTAACAGTGACACAGAAGTGATACCCGGGGTAAACCTACGATCTCCCATCCACTCATAAAGATTCCTCTTGAAGAGAGTCAATGAGGGACTCTGCCTAACCTGGACTGGGATTTTATTCCAGAGTGAAGGGAGCCTCTGGGTTATGAATCTGTCCCTCCAGCATGTCCTATTTATTTCAGTGCTGAATTTCAAGTCTCTCGAGCACGTAGCTCGATGGGATTTGGATTTTCTGAGGTGCAGCATGTCCATTAATTCCGGGTTGGACATGGCTTTATACATCAGGCACAGATCG
The DNA here is from genome assembly GCF_019279795.1 of Protopterus annectens. Taxonomy (NCBI): domain Eukaryota; kingdom Metazoa; phylum Chordata; order Ceratodontiformes; family Protopteridae; genus Protopterus; species Protopterus annectens. The sequence continues at coordinate 694,634,945 of NC_056735.1, forward strand.
CCTCTGAACAGGCGGTATGCCACTGAGTAGCATCTGTTTGAGCCCTTAGATCCTCTTGGTGAGGTACTTTTGGGGACTTTCCAGTTGCTGCAGGTGTCTGGTAAGGTACATCCCAAAAGGGGCATTGTACTCAATTATGGGCCTGATGAGGGATGAGTAAAGAAGCATGATGACGTCCCCTGATCTAGATGTGAATCCCTTCATGATTAGGTGGGCTATATAAAATGTTTTTCTAACCACTTTGGCCACGTGGTTGTCAAATGAGAGATTGCTATCAACATGGGTCCCCAGGTCCTTAATTACTTCTTCTGTACTTAATGGATTACCACCTATGTGGTAATTTGTGGGCACTTTGTTTTTGCCAAAGGGGATGACTATACACTTTTTGGCATTTAGCTTGAGGCCATAGCTCTGGCACCAGTTGTCTGTTTCTATGAGGCCCTTTTGGAGGATGCTTGTGTCGGCTGGAGAGTCGATTATGGCGCCCAGTTTGCAGTCATCTGTGAACTTGGTCAGCCACAGTCCTTCCATGTTGGCCTGTACCTCCGAGAAATATATACCGAACAAGAGAGGTCCCAGGACTGAGCCTTGTGGGACACCACTTGTAACTGGTTTGGAGTCTGACATGGCTCCAGCAATTCTAACCATGTGGGTTCTGTCCTTGAGCCAATTTGCAATCCATCTAGTGACATAGGGGTTTATATTTAAGCTGGTGAGCTTATCTATAATGCCCGAGTGGGGTATTGTATCGAAGGCTTTTGCGAGGTCCAGGTAGGCTGTGTTGACCACCTTCCCCTCGTCAATGGCCTTGGTGACTGTTTCAAAGAAATCAACCAGGTTTAAGAGGCAGGATCTGCCCTTAACAAAGCCGAACTGGGTAGGATCCAGTGTTTGTAGGTCCCCAATATCTTTATTTATGAGGTCCATGATGATCCTTTCCATAGCTTTGCAGACCAAGCTAGTCAGGCTTATGGGGCGATAGTTTCCAGGATCAGTTGAGGCACCACCTTTATGGAGAGGGACCACTGTTGCTGTACGCCACTTTTTGGGCACATATCCTGTAGTAAGGCTGAGATTGAACAGTAGTTTTATGTTTGGGTTTAGCTCTTCTTGGAGTTCGTGTAGGACGCAGCCCGGGACACCGTCTGGTCCCATTGATGCTGTGGTTTTTGCTTTGGAGAGGGCGGCTCTTACCTGAGCATCTGAGATGTCAGGGGGGGCAGCACTCTGCTGGGATAGGTATTTGCCCTTTTGGTGGGGTGGGGGGGAGAAGTTTGCACTGAACCTGTCAGCTAGGATGTTGGCAATGTCTGTGGGTTTGGTGTATTTTTTTGTCATTTTGGACTAATTCTGAGCATATCTGAGAATTCCACCCAGGTTCCTAACATAACTAAAGAAAGCCTTGTGATTATCCTTAGTGTCCTGTGCAATTTTCCTCTCGAAGCTGGCCTTAGACAATTTTATGTGTGCCCGTAGTTCTTTGCTAATACTGATCAGTGATGCCTTCCCTTTTTGGGATTTTGCTCTATCATTTAGTAGCTTCCTCCTTCTATTGTGTAGTTTGTTTATGGCTGGGGTCCACCAGACAGGACTTTTGCCTTTGGAGGATTGGGTCTTGGTTTTATTTGGGATCGCATGATCCATGCATTCCTAAAGGTGTTCATAGAATGCATTTATAAAGGATTCTGCGGTCTGGGCCATATTTTCCACAGGCCCGGGGGCTTTGAAGGATTCCACCTCAGTTTTGAGGAGTGTGAAATTTGCTTTAGAGAAGTTTTTCACTGTGGTTTTCTGGGCAGGGGGTGGGGTCGGGATGTAAATATCCAGTGAGATTAGTTTATGGTCTGATCTTACCAGTGAGGGATACACTTCTGGTCTGGAGCATAGAGTCCCCATGTTGGTGATGATCAGGTCCAGTATGTTTTCACCTCCTGTGGGAGTGGTAAAAAGTTGTTCCATAGCATTTGAGTTTATAAATTCTAGGAACCTTTGGGCTAGGGTGTTGGAGCTAGAGTAATGCTCCCAGTCTATGTTTGGGTAGTTGAAGTCGCCCAATATAATGGTGTTTGGAGAGACCTTCATATTTTCCAGTGTTCTCAGGAAGGCCGAGTGGGGTTCCTGGGTTTGGGAGGGTGGTCTGTAGCAGGCTATAAACTGGAAGGCAGTTTTACCCACTGTTAGTTGCACATGGATAGTCTCTGATGCTTCGTGCTTTGCCACCAACCTGGAGGTGTGGATATCTTTGATGAATATTGATACTCCCCCTCTTTTTGTGGTTCGGTCTAAGTTTTGGGGCTGAAAAGCATGGTATGAGGTATAACCTGGTAGTGCTGGGGTGCTCTCGGGAGCCCTGAACCAGGTTTCTGTTACTGCACAGATATCGATGTTATCCATGCTAAGGAGAGTTTCGAGTGCGTGCATCTTGAGGTTTAGACTTCTGGCGTTGAGTAGCATTACTCTTAGTTTCTTATCCCTTGTGATACCTATGGAGGTGGGTTTGTCTTTTGAGCCTTGCCTAAAAAAGGCACTATGGGGGTAGCAAGAGCCTTTGCCAATATCCGAAAGCCCAGGGGTGACAGGTGCAAGCCGTCCCTAGCGAAGCATCATGGCTTGTCGAGCAAATCATCCCAAGCTGACAGGCATTGGATCCCCTTTGAATGACACCAGTACTTAAGCCAATTGTTGAAATTGATCATCTTGTCTTCATATTGTGGCATCATTCTTGGTGAGGGTAAGATGCTACTCAAGGTCAGGGTCATACCGGCCTGGGCTACATGCTCAGAGAGCTCCTTTATGTCTCTTTTCATGTAGTCCAGGGAGGCACGTCTCAGGTCATTCACACCAGCATGGACAATGACTGAGTCATATTTGTACTTGCCTTGGAGTGACCTGAGTGCTTGTGTTATGTGGTGGATCCTAGCGCCCGACAGGCTGCTCACCGCACCCCTCTCCTTGTTCAGCCTGGTGAGCAGGACGTCAGTGTGCCTGACGATAGAGTCACCTATTACAAGTGTATCAGGTGTGTTGTTTAGTCTTAAGGGCTGTGACTGTTCGGCACACTGGCTTTGTGAGATATGTGTTGCACGTGTTTTGTTTTGGGGTGGCGGCTGCTTGGGTGTCTGCTTTGGAGGTCTCTGCTGCTTCGGCATATCTTTATTTAGAGCCTCCGCGTATGTTTTTGTGTGATTATGTGTTTGGTTTGCTGTCGTGGTAGGTCTATGTGAGACTGGAATTGTAGTGAGTGTGGTTTCCTTCTCTTCCTGACTGGTTATGCCAGTACTGAGTTGAGAGAGCTTAGCCTCCAGTTTGGCTATATGGTTGCATCTCACACATGTGTTGGAATTTGTTGGGAGGAGGGGAGGGTTGTCTGTGTACATGAGGCAGTTGTAACATTGCCTCAAGATTCCCAGATTCACCAGCTGGACCGGAGAGGAAATTGACAACTGACCTTTGGACATGCTAGAATAATATTGGGAATTCCTTAATAATTGAAAACCAGGGCCAGTGGGGAGTGAGGGTGTAGTGCTTTTAATTTTTAGTGCTGACTTATATAATTGCTTTAGTGAGCAAGTGCCAGGTAACTTAAGTGTAATGTGTTACAGGTAATTTAAATGCAAAAATGACAAACAGTAACTTTCTTTCAAGTGAAACAAGGAAATAAGTACAGTAAGCAATACAGATATCACTAGTGATCCACAGAAGCACTGAGAAGCCGCGCATTAGGTGGAATTAGCGTTCCAGGGAAATAACAAGCAAACAAACAACAAGTATATAAACAAAGCCAGATTCAGCAGGCCTGGATCTAGTCTATGCTACAGCAAACAAGGTGTACCAATTTCAGTAAGATACAGTTCAAATATTCAGGCACTATAAACCTTGTGAAAGCTTGTTAAAGCTTGCTGGACAACAGGGAAAGCACAAGGACAAGATGGACTGGCAAGAGATTTTTCAAAAAAAAAAAAATACTGCACCATTTCTTTTCTTCCCCAATCTACTTGTATAGTAGCTATACTTTCATTGCTGAGGACAAAGAAAAATCCTAATAACCCAGCTAGTTATCATCCACTATCCCCTCTGTAAGCTGAAACAAAAATATTGGCAGCTGGCAGTGCTTTGTCTATACCTACAAAAAGCATTTGACATTTTAACCAGGACTTATTTTGGAGCAGGTACTTTGAAAATATACATACATACATTAATGCCCCTCTAGCCTGCAAATATACAAAAACAGTTGTTCCCATAATAAGTGTCCAGGCTTTTTTTTAAATATATACACTAATTTGATAGTTATTATAAGCTGCTCTCTCCGGGAACCAATTAATACACTTCTAATTCCTGTAGAATCATCTGCATAGGTTGTCTGATGGTTCTCTAATATTTTTGACAACCTCACACATTCCCAGAGGTATTTGTCTCTAAATGCCCTAAATACTTAAATTGTTTTAGCCTTTCTCAATAGCCCTCACGCTATCAGCTATAAAGTTAATTATCTCTACATTTTACTGAAACAATTAAGGGTCTCATGGAGTATATACCTTAAAAAACTTTTTAATAACTAGTAACATCCAGTGAGTACTCTGTTGCTAATCTCAAAAGATAACTCCTCTACCATTATGGCTGGCATGCTAGCCTAGTGAGCGAATGGTAACTGTGGAATGCTAAGACTACATTAATGGGAACTATTTAGAGGGTAAAACACCTGAATATCTGTCCCTGTTAGTCACTGCATATTTCTACAGAATTGTTTAATGGTGCACTATATGTTGTAATAAATAATGTGCTGCCTCCTTCGACTAAAGCTTAGTGTAGACTATGAGCCTGTCTGCTACCAGCCCTAACTCACACCAGGTGATTATATACTGAAATCCTGATATTTCTCCATGCATTTTTCCTGATTTATGGCTATACTGTTTTTCTCATGCATTTATGTCTGTTTATTTCTTTAAGCTGAGTAGTATGTTGTCCTATTGAGCCTACAGAATATGACCTGCTAAATAATTAATATCACAGAATTGCAAGTCCACTTATGATACTGGTAGTTTCTATCTTTAATAAGTGAATGTACAAATGCTAACTGTTTTTATAATATTGCTTTAACTACCATACTTTATGCTAGCTTCTTGCTACTCACCACCACTGTTGTCTCTTTCTCTCTCTCTCTCTCCCACAAGGACCCTGCTCTTCATTGTGCTGTTCCACTCTATAATTTTTGAGAACCTACCTACCTGGTGACAAAGGACCCATCCAACAAATAAACGGTGGTTTCATCTCTCAGCCTCTACTCCCTGCTCCCTCTGTCAAGGAAACAAAAAAATATGTTATCTATGTCCTGCCTGTAAAGCCTACTACCATCCACTGTTGCTTCAGGGGTTCTAAAGCACGCTCTGAGCCTGAACAGCCAGCAGCATTTACCCCCCCCAACTATCTACCCTGTAACCAAAACTCCTCCACCACCTCATAGTACCCCTCTTACTAACTTTTCCCCCTTCCCTAATTTGACACTAGCTAACCCCCCTTACTCTATTGCTTGTAATACTAGCTTTGTCCAGTAGGTAGCACCCCTATCCCATCCTTTATTTTCCTGCTTATCCATCTGTTATTCTGCTTTTATTACTCTATACTTCTAATGACCTTGAACCACTCTTAAACCTCACACTTTACCCATTATTTTAACTCGCTACACCCTCCTGTTTTTCTAATACACTCCTTACTTATCTCTGCTCCTTCCCACTTTAGACTTACTTAACTTACCTTCAGTAATCAGCTCTGCTGATTGTTTCTCCTCTAGATGCTCCATTACCTGTTTCTACCCGCTCCATTCGCCCTGCGGGCTCACTCCGCTCCCCTACCCTACCCCCAATTCCCACCCACCCCCAGTGCTGTTAACCTTATACTTCTATGGCCACACCCCTCCACTTATAACCCTATCACAAACTACTTCTACTTAGCAACCCCACCCCTTACCTCAATTTCCTTAATCAGTTTTTACCCTTTACGCCCACACCTTAACCTCTTCACTCTACTTCATTCCAGTATCACTAACATTATACAGCCTTCTCTCCTACACCCACCTCTATTGTACTGTATTACACATGTCTTCTCTCAACCAGCTCTACCTCTTACAGCACTCTCTCCTTTCTACCACCTCTATTTTATCATTTACTAAACACCTTAGCACAACGTACTCTATCACCTTATCTTCACATCCAAATGGCCCTAACACACAATTTTATTCACACACACCTACCACTCTTAACTACTATTCTAGTTTCTCTTACTCTTCCATACACACTAACCTTCTTTGAACATTTTTCACTTCCTCAGCACCACCACCCCTACCAGCAAACTCTACCAGTTTCTCACATACATTCCCTCAACCACATTAATATAACCTACACTTCTAACTACATACTTCCAAAGTACCACAGATCTACCCATGTTACTTACTTCCATGACAAAAAAAACCCACACAACTACTACAAAATCCTAAAGTTAATACAATATCCTCAAAAACATCCCCTATTGGATGGTGATATTCATCCAAACCCTGGCCCCAATACAAATGTTCCCAGTTACCCAAACAACCTAACATCTCATGCTACCATTACCCCAAAAAGACCATCTAACTCCCTCTTAATAGCTCACCTCCACATCCGTAGTGTTAACAATAAAATTACCCACCTACATGCACTCTTAGAAGTGCATGCATTCGATATTCTCTGTATAAAGCCCTCAACTCAGGACCATGAAATTACCCCTCCTGGGTATAACATTCTGAGATGCGACCGCAAAACCAAAAAGGGTGGAGGTGTAGCCATTTTGTATAAATCAGAACTCCAAGTTTCACTCTTCAATGTGCTCCTGCCCTCAAATACTAATGCAGAAATCCTTACTGCTAAACTTCAAATCAACAACTCCAAAGCTATCTATCTAATTTGTTCCTATCTTCCCCCTGGAAACAATATCAATACTCTTGAAAACATACTTAGTTGCCTCTCTACTCACCTACCTCAGGAAACCATTGTGCTAGGTGACTTTAATATAGACTGGGAAACCTGTAGCTCCCCTAATCCTATCAATCATATAAATCTTTACGGATTCTCGCAAATAATAACCACACCTACTAGAATCCATAAACCAAGCAACAAGGAAACCACCCTAGACTGGATCCTTCTAAACAGCCATATTGATACTTATAAACCATGAATCCTTCCAGATGATATCAGTGACCATGCTCTAACCTATATTATTAAACAAAGAGTTCATAGCCTTAATACTAATATTTTTAAAACCTACCATTCTAAAAAAAACTTCAAACCAGAAACCTTCAAAAATGAACTGAAAGCATGTGACTGGTCACCATTGTATCATCTTCAACTTGATGAAGTAGTGACCTACGTTAATACTAAATTCCTACAAATCCTAGATTACCATGCCCCCTACCACTTTTCCCAAAAAAGTAACAAAATTGCCCCATGGCTCACAAAACAAACTAGGCAAAAAATCCTCTTAAGAAATAAAATGTGGTCCAAATTGAGAGCCTCTAAATGTCTATCAGATCACCTTTATTTTAAACAGTTAAGAAATGCCACCAAAAAAGACATTCTACAAGACAAAAATAAAACTACTACCTTCACCTCCAACAAACCCACCAACAAAAACCACAAAAGTTCTAGTCAGGCATCAACAAACTACTTCAGCCAGGCCATTCTAAATCTCCTGCACCATCAGGATTCAACCATAATAACTCTAATCAAATTCCCAATGCCTTTAATAACTATTTTACTGAAGCCATTCAAACCCTAGCTAATACATTGCCACCTACTACCACCTACCCATTAAACACCAGGAATAGTCCAGCTCCAACCTTTCATATACAACCTGTACCTACATCCCTCATTTGCAATGTCCTTCAAAAACTCAAACCATGCACCCCTTCTGCTGACTGTCTTCCAGCTGAATACCTGCAAATCGAAGCTAAAGCCATTGCCTATCCAATCTCCATCCTTATAAATAGAACAATTTTGGAAAGCACAATCCCTTCCATATGGAAAGTCTCCCATATCATCCCACTACGTAGGTGGGACATCTACTGAGCTTTCCAACTTTCGTCCAATCGCCTTACTCTCTCCAATAGCTAAAATAATGGAAAAATGCATCCACAGACAACTTCTTGACCACCTTCTCCAAAATAATTTACTTGCCAACTGCCAACATGGCTTTAGACCTTTCCATAGCACAACAACTGCCCTACTATCCTTTTCTGACTGTATAAACAAAAATCGTAACAATAACTCTCTTTCCTCAGCACTATTTATTGACCTTTCAAAATCCTTTGATATGGTTAACCATCACATGCTTATTGATGTACTAAAAGCCCAATCACTGGACCCACAAGCAGTACGCTGGTTTAAATCTTATTTAGAAAACAGACAACAAACAGTGCTTTGGGATAAAAATCTTTCTACACACCTCCCTGTGAACATAGGAGTCCACAAGGCTCTGTTTTAGGCCCACTTCTCTTTTCACTGTTTATTAATGATCTACATGCAAAAATTCCTCAAGCCACCTGCATACAATATGCAGATGACTCTACCTTAATATGTTCAGCCAAGTCCATTACCTCACTCCAGACCCTCACCCAGACAGTATTTAACACTGTTGAAAATTGGTTCACGCAACACTGCCTCCTGCTGAACCCCCAAAAAAACAAAATTATTGCTGTTTTCTCCTACTCAAAAGTCATCACAACTTCACTTCACAGTAACCTCTAATAATAGAACTAATATATCCCCTGACACTACAACTCGACTCTTGGGAATAACAATTGACAACAACCTCAGCTATGATGACCATATTAATACTACTATAAAGTCTGTCAACAAAAAACTAGGCACCCTTTATAGAATCAAACCCTTCCTTACACCTATAGCCAGAACCACTATTGCCCAGACCCACCTGATCTCTACCCTGTTCTATGCTTCTGCTATACATACCAATCTCTCTAAAAACAACCTTTCCAAACTTTCAACCAGTTACAATAACATAGTCCGATTTGCCACTGGCACCCCCTTTAGAACTCACCACTGTCACAACCTAAAACAACTGGGATAATTAGAATTGCAGAACCAACTACTTTGTCAACAACTTCTTATCACTCAAAAGATCCTTTACCACCCCAATAATACCCCTATCGTCACTAACCTGATTACCCCCTATAAAAATCTTGCAACACTACGCTCTGCTAATAAGCTTCTAGTTTCCACTATTAAATCCAACAACAAAGCTGGGGACTCACTTTTCACCAACACAGTGGGAAAAACCTGGAACCAGCTTCCTAATGAACTTTCTACCCTTGCTTCCACACTACTTTTTAAAAAACATCTTAAATAATATCTTAAAACTCACTGACTCTGTCCCTGCTCTAACCTGACTGATATCTCATTTTCCCTTCTTGCTCTCCCAATGCTTCTCTACTCCACTGTTCTATGTTGCCTACCTGAAATAAAGATTTCTTCCAAAAAAAAAAAAATAAATAATATATATATATATATATATATATATATATATATATATATATATATATAATTTTTAATTTTTTGGAATCTCCATATAGTTTTTTTTTTTTTTGCTCTCAAATGCTGCTTGTTTGTTTCTCTATATTTGATCTTGGCTTAAACACAATAAAGAACTCTGTACAAGCTTATCATACCTACAGTTTAAACAATGTTCTATAACTCATTTTACTATTGATATATATTGTATGCTTTGTCACTGCCGATGCTTGGAGCTTCTCTCCCCGGGCCTCTACTGAAAATGGACATATATCCAGTTAGACCAGCCCGGTCAACAAATGTAAAATAAATAAATAAATAAAGATCTCCTCTTAAATATCTGTTTGAGACACTGTAAAAGTTTAGATATTTTAGTTTTTCATAATAACTTAAATGTTCACATCCATGGATGCCTTCGATATATTTCTGCTGTACTCTTTTGTTTTCTTATAAGGCTTCCATATTGTTATTACATACTAAAGTTTTGGTCTAATGTAACTAACAAACAATGACTTCATCATTTCTGGTTTTCTTGACTTTATAAATCTTTTTATACAACCTATAGTTTTATAACTGTCATTAACCAATTGGTTAATCATCATCATCATCATCATTCTCTTTCGGCTTTTCCCATTAGGGGTCGCCACAGCGGATCATCTCTTTCCATTTCTTCCTAACCTCTGCATCTTGCTCTGTCACACCAACCGCCTGCATGTCCTCTCTCACCACGTCCATAAACCTTATCTTAGGCCTTCCTCTATTCCTCTTACCTGGTATCTCCATCCTTAGCATCTTTTTCCCAATATACCCATCATCCCTCCTCAGCACATGTCCAAACCAACGCAATCTCGTCTCTCTTGCTTTGTCTCCAAACTGTCCAACATGAGCTGACCCTCTAATATACTGATTCCTAATCCTATCCATCCTAGTCACACCGATTACATCTTTAACTCTGCCACATCCAGCTCTGACTCCTGCCTTTTTGTCAGTGCCACTGTCTCCAACCCATATAACATAGCTGGTCTCACTACCCTCTTGTAGACCTTCCCTTTCACTCTTACTGGTACCCGTCTGTCACAAATCACTCCTGACACTATTCTCCACCCATTCCACCCTGCCTGTACTCTCTTCTTCACCTCTCTTCCACATTCACCATTACTCTGAACTGTTGATCCCAAGTACTTAAACTCGTCCACCTTTACCAACTCTTGGTTAATATGATTAGAAAAACTCAAAGCTGGATCTACCCAGGTCCTTAAATTAATCTACAGTTTCAGTCACTGTGTGCTGTATTAAATATTCACCTTTCAATTTATGTCTACAATATTTCATATTCTTTATCAGCATATTATTCTCCTGTACCAAAATGTCAATTTAGTCAAGTTCTTTTCTAGACATGTACGTCTATAACACATGTAATCAGTTTACCCGATTTCAAGTCATCTGTATATAGATTATAGAACACCTCATATGAAAACAATACATCTGAAAGATACAATCTAAACAAGTATGGACTTAGGAGAGCCCCATAGGGCAACCTGACTGTAACCAAGAATTTCACCTGTCCAACTGCAGTATGAGATTTGCCATGCCCAATTTGTAAGTAATGCAGCTATCTGTCTTATCAAGAGTATGTCACTACATAGTTGCACTAATTTATTGATCAATGTTTTGTGTATGACCCTATAAAATGATGAAGTTAAATCATTAAATTACTTCACAGCACAATTTTTCTTTCATACCTGTTACTATATCGTTATAGAACATAACGTTACAGGTGGTAATAGATCAATTTTCAACATATGCATATTGATATATGGTTTCAAGTCCTAACCTTTTCAATTCTGACAATAATTTATTCAATACTACCTTCTCCATTATTTTTCTACAACAGTAAAGTAGACTTAAGAGTCTGTATGACTCTGGGTTCTTCCTACTCACCTCTCTCTTAAACACAAGATTAATAAGTGCATGCCTCCAATGTTGAGGAATCACCCCATATTTATTGACCTAGTAAATAATAAATATAATGTTACTGTAAGTTCTCGCTGAAGTGATCTTGGGTCATTACTAATTCTATCTCCTCCCTGTGCTTTGTTTGGGTCTAGTTTACATAGTTCTTTTTCACTATAAGCTAATTTGATTTTAGTATCTGAGGTTACCTGGATGTTACTAGGGAAATCTTATCATCTTCTTTGTGGAGTCAAACTGTTTTGCTTAAGATTTTATAAAAATGTCTATATCTGGTATGCCTGAGAATAAATTTTAGAATCTACACAGTTTATCAGTTTGTTTGTCTTTACTCCTTCCGCATCTTATTTATCTATAAAAGGTTTCCTAGTAGGTTCAATATCTTTATATATATTTTCTACATTTTTTCTTAATCTTGTCTAATACTATGCATGATTTGTTTGTCCAAGTTATTTCAGTTTTCAAAGTTGTAGTTCAACCTCTTTTCTATTTTTGTCTATTACCTCAATCAGGCATCTTGTTCTTATAGAAATATATCCTCCTGATGTGTGCCTAGATCCTGATGTTAAACTTTTTTTGACTTTTTTACATTCAAACAATTTATCTTTCAAAACATTCCACATTCCTTTTGTAGTTTTTCCACTGAATGCATAACTCCAGTTAGTTTTACATAGTGACAGTTCTGCTTCCATATAATGTGCTATTAATCTTCTGCACACTGGGTTACATTTCAGTAGGGTTGCCACCTTTCATTGTGGCTAAAACCGGAGTAAGGCCACACCCCTCACATTAATCATAACCTCACCCATTTCTGCACCATTATCATCCATGTTCCACCCATTTTGTGACATCTTCGTAACATCAGCTGATGGGGAATGCTCTCTTTTTCCATTCCTGATGACTGCTTTCTGCCGATTTAATATGCTTTTCTGTAAAAAAAAAGCATAGTAAATCTGCCAGTTTGATAAAAGTCCAATTTGAAGCAGAATACCGGAGTTTGTACAGTGTTTGCTGGACTTCCAGACAATCGGTTTGATTTCTGGATAGTATGGAAAAAAACGGAGAGGTGGCAACCCTACATTTCAGTTTGGCAGAATTATCTAGTGGCAACCTATAAAACCCCATGATCACTGCACATTAATGGTGTAAAACTTGACATGAAGTAACAGTAACTTCTTTAGGAACACAAACTATGCCAAGTATGTTCCATTCCCTGGTAGGTTGTTTTTAAAATTTGAAGTAACTGTTGTTCCTGAACATATGCTGTGAATAATTTCCTTGCTAATGTTGTTGAATCAATATTATTCCAGTCTGTTTCTATTAAATTTAAGTCCCCGGCCACTATTATTCTTCCCTCCTGTGTTTCATACAAGAAATTTATGAATTCCTCTAGGTCATCAGCATTTGACTTTGGTGGTCTATACACTCCAACAATTGTTATATGTTCCAGTGTTGACTTTATTGTCACAGTTACATAATCTACAACAATGATGTTATCACTGAACATAATAATCACAGGTCTCAAAGCTATCTTTAAGAACTATCATAACACCTCCACCTGATTTTTTATTAGAATGTTGGTTACTGTGAAAAAAAATATGCCCTGACAGAACTGATTTCCTGTTATTGTTCTTTAAACATGTTTCACAAACAATAGCAGCCTCAATCTTGTGGGAACGTAGCACATTTTACAGTAAAAAAGGAAAAACTTTATTATTAATGCCCCTAGCATTAACAATCAATAAGAGATGCATCAGATGTTGCTATCTGTGAATTAATAAATTTTCAACCCGGCAAAAATCCTACTATTTGTTTGTCAAATATTGCAAAAAATCTTCTCAAAAATTCTCATCCTCAATCTTGATAACTGCAAACCATCCTGTATGAACAAATGTGTGCTCAAAATTAGGCTTTGATACTCTAAGCATTTCTATTTTCTAAAACTGGAATTTTTTTTTCATGTAGGTATTTACCCCAAAAATCTTTTCAGTCAGGGAGACATGACTCTCCTTTCTATATGTGGTTTGTGAAAAATAAGTCCTAACACCTGTACAAACTATGCTACCTAAAGAGGTCTGTAAGTTCCCTTCAAACAGTAAGGGAGCCCTTGTGGATGAGATCATTTGTACCAGTATGAATAAAAACAAATCCGTATGTCCTTACATTAAGGCATTCTAAAGCCTGTCTCACATCATCTATTTTTGCTCCTGGCAAGCATAACATTATTTGATGTTCAGTATCTTCTCTGCACATGTAAGTATCAGTTCTTCTAATAATTGAATCTCCAATTACAAGAATATCTTTTCTGACTAAATCTGATGAGTCTTCAACTTCTAATTCAGTAATATCTGCTCTATCAAATATTACAAAGGAATGATCTTTATCACCATTAGTATTATTAATCTGACTGTTTTCATTGCCTATTACATTTGCAAGCATACAATTCTCATTCAGCTGTCTTTGTACAATAGATGGATTGTCAGAGGGATGTGCCAAGTGTCATTCAAGCATATGTTGCTATTAATGGTTTAGATTCTTCCATTTTTCCTTAGAGAAACACAAGGCAGGGTTGTCCACTATTGCCCCTTCTGTTTTTTTGGCAATAGAGACTCTTACCTGCAACCAGCACCAGGATGCTCCTAGAACTGGAATACTTAGAGCCTCTAGAAATTTTCTCATCTCTCTGTGGTTTGGATGACATGATCTGACTCTATAATCCTAAGACTGTCCTGTCTAAGGTGCTATCGACTTTTGAGGCTGCCTCACGGGTTTGGGTAAGGAAGAGCATGTATCATGTGTTGCCTTTAAACTTGCAATGCATGAGAATAAAGGGCATGTATTCTGTTCTGGCACAGAATACCAGAAATACAACTTACTTACATGGAGATCGTCATGCATATGGAACATAAACACATAACTGATACAAATAGTAACATCCTATTGAATGAGTTGTCCTCAATACTATCTAGAAGGAAAAAACATAAGCTCCATTTTTATGGATAAAATTAATAAACTAAAGATGATATTATTGCCAAGATTCCCTTTTCCTATGAGATACCTGTCTCAATTGATGTGCAGAAATTTCCTAAGATATATAGTGGTTCTCTTGTGGAAAGGCCATCCTCCATGATTAGCAAGAAGAATTCTATGTCTGCTTGCAAGGAAAGGGGGTTGGGTTCTCAATAATTTGCAACAATATACATATGACACAGCTTAAATGATGGCTTTATAAGCCAGGTCAAGTATCCTCTCCATTTGGCTGCTGCCTGAATGTTGGGCTATAGCTATTTCCCAAGTATTTTTCAGCTTTCAATGTAGAGAAAAGGTCTGAAACCCAGGTGATCTGGATATTAAAGTTATATGGGTACAGAGTGGTGGAATGGGCCCAAAGGAATAAGATTTGATATGGTCTAATCAGTCATAACAAGTAGCGTCTACCCTATTTTTTGGGATAACTGGATATTGCAAGGCTCCCGGACTTAGGATAATTTTTACATAAGAACACAGGTCAATTTCTTTCATATAAAGAATGTCAATGCACCAGTGCAGCAGAAGTTTTAAGCTTTTATCAGAACTTACAACTGAGAGATATATTTTATAAAGTTAAACCTGGTTGGGGATAGCTAAACAGTGAGTTAGAGCTATTTAATAAGTGGTGTCTAATCACAACCACGTAGCTAAGGACATGTTATCTAGTTGTTATACCTATTTTCAGAGGAAAGCGAATGGAACTGGCAATCAGAGCAAATTACGCTCTCAGAAAATGTCTCATGCCCCACTTGAGGAAAAAAACATGGTCCACTTTTTCAAGGGACTCTTACATACTTAGATTTACTTTCTTTTTGGCATTTTTAGGACAGATGGGAATTTACTCCCTATTTAAGCACCTCACAAGTCCTACTCAATAAAAGGTTGTGTTGGAGATGTCTTAGTCCCAAGGCAGATTATTTCATATACTGTAGAACTGCCATATTAGCCAACAGTCTTCTGGGAGATTGTTCATGCATCTACTTTGGTGACTCGAATTCCACTACCAGACATACCTCTTAACTTCTTAGACGAAGAAATCTCAGTCAAATGGAGGTGGCCCAGAACTGTGAGTATAGCCCTTAGACTTAAATAGGTCTGAAGGAACAACACAAAATACTAGGGTGCACTTGCAAAGGGAAAGTAGACCTGTATCAAAAAAGTCCTAGTCTTTTTAGACTTGAGTGGTATTTTGGTACCAGTAAAGGTATCCATCTATTTTGTCCTCTTCATGGGGTGCTAGAGCCCTGAGTAATTCCTTGAACCATTGTATTTTCTCTACAGCCAACTTGCAGGTCTTTAGCCTGGTCTCTGTTGACCTTAGAGCCTTCTTTGACCACTGCTTGCAACTGTTTATGGCAACTAGTGGTTTATGCTGTGGGCTGACTGTTTCACTGGGGATGACTTTGCAATCATGGATTCTACCCAAGTGCCTCTTCCTTACTCAGAGGAAGTCTACCTGAGTTGCATGTTGGCTATTCTTGTATGTGATCTTGTGACTGTCTTTCTTTCTGGACCATGTGTTGGCTACTATCAAGCCATTTGCAGGACAGAAGTCTAAAATGGCTTCTCCTCTTTATTCCTGTTGCCCACCCATGTGGACCCAGGCAGTCCTCATATCTTGTTCTGTCTGTCCCGATATGTGTATTCAAGTCACCCATTATCAACACCAATTCATGTTGTTCTGCTTTATCTAGTAGGTCCTGCAACTGCTGTCTGAATGCACTCTTTTCCTCCCTATCACAACCCTGTTGTGGAGCATAGGCTGAGATTATGAATACTGCCCTAGTATTACTAAGAAAAACAAAAAAGTACTGAAGCTAACCCAGCTGAAGGTAAAACAATAAACTTCAATGCACACAAAAGAGAGTAAGCGCTTTCACGGTGTGCTCTCACCGCTTCATCAGACTGTTCTAAACTAGTAACAAATGCAGTTAAATACCACAAGTTAATTATTCAATTAAAGCAGTGATGAAAGCATCAATTATCTAAGAGAAAAATGTCACAACAAGAAAGCAGGCAAATGAAACATATAAAAAAGATAAGAAATAAATGTAAAAACTATGTATAGAAAACAATCCTATACTCAGTGTTTGAGAGGTCTAGCTTTTAAAAAAGGATTAAGAGAGATAACTTCATTAAGACCTGGCATTTTATCAGCATTAAGAGACAGAATCCATTTTTGCTCTGCAGATTCTGTGCGATTCCTAAGATCTCCCCCTCTTAAACTCTCAGGAATTATCTCTAGCACAAGGAATTTAAAATTATGTTCCTGTCCATGGCACATAATATGCTTAGCAAGGGCATTGGTGTCTTTCTTGTTCATAATGTCTCTCTGATGTTCCAACACCCTGTCTTTCAGTTGTCTTGGTTACTCATGCCTACATAAAAAGCATGGCAGAAAGTGCAGTAACTAAAATAAACAATATTCTTAGTCCTGCAGTCAGCATAAAAGTTTGTGTCTATTTTAAAGTGCATATTAGGGTGCATGTAAGTAGGACTAGAGTGTATAAACTTGCAGGCTGTGCAATTCCTGCATTTAAAAGTGCCATGCCTCTCTCAAGGATCTGTTATTTTTAAAAGAAAAGTGTGGAACAGTATCTGTGGCATTTCTTAATTCATCTACAGCCAAGAAAGAGATATTAAACACTTCAGGTTATTATTAAATGTTGGCATCTGGGAGATACTTTCTGTTCAAAAATAAAATATCTACAGTGTTTGCTAACTGGTTATTAGCACAATTAAAAACTAAGCCACCTCTAAATAAACTATACCACATGAAATAACAATTAAAAATTATTTAGAGAATAGGCTTACTGTACATCAGTACCCTTACTGGAGAGCCAGCATTTTGCAGCAGGGTATTAATGTGCAAGTAATGCCCGCTTAAAAATGAATCTGCTGTATCAAGCTACCATGGAGCTCAGGCAGAAAAAAAATAATGGCTGCCATTATTTTACTCTCACTAAGCAGCGCTTCTGCTGTTCAGTGTGTGTAAAATGCAGTGTGTATATGTGTTTGTCTGTGTGTGAAAGTGTATGTGTGTATGAGTGTGAGAGAAAGAGAGATCGGTTGAGCTACTATTTTACATTCAATAAGAAGCACTTCAGATATTTAACAAATGTAAAATAAAACGTGTGTGTGTGTGTGTGTGTGTGTGTGTGTGTGTGTGTGTGTGTGTGTGTGTGTGTGTGTGTGTGTGTGTGTGTGTGTGTGTGTGTGTGTGTGTGTGTGTGTGTGTGAAAGAGTGTATGCAGTTAAGAAAGTAATAGCGAGATGATTGAAAATAAATAAATTAAAAAAGTATGTGTGTTATGTGTTTTTATGTTTCGCTGCATGTGAGTGAATGCATGCATGAAAGCAGGAGAGAGAGAGAGAGAGTTTTTGTGGGTGTGTGTGTGTGTGTGTGTGTGTGTGTGTGTGTGTGTGTGTGTGTGTGTGTGTGTGTGTGTGTGTGTTAAGAAAAAAATAGCTTAAATGATTGAAAATAAATTAAAGTGAATCATGAAAGCAGGAGAGAGAGAGAGAGAGAGAGAGAGAGAGTGTGTGGGTGTGTGTGTGTGTGTGTGTGTGTGTGTGTGTGTGTGTGTGTGTGTGTGTGTGCGTGTGTGTGTGTGTGTGAGACAGAGAGAGAGAGAGAAAGTGAAGAGTGAGAGCGATCCAGCGATCCCTGGCAGCATCACATAAGAGCTTTGTATATCTCTCGACCATACCTCTTGACACAACAAATCTGGACAGAGCCACAAATAATGAGGAAACAAAGTGCTAAAAATAGGGATGGCTTTTAAATATTGCTCTTATAAACTTAGAAGGTTGCTAGAATAACAAATTTTCATTAGCATGCATTTTTCTGAAGCAGAGATGAGTGTGAGAGTGAGTGAATGAGTGGGATGACGATTGGCAGTAGCAGCAGCAGTAAAGAGGTTTGCATACCTCTTCACCTTTCAGCTGAAGAAATCTGGCTTAAGCCCAAAATAAAGGGGGAACAAAGGCTCTGAAACAGATTTTAATTTTTGCTCTTATAAAATTACAAAGTTGCTTAAGTAAAGGATATATGTTAGCATGAATTGTCTGAAGGAAAAAAAGTCTGAAGCTCAAAAGTATGTCATTATTTAGTAATTTCAGTCTCCGATGACTTCCAACCAAGCAATTTAGGAGTAATGGACCAAAAAATAAAGTGCATAACTTATTATTTAAATGTTGTATTTTGGATGCAAAATGCTTCCTCCCACACCATTAACATATAATGCAAGAAGTTTGAAACATTAGGTACAGAAACTATTTTACATCAAAAATATATTAAAAAAAAAAATAAAGTAATAAAAATATATACATAAGTAAAACACAACAATTTTACAGGGAGCCCATTCTCTAAGCTCAATAATGCCCTTGAGGTTATGTGTTAATGTCTAATTAATGCCCTTCCAGGGGTGTAGAGACCATCTGCCTGCAGCTTCAGGCCTCATAACACCCTGGGCGTGCATTAATTACACATTAACACATAACCTGTCGGGCATTATTGCTTGTGTAATCCATGAAAGGGTTCTATATTTTTAGTACAAGACATTATTTTGACAAATAATCTTTCTATTATTTCTCAAGTGCCCTGTTATATTTAATAGTATGCATACAAAAGGAAGAGCAGTATTCCATAATGGGACTAACTAAGGATGTGAACAATGTGAAAAAGTCATTGACTGCAGAATGTATTTTATAATCAGATGACACCATCATATGATTGTGTCTTGACATTCATCTCAAAGGGTAAAGCATAGTGCTAAATTATACTTTACATTAAAAGATATCCATTGATACTCTCCAGGTCTGCAGCTGCATATGGGCAAATTCTTCCTAGTGCATCCTGTACCAAATCTAAAGTTACTGGTGGACATGTCATATATAGGCTGATAGGTAAATACTAGACAACCAATCTACAGACCATTATGATCCTAACCAATTATCAGCAGTTGGAATCAAACCATCTACTTTGTGTCTGCAACTTAAAGACATTAACCATTATTCCAACAATATCCAGCTATTGGATTATTGGCAGCAACAGCTGGCAGGTCTGTAGTCGTAGTGGCAACAACATATAAAAAGCATCATTTAATGTTCATACCCCCTTCTGAGTTTGTAAACAGTGGTGCCATCAACCATAATTGTTGGACTGTTTTGCATGTTCAGTAACTTAAATATAGATTGACTCAACACGTTTACAAAATGCATTTTTACTGTCAACAATAAGAGAGAGAGACAGCTTAATTTCATATGTTATTTCTGCAGCCCATTTTTTTCCTCCTCAGTAGGTTTTGAACTACCAGTATACCTTTCTCTTTAGAGATGGAGAACTTATATATATAATTCCAATAGCAGCAAAGAGTGTGACAATATACAAGCCAGGCAGTTCAAATGAAAATATAACCATGAAATATATAAGAATTAAAAAACATTAATGAAGGAGGTAAGCGCATTCACATGAGAGCTTCATCAGACCAAAACATCCTTCAACCTAACATTCCATTTAAATAGTATTCATCATCCAATCAAAATGTCGACAATTTAATTGCATTAATTTAAAGTAGTATTCACATTTACCCACATTTATAAGGACATACACCTACAATTCTACCTAAGCATACTAAAACAACATATACATTCCTATGCATCTTTCTAGCAGCATGTAATCACATATAAAAAATGTATCTGTATAAAAAGAATGTATTTCCAATAACATGTCATTTTATATATATATATATATATATATATATATATATATATATATATATATATATATATATACACACACACACACACACACACACACACACACACATATATATATATATATATATATATATATATATATATACACACACACACATATAGCTATGTAAAATAGACTTTTTCAGAATCTCCATTTAAACTAAGTGTTCCCTTATATGTATATGTTATTACTTAACAACTTCTTGTCATAAGCATATTATTGTGCAGGCAAAACCCACTTGCTACTTGACTAATAATTTCCTTGATTTCAATGTGGGCTTAATGGATGCTCTCTCATTTAGCCCTTACCTCTATCTGCCCTGAGTCTGATAATCCATTTCACTTCTCTGATTTCAGTTAGATTTCTAATGTCACCTTCATGTATAGTAGGTATAACTCTATCTATTACCATTAATACAAATTGGTGATCTTCCCCTGACATCATAACATGCTTAAATAAGGCATCTGTGGGGAATTTAATCCTTATATTATATATATGCTCTCTCACCCTATCTCTAAGTACTCTGTCAGTTTTCCCATCATAGAATGATCCACATGCCGTGCACCAAGCAGGGTACACAACATATGGTATTCTACAGTTTGCACAGATGTTAAATGTAAAATATGGCCTGTATCTGTATGTACAAAAGATGCAGGCAGCTGCATCCATATAGTGGCAGAAATTCCAATTCCCACATTGGTGTGTACCCAGTTTCCCTTCAACATAACTGTCATTATTTTTTGGATAGCATAGAAGCCTTTTCAGGTTGCATTTATTTTTAAACAGGAATTTAGGATGTTCTCCAACAACCTCCCTGACATCTGTGTCTGTTGTCAATACTCTCCAGTTCTTATTTATAATGTCAATAATAGACCTAGTGTCCGTGGTGAAGAACAAAGGTACCTTAATTGGGGTAGGCATCGATATACACATCTCCTGTTGTACATTATTAATACTAGATGAATAATAGGGTCTAGCTTTATCCATCCTGAGATTATTAAGTTCCACAAGATTCCTCTCTAGTTCAGACAAGCTATAACCTCTCTCCATTAATCTTTCTCTAAGTTCAACCAATTAATTTTAGAATCCTTCATCCATAGCATTTAATCTGGATGCTCTCGTCCCTTGTCCATTTATAATATTTCTGAATATACGCTGGGGATGCATACTGTTCTTAAACAACAGTGTGTTCCTGTAACACTGTTTCCTATAGACCCCCATGTTAATAAGGCCATTCGCTAGTTTCTCCATATATATATCTAGATATTCAATTCTAACTTGGGAGTAACTCATGGTGAATTTCAGATATTCAAACATTCCATTTAGTTCCTCAGGAATCTTTCTAATTCTACCATTGTACCTGCCCACATTAAAAAGAGATCATCGACAAAAATGTCGATAGAATCAAACATGTTCAAGCTATGAGTCCATTCTAAACAGTGTATCTTCCTCCCACAGTGCCATGAACATGTTGGCACAGCTATAGCTACGCCATCACGTTGGATGTAAACATGCTCATTGAATGTAAAAACATTGCTCTCTAATACAACTTCCAAAAGGGAGCATATCAAATCTATGTGTTCATGTCCATATTCACTGTGCCTATGTAAATAAGTCTG
>NC_056735.1:694659379-694809379 GCF_019279795.1 Protopterus annectens
ACTAACTAACATTTTGTGAAGCATGATCTTTAAGACCAGCATTTTCACTGAATTGAAATTCCTGTATTAACCACACTATCTCCTCTTTTTTAGAACTGGTTATCCTATTGTTCACATCCTTATAAATGCCCCTGTGTCCTTCTTCTCTGTTAACATGTGCCTCCTGCTGCACCTCTGCTTGATGTTGTGTGCTGTCTGTAGTGTTAGTGCAGGGCACTAGTTAATTTTGTAGTAACACTTCTAAGTTGTCATTACTGCATGTTAGGTTTCTTGCGTTGGCATTACACTGAATTTTTCATATATGATACCATTTAATCAAGTACTGACATTTGCAACAGGTGTTAGCAAGACGTACTTACATTTTTTCTCAGTACCTTGGTAATCAACTATGTGTATATTTCCATGCTCTGAATCATAGTTAAATAAAATCTAATTATGAAAAAACAGAGATACCAGGCCATAACTGTACAAAATTCAATGTTGTTATCATTTAACAGAGATGGTGATCCCGAAATGGCTAGGTATTTCATGGAAAAGATGACTAGTAAAATTCAATAGTTATGTTACAGCACTAAGTACTGCAGTGATATGAAAGTAAACTTCATCACAACACAGAGCCAATACAATAAAACAAGGAGTGAGTAAATATGGAAAACATATGTAGAAATAAAATCCCCCAAATGACATAGAATAAAGAACACAAAACCAAAAGAACAATTCTACTAGTACCAGCTCTTCAAAGAAGACAAGTTACAGTCAAATTATATTTAGTGTTTTTGTTATTTTTTAATAATCCACACAAGAACGTCATCAGAATTTAAGAAACAACTCAAACATACTGTTTAAAAATGGTGCCAAAACAGTTATGTAGTATGCAAACAAGCAATCAATGCCTGTCCTTAGGCAATAGTAGGTTAAAAAGTGCCTGAACCAAAATACATTGCATCAGATCTAAGGCAGAATTGATACTATTTAGAACTTTTGTGTGGAGAAGAAACATTTAATGTTAATATGATCATTGAGTCCAGGGTATTTGTTAGCTCTTTACCTGATCTGCCAGTAAGATTCTCGGCACTCAAGCTATACCTTATAATTCCCCTGAAGAGTCCTCCAAACTGACTGCTTCCAGTGCACTAAAAGTGAATTTCTTAAAACAAGAACAATTCATTGAATGTTTTACTAATGCATTATTTTGATCTCTATTTTTGATCACTAAATTATGCTTGTAAATTCTGTGAGCAAATTGTCTGCATTTTTTTCCTACATAGAAGCAAGGACATGTTTCACAATGGGCAATGTAAACCACTCCGAATAAGAAACAGTCAAATCTTCTAAGCCACCAAAAGGATAAGTCAAGAAAGAGCTTGGATGTGCAACCTGCATTGTTTGCATCTCCCACATTTAAAGGTGCCTGGGTATAATGTCCGGTATTTTGGGGATGTGAACCTCTTTCCCAAAAGGACCTAATGTTGTGCAATCTTTTATATGTACACATAGAATGTGCTCCTAAAGTTTTTGCCGAGTCACTATTACCTAGAGTGATTTTTCCAATTGTCTTCTAGGATTTCTTTTATTATGTTCATGTCTGCCATAATTGTTAAAGAGAATTCTCTTCTAAAGGCAGAGTCTGAGGTTTGTTTTGTAGTGGGTGTGTAGATTTCCACTGATAGTTGTTCTGTTGCCACTTTGTGTAAGATGGGCTTGGCTCTGTCTAACCTGAGCAGTGAAACTTCATGTTAAACCTTTGACAACCAATTGGGGTTGTACCCTCATGCTAAGAAGCATGATCTCAGAGTTATAGACTCCTTTAGAAAGGTGGCATCATTGCATGTGAGTCTGCTCGATCTGATAAATTGTCCCTTTACAATTTCTTTCTTTATATTGAAAGGATGCATACTCTTCTATGCAGATACTGGTTAACTAGTTTATTTTCTATATATTTTCCTCTCCATGGTGTAGGTGGCCACATTCAGATTCAAGTTGAAATCTAGATAGTTAATCTTGCTCCTCACATTCCCACACATACTGAATTTCCAAAAGGCTGTGCTGTTGTTGAGGTGGGAGTAAAAATTTTTAAATTATTCCTTGTCACTTTTCCATAAGTAGACCAAGTCTTCTATGCATCTCCTGTAGAAAATCACCTTGGAGAACAAATAGTGGTATTTTAAATTTTCTTCTTTCCACCAGGCCATGACAAGACTAGCAAAGACAGGGGCTAACCTTTCTTAAATGGCAACCTGTTTTCTGCTTGTAAAGTTTGCCAGCAAAAGTAAAAAAATTGTTATCCAGTACCAGTTCCAATAAGGTACAAATAGTGTTAATCAAACCGCTGTTTAAGTTAGTGCAGCTAGTTAGGTAGTTCTTTAAGAATTAAATCCCTATATTATGTTGAATACAGTTATATAGGGACACACCATCAAGAGTTGTAAATACACACCCCTCCCCTGGCATTTGTACATTACACAACAGTTCTAATAAATGCCAGGAGTCTTTCAAGTAAAATTCAGAAGCCTGTACAGTTGGGCTTAATAAATGATCTCATGATCTAAAAAATATGAAATGGGCTCCGTCTTAAAGTTGTCTGCAGTGACTACTGGTCAGAAGGGGGAATTTTCTTTATATTGTATGTACTTTTGGAATTCTGAAGAATCTCGCCATCTTAGGGAGCTCAACTTGGAGAAAAGAATAAGTTTCCAGGTCTATTTTACTTTAACTTCATCATCATCATTCTCTTTCGGCTTTTCCCGTTAGGGGTCGCCACAGCGGATCATCTCTTTCCATTTCTTCCTATCCTCTGCATCTTGCTCTGTCACACCAACCGCCTGCATGTCCTCTCTCACCACGTCCATAAACCTTATCTTAGGCCTTCCTCTATTCCTCTTACCTGGCAGCTCCATCCTTAGCATCTTTTTCCCAATATACCCATCATCCCTCCTCAGCACATGTCCAAACCAACGCAATCTTGTCTCTCTTGCTTTGTCTCCAAACTGTCCAACATGAGCTGACCCTCTAATATACCGATTCCTAATCCTATCCATCCTAGTCACACCGATTGCAAATCTTAACATCTTTAACTCTGCCACATCCAGCTCTGACTCCTGCCTTTTGTCAATGCCACTGTCTCCAACCCATATAACATAGCTGGTCTCACTACACTCTTGTAGACCTTCCCTTTCACTCTTACGGATACCCGTCTGTCACAAATCACTCCTGACACTCTTCTCCACCCATTCCACCCTGCCTGTACTCTCTTCTTCACCTCTCTTCCACATTCACCATTACTCTGAACTGTTGATCCCAAGTACTTAAACTCGTCCACCTTTACCAACTCTACTCCCTGCATCCTCACCATTCCTCTACCCTCCCTCTCATTTACACACATATATTCTGTCTTAGCCCTGCTGACCTCATTCCTCTGCTCTCTAGAGCATATCTCCACCTCTCCAGAGTCTCCTCAACCTGATTCCTACTCTCACTACAGATCACAATGTCATCTGCAAACATCATAGTCCACGGGGCCTCCTGTCTGATCTCATCTGTCAACCTGTCCATCACCACTGCAAATAAGAAAGGACTCAGAGCTGATCCTTGATGTAATCCCACCTCCACCTTAAACGGATCTGTCACTCCCACTGCAGTCCTCACCACTGTCACACTACCCTTGTACATATCCTGTACCACTCTTACGTACTTCTCTGCCACTCCCGACTTCCTCATACAATACCACAACTCTTCTCTAGGCACCCTGTCATATGCTTTCTCCAAGTCTACAAAGACGCAATGCAACTCCTTCTGACCTTCTCTGTATTTCTCCATCAACACTCTCAGAGCAAACATTGCATCTGTAGTGCTCTTTCCTGGCATGAAACCATACTGCTGATCACTAATCATCACCTCCCTTCTTAACCTTGCTTCCACTACTCTTTCCCATAACTTCAAGCTGTGACTAATCAGTTTTATCCCTCTGTAGTTACTGCAGCTCTGCACATCACCCTTATTCTTAAAGATAGGTACCAAAACACTTTTTCTCCACTCCTCAGGCATCCTCTGACTTTCCAAAATTTCATTAAACAATCTAGTTAGAAATTCCACTGCCATTTCTCCTAAGCACCTCCATGCTTCCATTGGTATGTCATCTGGGCCAACAGCCTTTCCATTCTTCATCCTCTTCATAGCTGCCCTTACTTCCTCCTTGCTAATCTGTTTCACTTCCTGATTCACTATCCCCACATCATCCAACCTTCTCTCTCTCTCATTCTCTTCATTCATCAGCCTCTCAAAATACTCTTTCCATCTACTCAACACACTCTCCTCTCTTGTGAGTACCTTTCCCTCACTATCCTTTATCACCCTTACATGCTGCACATCTTTCCCAGCTCTGTCCCTCTGTCTAGTTAATCGGTACAGGTCATTTTCTCCCTCTTTAGTGTCCAATCTCTCGTACAACTCTCCATATGCCCTATCCTTAGCTTTTGCCACCTCTCTCTTTGCCATGCGCCTCATCTCCTTATACTCATGTCTACTTTCTTCATCTCTTTGACAATCCCACTTCTTCTTCACCAGCCTCTTCCTCTGTATACTCTCCTGTACTTCCTCATTCCACCACCAGGTCTCCTTGTCCTCCTTCCTCTGTCCAGATGTCACACCAAGCACCTTTCTAGCAGTCACCCTTACTAGTTCTGCTGTAGTTACCCAGCTATTCGGTAACTCTCCACTGCCTCCCAGTGCCTGTCTTAACTCTTCCCTAAACTCCACTTCACAATCACCCTTTTTAACTTCCACCATTTAATCCTTGGCACAGCTTTCACATTCCTCCTCCTCTTCTTGATCACCAACGTCATTCTACATACCACTAATATATGCTGCTTAACTACACTTTCACCTGCCACCACTTTACAGTCTCCAATCTCCTTAAGACTGGCCCTCCTACATAGTATATAATCAACTTGTGAGCATCTTCCTCCACTCTTGTACGTCACCCTATGCTCCACCCTCTTCTTAAAATACGTATTCACCACAGCCATGTCCATCCTTTTTGCAAAATCCACAATCATCTGACCTTCTGCATTCCTCTCCTTAACACCATACCTACCCATCACTTCCTCATCCCCTCTGTTCACTTCACCAACATGCCCATTAAAGTCCGCTCCAATCACTAGTCTCTCACCCTTGGGTACACTCACCACAACTTCATCCAACTCACTCCAAAATTTCTCTTTCTCTTCCATCGCACACCCAACTTGAGGAGCATATGCACTAACAACATTCATCATTACACCATCAATTTCGAGCTTCATAAACATCACTCGGTCAGACACTCTCTTCACGTCTAAAACACTCTTGGCATATTGTTCCTTTAGTATAACCCCTACCCCATTTCTCCTGCCATCCACACCATGATAAAACAATTTGAACCCGTTTCCTAAACACCTGGCCTTACTTCCCTTCCATCTGGTCTCTTGCACACACAATATATCAACCTTCCTTCTCTCCATCATATCAGCTAGCTCTCTTCCTATACCAGTGATACTGCCAACATTCAAAGTTCCTACCCTCACTGCTACACTCCTAACCTTCCTCCTATCTTCCTGCCTTTGGGCACGCCTTCGCCCTCCTCTTCTCCTTCGGCCAACAGTAGCCCAATTTCCGCCAGCACCCTGTTGGCTAACAGTACTGGTGGCGGTCGTTGTTAACCCGGGCCTCGACCGAACCGGTATGCAATTATGAAAAGTTCTCCGCATCAGTAATTTTTGGCAGAAGTTTTATGCCGGATGCCCTTCCTGACGCAACCCTCCCCATTTATCCGGGCTTGGGACCGGCACAAAGAAATGCACTGGCTTGTGCATCCCCAGTGGCTGGGTTCTATTTCACTTTAACTTAATAGGTCAAAAAGTGAGTGGTCTATCACTGAAAGCTTTTGTCAGTCTTCTTTTTGGTGGTTTCCTCATAACAGTTCTCATTACTCAATAAATTAAAGATGACCACTGCATAATATTTTTTGTTTATTACTACTGTAGTGCCCCCTTATCTGCTTTTATAATGCAGATCTCTTCATTACTCAACAGTTCTTTTAAGGCATCCCTTTCTTCTTTTGTTAAATTGTGTGCTCAGGGTCTAGTGCCCAGTCTGTTATGAAAGTTTTCTTCACAATGATCATGAAACACCTGCAGTGCTATGCAGTGTATGATTGTATGTACTTTTATTTCTAACAATAACATTTTGATCTTCAAAGTGTGGAATGTCTTGCAAAATGTATTTTACATTCAATTTGAGTGCATACAATTTAAAATCCACTAGGGTCTGGGTAATGTTCACCCTTTGTGTTGGAATGAAGGAAAAAACTTTGGCAAAACATCATGATTGTAATTACTGAAATTCAAGTCACTCAAATTCAAAATTTCAAAGTCCAAGTTTACTTTTCTTTTTGTTGTTCCTTCCTTTCCCCTTGTTCTGTTTCTTCCTGACTGTCTGCCATTTACATGTTCTGATGCTCCCTGATTGGTGCAATAAAAAAGGAACTGGGGAGAGAATGGGGGTAGCAGTGTCTGCTGTTTGTCTTTGGTAGCTCCAGTGACTGGTTGAATCACATTATTTGAACTGTGCCTCTGCTCTTGATTTATTATAGGGGCAGTATTGGTGATTAGCATGGGCTTGGCATCTTCAGTGGTTAAATTAGAGGTTTTCAACAGATAAGCTGACCCCTTTCCATAAGCTCTAAGTCCCTCTTCATTTTTTTTTCTTTTTGTTAATAATGGTCACTGAAACCTTTCTGCTTTACCTGTAATATCATTATATAAGTTGGCATATTGTGTAAAACAGTGAGACTGATTTTTTCACTCAACAGCCAAATGTCTTTTAGACAGCTTATTTTGAGTTTATAATCAGCTGTCAAAAGTTTCATCAGGTTAATACCTGTATCACTAAAAAAATTGATCAGATCTATGTAGAGGGGGTCACTGGTATTCACACCATTTGGAAATTTAAACTTTTAGCCCAAAAGGTACACATTCAAGGCATGTGCATTCTTCTAAATAAAGAATTTCACACTGCCATGTTTTGTACTTGGTCACCAAATGTTCTAGTCTATGAATATTAGTTTTTACACACCTCTATTGGAAGGTGTCTATTTTGATCTCTAAGACTAATATATGAGAATGCTTGTCTATACCTTTAGAGATAAATTCAAATAAATTCTCCATACCTGTATGTAGTTGGCTCCTACTGCCATTCTGCATTAAATCTGATAAAATGTATTTTGATTCAGGTATTTTTTTAACCTACTATCACCTAAGGACAGGCATTGATTGGTTGTTTGCATACCACATGATTATTTAGACACCATTTTTAAACAGCATGTTTGAGCTGTTTGTTAGATTCTGATGAAGTTCTTGTGTGGATTATTAAAAAAGAATGAAAGCACTAAACATAATCTGACCACACCTGTGTCTTCTCTGAAGAGCTGGTACTTGCAGAATTGTTCTTTTGGACATATGTAGAAATATGATTAATAAACGTCAGGATTACTTAAGCAGTCCAACACCAGTGACTCTCTTTCCTTGTCAGCCTGATGATAGATAACCAGGGGGATTGTCACAGATGGTCAAGAGCCTAGATACTGGAATACTTCAGGCATGCCCAAAGAAAATCCAGAAACCCTTGAGAGGCTGACGACAAGGAATAAGGTGGTCCATATCAGGACAGCAGATCCTAGAGACAGGAAGGATCCAGGTCATGTAGGGCTAACTAGACAAGCATCAGAACTTTATAAATGACATTTGTCTGATAGGTAGTCAATGCATCCAAAACATAACCACTTGTTACAATGGTATCTGGATGTCCTAGTCAGAAGTAGGGCTGCAAACTTCTACACAAGCTGTAATAATAATGTCCTGAACCCAACATCTCAGCTATTAAGTGTTACTGTAATACAGATCGGAGGAGAATAGGGCATAGAGCACATTATGGAGGTCTCTAGCAGGATTGAGGAGATTAGCGAGAGTGGCAACACTAAGATGGAATCAAGATTTGACAGCAGTTGTAATCTCAACCTTTACTGTGTACTTGCCAACAATACTTAGCATGCATTATGCACGTCTGATATGAAGTGTAATTTGTGGCCACATAGAATGATGACATGGGACAAAGCAAATACCAGAGACTACCAATAAGTGGTCTAAATGGAAATTATTTTGGAAGTATTTAATTTCAAGCGTTTTTATGCTAAGTGCAGGAGCAACATCCACTGCATGTAAAAAACGTTAGCAGAGCCAGCAGACAAGTTATCAAACCTAAAATACAAGTATGAAAACATTTTCCACCAAGGAGGAATATACATTTTAATGTATTTAAGGCATATACATTCAAAAAAGCAACCAAGGAGGACACTGAGAGTAGCAGAATTACATTTTACAAATGTGAAGAGTTTCATAAAACACTGTCATATTTTATAAGTACAAAATCAGGGACAACACAAAACAATTCAGTGGTATTCTCCAGAAAAACATTAGAAGAAAAGTATTATCAGAATCTTATATTATATTAGAAACATACCTGGACTATGCACAATCTCCAGAAATTTTAGAAACCAGTGCAAAAAAATGGAATTAAGGTAGGCACTGATACATTTACACTGTTAAAACTGAATATTTAATAGCCCCACCACAGAACTTTCAATAGAGAGATCTTAATGATAACTTTGTGTGTGAGTGTGTGTATGCATGATATATGAACACTAGGTTTATGAAGGTATTTTCCACAGAAAAACAATATGTACAGCAAAAAGAAGAACATGTAACATACATACATCCATCTGTATTTATCTATCTAGTAAATCAGCAACCATATCATAGCACCACCGTCCACCAATGAACACAAAAGAATTTATCAAAACTCAGTTTGAACTGAAACTCTGTTTTATTCCACAGAGTTTCAGTTCAAAGCTGTCGTGGTGTAGCCTCTTCTGTTGTTAAACATTGGATTTTTGTGTTCTTAAGAGGCTCCTTATCCAGTGCTGCTTTGGTTTTATTTTTCAAAACTCAGTTTACCGATCCAGCAGCACTCATGCTCTGACACATAACCAGGGTGGAAAAAAAATCTAACACTGCTTTTTGTAGAAGGGTAATTCCCCACTGCACTTTTGCATGTAGCATTATGTCTTATACCCTCATACTCCTTATATATACCAATATCAAGATCACATAAAGTGGGGAAGGAGAATCCTCATTTTTTTTACTCAAATGATTTTTATTTTGATGAAATAACACAATGATTTAATACATTCATAACATTCAATAACTATTTACAGTATTTACATTCAGCCTGACAA
Source organism: Protopterus annectens (assembly GCF_019279795.1). Taxonomy (NCBI): domain Eukaryota; kingdom Metazoa; phylum Chordata; order Ceratodontiformes; family Protopteridae; genus Protopterus; species Protopterus annectens. Next base: position 694,668,705 of record NC_056735.1, read on the forward strand.
AAAGGATTCAGATAAAAACATTTTTAGTTAAATAATAAGTTAATATATAAGTTATGATAGTTATGAAGAGTTTGGTTCCATCTGTAGGGTATCAATCAAATTCAAAACTTTCATCCATGGACTATTAACCAGTGGCTTTGGAAAAGTTCTTAACTCTTTAGTTCTTTTCTCTATTAGTATGGATTTCTTCAGTGATTATAGGAAATCCTCCATTGTGGGTGCTCCATTATTGTTCCATCTTCTAGTTATACATTTTCTGGCTATAGCTAACATTGTCCACAACAAATACAGGTCATCTTTCTTCATATTATTACTAATAACAACATTCAATAAAATTAAAGACTTTGTCAAAACAAATACATCAGTATAGATAGCTTGAAGAAATTTGTTAATCTCATTCCAATATGGTTTAACATTAGTAAAGTCATAAAAAATATGAGACCAGTCAGCATTAGTGGACAGATGACATGTCCAACATAACTTGCTATTTGAAGGGTTCATTTTTGACTTTCTCAGATTTCAAAAAGGATCTGTGTAGAATTTTCCAATGAAAAATCCTCCAGAATTCTGAATAAGAAGTTAGTTTAACTGAAAATAAAATGTTTGTTTTATCTTCCATTGATAATGATACTTGAAACCCTTTAGTTAGGTATTGCCAGTAAGAATCTTTAGGAGATGTCTTATAGAAAATTAAAGTGTTATATAGATGTGATAACTCATTCTTAACATTGATATTATTATATAGAATTCTAAAAATCTAGTTTATAATTTTTGGTACGGTTTTGAAGAATGAGTTATGTATTATTCTACACAGATTCTTAGTGTATGCTATGGCACTCTGAAGAGCCAACCATTCATTAGGGGATAGGCCATAGGTTGACAATATACTTTGTGTGTTCAAAGCTTGTTGGTTTTCAATACATTGCAACCAACAAAACAGGTTACTGTTTTCCCATAAACCAAAAATCTCTCTATGTGTTTTATCAGGGAAATCCCTTGTAATAGTAAACAGTATTAAAAATCTATGCCACGGTTTTATATCTAGATTTTTGTTAATGAATTTTCTATACACATCAAAAATATTGTTTATTAGTGTTAGTTTAGTTAATTTTGTTGTACTATACTGTAAATTTAAACGTAAATAGTGTCACATCTTATCTTTGTCAGTTACCAAAGCATTTTTTGATAAATCATTTTCATTCATTAGTATAATGGAGTGTAACTGTTTCCAATTGGAAGAGTATCTAGGATTTATCCAATTCATCACTATTTTAATTATAGATGCCTTTATATAAGTTTCAATCTCTGGGAATTTTAACCACCCTTGTTCCATTTTTCTGATATGATGAGAATATGCCACTCTATTTCTTTTGGGGTACCATAAGAATTTCATCAGCGTTAAAGTGATTTCTTTAAGGATTTTCTTTCCTGTTAGAAGTATAAGGGCTTGTACTATATATAATATTTTAGGTAACAAAACCATTTTTATCAGTTGTAACCTATCATAAAATGTTATAAACAAATTATTCCATTTGCTTATTAATGTCTTGATTAAGTCTATGGTACTAGCATAGTTAAGCTATAAGGTTTCCTCTATATTCTTACTAGGACTATTCCTAAATCATCTAGAGTTGAAACTTGATTTCCAATAATATGATTAGCTGGAACCTGTATGTTCTTTTTTTTATTTAATAACAAATATTTTGATTTAGATTTGTTGAAGGAGAGTCCTGAGATTTGTTGGAAATTTGTTGTTACTATAGCCACTTCACCTAACATTTCCTTAGAGTTGGGTAAGGTAAGTAAGACATCATCAGCAAACATCATTATTTTAGATATATATTGGTCATATATATATATTTATACCTCTTATCTTTGGGATATTATGTATTAAAATGGCAAGTATTTCTATGGTCAGAGCAAATGGGAAAGGGGACATGGGACATCCTTGTCTAGTACCTCTAGTGATTTGGATTGTTTTGGTAGTAAAGGGACCTAATTTGACATATGCTAGGTTATATTCATAGATTTTCTTTGTCATTGTTATAAAAGGGGGGGGGGTCAAATAACAGTAAGACTTTAAATAAATAACCCCAATTTAAGGAGTCAAGGGCCTTTTGAATATCTAGACCTATTATCAATGCTTCATAGTTTCTTCTATTGAGGTAATCTATCAGTGTTAATACTCTTGTAATATTATCCTGTAAATGCCTGTTATGTATGAAACCAGTCTGGTCTTCATTTATTATTTTAGATATGGGTATTTTCAATCTATTGACCATAATTGACATAAATAGTTTATCATCATTATTCAACAAAGACATAGGTCTATATGAGTTGCAATGATTAGGGTCCTTATTCTCTTTTAATATAGGGGAAATTAGAGAATATCTCCAAGTAGTAGAAATATTTGCTAATGTTTGAACTTCAAGAAAGGTTTTATGTAGGAAAGAGATTATAGAAGAAGGGAACAATCTATAAAATTTGATAATTAAGCCACATATTCCAGATGCTTTATTAGACTTACTCCCTTTAATCCCATCTATAATTTCCTTTTGAGAAATAGGGTTTTGTAGATTTAACGTAAGTTCCTCAGGAATTATCCTCATTTTTGAGCAATCTCACACTACTACAGTATAGCTTCTCATATATATATATATATATATATATATATATATATATATATACAGTGTGTTTGTGTGTGTGTGTGTGTGTGAGACAAGCTGAAGTATTCTGCAAAATATGTAAATTTGCTCAGCTTAGCTAAGCTTTGATTATAGTGTTTTTTTTTATAAAGTACATTGAAAAGGCAGGCTACTGCTCATTAAGAAAGTACAAAGTGATAGAAAATAAGAAAGACCATCCTGTAAAGAATACAGTGGGAATTTTAAAGAAACAGAATGTAACAACGGAATGCCTACTGTGTAGAGTGAGCCTGTTTTCCTTGCATTCTTGTGGGTTATCTTTGTGTCCTGATTTATTTCTGCCTCCCAAAGAAACATATTGCATATAGATATGAGTATGTAGTGCATGAGTTAGAATGGGATCTGTGCAATAAACTTATGTCCTGTTGAGAACAGGTTTCAGGATCTTGCATAAACTGGCTGACAGGACAGTGTCCAACATTCCCAGGACCTCATAAAGAATAACATTCATTATTGGAAAATGGATGGATGGAATATAAAACACAAGTCAAGGCACGAATGTATAATGTAAAAGGCTTACCTGTAAGCCTGCATGTCCAAGAGCTGTAGCTGGGAATGGTGTGGCAGATTGTGAAGACTCTCTCCCTTTTTTATGTGATCAGAGCTCACTTGAAGCACATTTCCAGGATCTCTGTTTTGTGTAGCAATGGAGATACCTGTCAATGACCACTCAGGTAAAGTCATGATGCTAGTTGTCTTCTATGCTTTAAAAAATATGAAGTGGAGCTTACAGTGCATTCTTGTCAGCATGTTAGTGGGCAGATTGCTTGGTGTTTTAACTTTTCAGTAGGGTCAGTTGTTGCCTCATAATTGTGAATTTTTTTATAGCTTGGTGTGCAGACAAGCTAGAGGGGACAAATACTTAAGTCTTAGCCTCCATACGTAGCTAACTACAGTTACGTTCTGGCTTACTAAAGGTGAAGGGCCATTAGCATAAGAAGGGTATGTGGTCCTGGGCTGCACATTTTTCCCCATTGACTAAAAAAAAAAAAAAAAAAAAAAAAAAAAAAAAGACAGTGTATAGAAATTCCCTTAAATGAATGGGTACATATCATTGTTAGCACAGCTGATTAAGTGCTTGATTTCTGGGCTATGTTACACCACTCAGTTGTCCAGTTTTTGCAGAATACACAGATTTGCTCATAGCTTTGTCTTGCAGTTGTGGCTTCAGATGAACTGCTGGGTATTAAGTTTTGGTTGGTTTTGTTCCCTTCCCCTATTTTATCCTTTTGGTTACAGGTATTTTTGAATCAGGATGGCAATAAGGAAATTACTAAATTATAGTAATAGTATATATTTATGCAAGGAAAATTCTCTATAAGGAAAGATGGGTATTAGCTAAGGAAGGGAGTCCTTTAAGACTAGAAATATGGTAAAATCACATTCTTTATCCTTCCTCTATCTTGTTTTTGTAGTGATGCCTTACTGATGGTCAGAATGCTATGGTTTATGTCTTGGTGGGTTTCAAGGTTATTTGTATGCTCTGGTCCTGGGGGGGGTTCCTTCTACATTCTCTTTTCAAATGAGAGGTTTGTTATCCAGTTTGGGTTTTGATTGATTCCTAATTTTGGGAGAGCAGGAGTGATTATTCCCATGTTATGGAATGCTGCAGTAGCAATGCACACAGAACCTTTAGAAGTTTTGGTGCTATCTACTGGCTTTTTAAGTGAATACCTAGCTTCATTGTATATACTTTTGCTTGATTGTAGTTCATGGGCATTAGAATTTCATCCAGCTGAACAACATTCAGTAATGGTGGCATAGCAAATCTTGGAAGGGCAGGCAATAAGTTTTATATATCTATATCTATATATCTATGTATATACATATATATGTGTTTCTGTGTGTGTGTGTGTGTGTGTGTGTGTGTGTGTGTGTGTGTGTGTGTGTGTGTGTGTGTGTGTGTGTGTGTGTGTGTGTGTAGGGTCCAACCCTACAAAGAAGACACGGGAAGGGTTAAAAAAGACATCCTAGCTTTAGGGGAGAATGCAGCTGCTGTGGTGGACAAACTATCTGTCACTGAAGATAATGGCATAATGTGGGTGCCAGAGTTGGGTGTTTTGGACAGGGTGCAGACAGAAGCCGACTACTTGGAGGAGTTTATCAGTTGTCTTCCTGAGGAAGGTAGTATGAGAATATTTGACATAGGTTTAAAGAGGAATTTTGAGACCACTACTGCACTGGCTAATAGTCACCAAGGACAGGTTTCCCCTGGGTTTGCCTCCTCAGTCCTCTTGCTCACTCTGCTGTCTTGTTCATATCCCTGCAAAGGAGATCATTTTGGCTGATGTCAGCCTCTATATCACTTAAATTTGCCTCCTCTGGCAATGATGAACTTTTCTGGTGCACATGTTCGTGTTCCCAAATTACATCTCACATCACAGCAAACTCAAGGAGAAAATCCATAAGGGAGTCTTTTTGGGAATATTTGATTTAGCTGACATTAAACATATTCACTGTATAATTGATGTAGAGATCCCTTGGGGAAAAGACCTTATGGCTTCCTTAGCAGTCATTGGGAAAAAGCTCAGCCAAGACTGTAGTTAGGACATGGGACAAGTGGCCTTTAGGTTCTGTAATATTTATGGGCATTATCATGGAAAAGGATCCCTGTCTTGATCTACACCTGCTCCCTTATTTTTGGCCATTAGGGAGGCAAACCACGTGAAAAGGGGTAGGGCATGGTCATCATATGATCAGAGATTTAGTAAGGTAAAGGACATGAACAACTCTGTTAAGTGAGAACAAAGGCATCTTGATAATTGGTTGACCATTATATTGGATAAGCCTAATACCTTTGAGAATGATGCTTCAAAAAGAGGCCAAGTTGAGGGAAAATTTTGTTGGGCTTTTAACAATAGCAAGTGCTTTTGGCCTGCATGTAAGTTTGCCCACTAATGCTCTTCCAGTGGGAAGGGTCATTCATTAGCTAGATGCTGGGCTAAGACAGGTCATTCTTTGTAGAGCAATGCAATTCCATATCAGTATAATAGTATTACTTTGTCCCAGACTCACCTGGACAGAGGTAGACAATATTTCTTGGCCAAAGATCCAATACATCTAATGTTAATGCTAGATGGCAATCATTCTTGCACCCCATTTGATGTAGAAATTTTGGATAAGTTGTTGTCTGCTTACACTAACACTAAAGCTATGGGTTTTCTCATTGCAGGTTTTAGTAACAGGTTCAAGACTTTTTCTTTGGTCCCCTTAGACAAGTTAGGAATCTGGCCTCCATCAAGGGTCTTGAGGGCACTGTGTCTAAATTATTTGAAAGGCAGTACTAGCTGGTAGAGTATTAGGCCCCTTTTCACACCCTCTTTGGCCTTCTCTTAAAGTTTCTCTGATAGGTTTAGTCCCCAAAAAGAAAGAAAGAAGGTGAGTTTAGATTGATTCACTACCTTTTGCATCCTGAGGATGTGTCTGCCAATGATTTCATTGATAAGGAAAAAGCTAAACTGCACTATTCTTCTCTACAGCAAGCGGTGGAAGTAATCTTAAATTACTAGAATCCCTGGATCTATAAATTAGATATCCAACTGGCTTACCGCCTGTTGCATTAGGTAACAAAAGTGGCCCCCTGTTAGAATTTCAGCTTAATGTTAAGCTCTTTTTTTTGACACAGTGATGCCCATGGGGTGATGGGAATCTTGTGCTACCTTTGAAGTATTCAGCATGGCTATACACTGGTGCTGGCAGCATAGAGCACCTCATCAATCAGCAGTTGATTATTTAGATGATTTCTTTGATAATGGGGAGGGCAAAGAGAGGGCTGCTGAGGGGGTGGTAATATTCATGAACCTTTGTGCTAACTTGGGTGCACCTTTGGCAAAGGATAGGCTTGAAGGCCTGAGTCAGGAACTGATGCTTCTAGGCTTAGCTTTAAAAGCTGCTTCAAGGTCCTTCAAGCTTCTGTCTGACAAGTTTGATCAATTCAGATGTCCAATTTTGAAATTTCTTGGGGTCCATAAGGGGAGTGTAAGAAACATCATAGAAATCCATGAGTTATTGAACTTTGATAGCAGGACCATTGCCCCAGGTAGGAGCTTCCATTGGACTGTCTCTAATTTACTAAAAGGTAATAAACCTAAAAATTTTAAGATATGAATAACACGTAGAGTCAAGGAGGACCTTTTGCCTGTGGTATATAATTTTGAACTAGTTTAATGGAGTAGCTATTTGGCAATTAGCTTGGGTTTCATCCAGCAAGTTGCTCCTTTTTACGGCTGCTGCAGCAGATGTTGAGATATGTGGGTATTTTCAAGGTAGTTGGTTTGCTGCCAAATGGCCCAAGTCCTAGAATGTAGAAAGGAGGATGGATATTACTTTCCTTGAGATTTTTCCAGCTTGGGTCACTACTTTAGTGTAGAAGGACTATCTGTAAAATTGGAGGATTTCCTTTTGTTTGGACAATATCACAGTGGTCCATGGCATGAATAAAAGCTCATCCAAGTCAAAATGGTTGCAGTCCATCATTAGGCTGTTGCTTTTGTTGGGTTTACAACTCAGTTTGACTTTTTCAAGCATTAATATAGAGGGTTGTGATAAAGCACTAGCTGACAGTCTTTCCCATTTTCAGTTTTCCAGGTTTTAGCAGTTGGCTTGGGATGTGAATCCTCATGGGAGCTTCATTCCCATGGAAGTGTGGATAGTTGGTGAAACGTGGCCAGATCACTAGTAGAAAAGTTATGGGCTTGGAATACAAAAAGGGTTTGTTCACCATCAGTGCAAACTATTAAGGTTTTTTTTATAATTTATTACCTCAGAGTCATACAGAGTGGGGTTTGCCCTTGGTCTTGCAATTTGTGATGCACAGATGTTGCAGGGGTGATTCTCCTTATACACTTCACATACACTTGGCACCTCTTAGCTGGTTAGCATGCCTGTTGGGGCTTAAGAATTATTTGGGGCACTGGTTGATGATTAGTTTAGTTAAATGTTGGAAGAATACCAGAGGGGGCTCAAAGGATACCAGAAAGCCGATGAGCTGCCATCTCCTAACCATTTGGGCTATTCTGTTCACATGTCTTTATGCTGGGGCCTTCCAGGCTGGTGAGCTATTAAACTCCTTGTGCTGGGGATGCAGTTATTTTATTTATTTAATATTTGTTTAATGGGAAAGTCTGACTTGGAATGAAGCCAATTTTCAGTGGAGGCCTGGAGAGAAATGCTCCAGATGCAAGTCTTTGTAATGTGGGAGTAAACCAGAGCACCCAGCGGAAATTCACACAAATGCAGGAAGGACATGCAGTCTCTGCATAGAAGGCACCCCAGCCAGGAATCAAAACAGAGAACCTCTTACTATGAAGCAACAATGCTACCACTGCACTACTGCACTGTCCATTATTCATAAAGAATTTCTTTTGATTTGTCTAAGAAAGTCTAAGACTGATCAGGCTGGTAGGGGACAGCATGGCCACTTGGACAAAATGAAGTTATGGTTGTTTGTCTTGTTCACTGGTTTACCTTGCTGCATAATATAATCCCTAAGGAAGCTTGAGTAGGCCTTATTACCTCAGTGAATGGTAGAACTTTTAAGTTATTGGATGCTAATACAATCTTAGCTAAAGCTATTTAATGTCAAGGTATTGATTCACCTGGGTACTCATCTCATTCCATTCAGATAGGGTGTATATCTTGACCTAGCAATGGAAGTGCATTACACCAAAGTACTGAAAAGGATGGGAAGGTGGTTGTCTTTGGCCTTTTTATCTTACATGAGGTATTAATACCATGAATTTGTGTTACAGGTAAGAAAACTACCTGGCTTATGGGGCATTCCTTCATCAGGAGAGCAGCTTTACAAGCTTTGTCTCCACTGATTTGACAGAGCGGGTCCTTAGTACACAATCACTGGGTTGTCCAGCATTTTGGTTTTTCAGGCTGTCTTAGTTTCAGTTATGGGAAATGTGGTGTCAAGTGTCCGTACACAAAAGGTTACCCAGGGCTTTGGTTATTCATCCTGGGAGAATGAGTTGACCTTGGCCCCTAAACTGATTCTGTTAGCCAGCATTTTGTCTGGACTTCACAGACTTCATTCATTGTACTCTACTATGGTGCTATTCTGGTCCTCAATTGTGCCAAAACTTCAGTGGCAAGGAGTCTGGCATAATACAGCTATCAAAATCTCCAGACATTTTAACTACAGAATGGCTCATTCAGCCAGTCAATTGGATTCCAAGTGATCAATTACAAGGATTTGGATAAACTGGACAAAGACTTTTACAGCCTGGGTGGAGTGCATTTGAACAATCTATAACATGGTCTACTTAATTTGGATATTGCATTGGCAGTGGAAGGTTTTTTTAAAATGGTATCCTGTCATGCTTTGTAAGGGTCAAGCCATCTACTCTTGGTGTGGGAGGCCAGTGGAGGAGGGATGGAATGGCATCCATGCCATAAGTTCCTCTCTTTCTTTTCCCTCTGGTTGTATTTCTGTGGCCGCTGTTTTGGGCAGTGTGGTCTTAGGAGAAAGCCTTGGCTAAGACAAGTGATGTTGGGCTGAGAGTCAGTCTCTAAGGGTCTTTATAATCAGGTCTGAGTCAGCCTGGGTTAAGTACCCGGACCTTAAACTTAAGCTAGAAACAGTCTTGGTTACTTCAACCAGCAAAGGTCAAAGTTAGATGTGTTATGATGTGGTGCTGAGGTTACTTTGTTGGAGCATCATCATAATGTTGCCTGTTTTATTCAATAAATATTCGCATTGCCAGATTGTTGTTGTCATTGACTCAGTTTACAAGACAAGGAACACACATGTGCATATATGATCTGTGAAGATAAAGTAAATGTAAACTGCAAATGAGAATGCAAAATACTAAATTGAAAATGCTTGCTGATTCAGAAGAATCTGCTAATATTATTAATGAAGATGTAAATAACAGACAAAAACCTTCTAAACCCCACGGTAACAAAGACATATGTCTGTAATTCAGACATACCCTGGGATTCATCAAGCTCCATGCAGAATAGTGTAATTCTTGCATGGAACATTCCATGGTCATCTAGGACAGCAGCACGCCCTGCATATTCATGAGGGCGCGCTGCTGTCTACACTAGATGGCCATGAAACAAGAACGAGTGCAGGAGGCATGTCCGAGCAATGCTCACAGAGTACACATGCCCCCTGCACTGTAGAATTGTGGTACAGCAATTCCAAAGCAAGCAGACACTGTTAGAAGCAAAACAAGACAAATACAGCCACCGACAACATAGCTCACAACTGGTGTGATGTTTGAAGAATGCCCAGAGTTGTCCCATGTATTTGTGGCTGTTCCCTCATAAAAACTGCTCCCAGCAGGCAAATGAAGTCACAAAATAGTGGCATACATCAGAGTTGCATAAGGAATATCCTTCAAAAAATGGCCCCTAACACAAAAGGAATTATCCTGGTAGCTTTCTAAGTTACTAAGAGTAATTTTACACTTTTTATATTTCATCCCTAATAAAGCTTTAGCGTAGCTGCGCTAGTGTTCACATCGTGCAGCTATGTATAGCATAGCTTAAACATTCGAAAGACCTAAATAGAACTAGATAGTCAAAACATTTCAAGTGAAATAGCATAGTGGTTAGAGCATTCATGTAGCATGCAGTGGTTCATGGTTTGAGCACTAATTCCAGCCATAAATTTTTATTTGTGAAAACAGCACCAAAAGTATATGTACCTAGAAATACATCGTAATAATATATATTTGTTAATCAGGGTAGTGTAACAGGTCCAAAGAAGGAATCAACCCCTCAATCCTGATAGTCCATAAAATAAAAGCTGAACAGTGCTAAATTCTGCTCAGCTATGCTTAACCAGAATAAGCATTGCTCAAATATGTCTGATGATCAATAATTAGCATAGCTAAGTGGATTTGCACACTGGGAAACAGTGCTTGGTATCTACCTCTGTAGATAATGCTTATGTCAGCTAAGTGGGTTTGTCCATCTCTTAGCTCAGCTTAGCATATTCAGATTAGACCAATTATGGCAAAGGGCAGGAATCTAGCCTACTTAAACTCCACAGGTGGGAATACAACCATAACCAGTTGTAGCTGTTCACTGGAGACACTATGGCTGGTGTTGGAGAAGGTGTGCATTTTCGGGGGCAGCACTGGGGCATTCAGGAGTCCAGGGTCATGGTTGGACTCCTTGTAAAAAAAAGATAAAGGGTGACTGCTGCAGGACCAGTACCAGGGCTCCCAATACAAATTGGAGGCCTGGGACAGTCTCGCTCATGACCTCACCAGTGCAACTGGTATCCCTCGAACTTGTAAGCAGGTCCAGCATCATTATGCTGACTTGAAGCAAAGGAAGTGGGACCTCTTGGAGCAGTGGGGCCAAGATGCTCAGGCACGAAATGTCCCAAATGTGTGTAAGTACCACTATCAATTCTTGTGTATCAGAGACCAGCCTAAGTATGACATGGAAAGGTATGCATAAATGTTTCTCTATCTCCTGTACAGCTGCAGAAGAGAGGGCTGTGAACTTGGATGTCCATGCCAGCAGGCTGCTAAGGCTGCATTTCAAAGATGGTGAGTACTAATCTAGCTAGCAGTAGTCAGGGCAAATAAATAGAATGCAGTAGACTGTCACCTGCCAGTAGTTAGTAATGTGTACTGTTTGTACTGAATAAACAAGACATTAGCAGAGTAATACTGATGTACAGGATATATATCAGTAAAAGTGTAGCAGTACATGTCAATGAAGCTCTAAACACCAGACTGTTGTGTGTACTTTGGTATATGGTAGTTTAAATGTAGTTGTGTAATGTTGACGTTAACAGATTGGCTATAAGAAATGTTCCATGCACCAGGATTTGGTCCCTGAATAGTAATGCTGTGTTAACCATTGTTTTCCATACTATAATATATCAAGGTCTGACTACAGATTATAACAAGCATTTGCCATGCATAAATACCAGAATTACAAGGGAGATTGTCCAAACAATACACTATTATATTGAAAACAGTCAGGAATGAAACATAAGCTCCTTAGTGGCTCATTGTGATAAAACACAATGTTGTGTTCTATTTATACACAAACCAGCACTGTTCAAATCCCGGGAGTAGTATTAAGCTGTATGCATAATCTCATCTAAGAATATGTGAATATGTGAAGAAACATTCAGGTATTGTTAACAGAAATTCCCTCCACAGGTCTGCCAGGTAAGAAAATGTATAAATGAGCTGTTAAGAAGCCTGTAATTATACATTGTGTATAACACACACTGCCAACCCCAAGGCTGCAAATGACAGCAAGAGAAGTATGTGCACCAAGTAGTCCCCTCCAAGAAATGTCCCTCAAGCATCACGTTGTCACAGCTAGTGGTCACTCCAGCCAGGTATTAACAGAAATTCACTCTACAGGTCTTCCAGGTAAGAAAATGTATAAATGAGCTGTAAGAAGCCTGCAATTATACACTGTGTACAACACACACTATCCAACCCCAAGACTGCAAATGACAGCAAGAGAAGTATGTACACTAAGTATTCCCCTCCAAGAAATGTCCATCAAGGGTCACACCGTCACAGCTAGTGGTCCCAGCAGCTAACACCAAGGTTGTCCAATAGAAATCAAGGTGGATTATGGTACGAGCACACAGACACACACACACACACACACACACACACACACACACACACACACACACACACACACACACACACACACACACACACACACACACACACACACACACACACACACAGACACACGCACACACACACAGTTATGAATGTATATATGTAACCTTGACTATGTGAATATGTGTAGAAACAGTCAGGTAGTGTTAACAGTTATTTCCTCCACAGGTTTGCCAGGTAAGAAAATGTATAAATGAGCTGTAAGAAGCCTGTAATCATACACTGTGTACAAACATACCATTGCCCAACCCAAGGCCATAGGTCGATGTAAAGTGAGGTAATGCCTGTAGAGTAATGATTAGCGCAATGATCATTAAAGTTGTGAGCACTTCAAGCATATAGAGTTGTTAATTGACATCTCTCTCTCTCTGCCCCACCTTATCTGCACCAATAATCTAAACACATAAATCAATGGGTATGTTTTTCACCAAACCTATTATTGGGAAATGTGTCCTATTGTTCAACAAATATTGAAATGTTTTTATATCAATATCCCCTGTCCAAATACTATCACTGGTGGCCTGTTGCTATCAATGTAACCTGCATGCCGTTATAATGCCCACTGTAGTTCCATATATGCATGTGTTCTGTTTGCTATGCAACTGTTCCAGATCTGTTGTTTTGGGTTAATGGGAATACTCATGCATGCTGTTATAACTAATCCTGGAATGTGTTTTGCATGTCTAACCAACATACGTTCTACAACTGCAACACCGAGCGAATCTGCCTCTCTTTCCTCATCTGGCTGTGGCACCGGGCCCCAGCACATCTGGGATCAACCCCAGGATCTCCTTGTCTGCTGGTCCTGCACCACCTTCAGGTGGAACCACCTCAGGGGGTGGGGCTCGTCCCTACTCTGGGCATGGGCACGGACAGGATAATGTCACCTGAAGCCATGTCTGGGGTCTGGTGCGTAATGAACTCCGCAAGGAATTTGGAGATCTGCTATGCAAGCTTGAGGGCTGCTTGGCAAATCTAGAGGGTCAGCCTGCCCCTCCTGCTCAGCCCTCAGTGCAGCCACCTTCAGGGCCATGAAGGTGCAGTGGTGACTGCCCATGGGTGGGGACCTCAGACCCACTGTATCCATTTGGGGACTCATGGGCGTCCGATTACCAACCACCCCTCCCTATCCAAGGTGTTTACCCCCCACATGTGTCTTATACCACCACTGTCTGCTGTCTTGTCTGTCTTGACTGTCTACCTACCCAACCTACCTCCCCAAATATACCTACTATCCTTCTGCAACATCCCACTCTCACCTTAAAAAAAAAAGAGCAATCTGTTCCCACAAAAAAAGTCGCCCCTTACACAGCTGTCTATTTTGCACACGTGTCCACTGGACACATGTAATCTGGTCTAATTGGCTTTACAACACGTTATTGTTGTCCTCAACCCTCTCTCAAGGATTTGAGTGTCCAAATTTACCTCCACATTTTGTATATATGCACAGCTGTTGCTGTAGAAGACATGGACAGCTATGGACCTTCCCTAAACCTGTCCTGCACATCCCTGGCTATCTTTCATATTGTTTTTCCCTCTGCATGCCCCCTTTTTCACCACTTTCCTATCACCCTTTTTTCTTTCTTTTAAAGAAATTAGTATGGGGGTAAGCACGTGTAAGCAGATTTGCTTGGTGTTAAGAGAAGCTAACTCAGATTAAGCACTTTTAGGGCTAACTGTGTGTAAACATAGTTAACCATAAGTTACCATTGCTTACCGCTACACAAATCCACACAAACCCACTTACAACTGCTTAAAATTGCCTTAATCACTCTGTATCCAACAGCCCTTGTTTTGCCCGGCAACAGAATAATCAGCCCTTGCAACTCTTGAACCCAGATCCCTGCACACCATAGCCATAGCAATCTACCACAAAGCCATCTAAGCCATAGGCATGTGTGATGCTATTTGAAACATATCATTCAGTAGAGGCATTCAACAGTAGAGAAAAGATTCTGTAGAATTAGTCAAGTTTTGGATATACATATACAAATGCATATGTGTATGGAGATGCATATACATATGGACAAATGACTACATAATATATGTAGAGATATACATATAAAATATATACATTTAGAAATACATGCATAGATAGAAAAGTGAATCAACGCACACACACACACACACACACACACATATATATATATATATATATATATATATATATACATATATATATATATATATATATATATATATATATATATATATATATGGGTTCCTAAGAGTTCATCGAAATGTGAAATCACCTTCGACACCAAACCATCGACTTTGATATCATCGACAATTCCGTAAGCAATCTTCCCTTGCAGGACCCATGGTAGCTTGTTTCTCTGGTACATAAATAACAACACTTTCAAGGTAAATTATACAGAAACAAGCGCTACCATGGGTCCTGCAAGGGGGAAGATCGCTTACCGGAATTGTCGATGATATCAAAGTCGATGGTTTGGTGTCAAGAGGTGAGTGTCAGTGATTTCACATTTCTATGAACTCATAGGAACTCATATATATATATATATATATATATATATATATATATATATATATATATATATATATATATTTATATATTATATATATATATATATATATATATATATGTACATTAAAATAAAAAAAAATATATATATATAGAGAGAGAGAGAGAGAGACATATATATAAATATACACACACACACACACATATATATATATATATATAAATATATATATATATATATATATATATATATATATATATATATACATATACATATATATATATATATATATATATATATATATATATATATATATATCCATGTGTTTATTCCCTTCAGTAGACTGAACTTTTACAAGTTCGAATCTCATATGGCCGAGACCATATGTTCGAACTTCTAAAAGTTCGATCAGACTGAATGGAGATCTCCATACAGAGCGGGATGGGAAGATTTCCCTTTTCCGCAATGTAGTGCAATCTCGGAGTTGGTATATTTAAGTAGGTGAGGTGTGGGGGTGCAGGGGGGCTCTGCTACAGATGTTTAGTTTTGTTTTTTGTTGTTTTTTTTTTTTTTTTTGTTTTTTTATTCAGTGTTCAAACTTTTGCAAGTTCATACATATGGTCTTGGCC
The DNA here is from genome assembly GCF_019279795.1 of Protopterus annectens. NCBI lineage: Eukaryota > Metazoa > Chordata > Ceratodontiformes > Protopteridae > Protopterus > Protopterus annectens. The sequence continues at coordinate 694,684,151 of NC_056735.1, forward strand.
ATATGTGGTTCAAACTTGTAAAAGTTCAATCTACTGAAGTAGATCTATGTATATATATATATATATATATATATATATATATATATATATATATAGTTACACATATACGTATTGGAGTTGTACATCAGATCCCCAATCCTCTTACTGTAATATATCTGTCCAAAGGATGTCAAAATAGGGGTCAGTGGGCCCAAAATAGGGACCTCTTTAATACTACCCTTATCCCTCTATCTTCAGCAGCAACTGTTCTGCCTTGCAACAAAATTATCAGTCCTGCCAAGTCTTGAAGCCAGGGCCCTGTACATCATAGTCAGAGTAATGTACCACCACGCCATGTGAGCTCTACAAGATACTGATGTTTTTCCAAACATATCAGTCAGTAGAGTCATTCAACAGTAGGGAAAATATTCTGTAAAATCAGTCAGGTTTTCTATATATAGATGTATTTATGTATGGTGATGCATGTATTTGAGCAAATCTAGACACAAACTATATATAGAGATATACATGTAACATATATACATATATACATACACACACACCCTACAAAGGTAAGCACCATGAAAAACTTTTCCAAAGCTATCTTTGGGCTCCAAAAAAGAGAGGTGGCTAATTTCACGACAGCAATGCAAATGGAGACTAATTGCATGACCTCCATATCACACACCCCACCATACCCAATAGAAACAAGATGTTCCCATCCAGAAAAAAGGAAGCCAATATGGTGGTCCCCTGCCCAAAAAATATACAACAGAAGGATGAAACTGATATGGAATAAGGTGAAGTCCCAAGACTGGAAAAAAACCCTTATCAGCCTCAACAGAATGATGAGATTCCTCATCTGATACTCTAAAGCTAGCTGTGAAAACAGAATTACAGCACACAGTGAAGACAACCACAAGGCCTCCTATAGTTATGTAAATAATTCCCATGGCGATACCAACATGTGCTCTGAGCTAATGGACAATGGAACCTCCTACACTGAGCCAAGAGATATTGCCAATATATTGGCACACAGATTCCATGGCAACTTTACCCCTCTCTCCACCCCCAAAGGACCAATCACAATACCAGTATATTGCCAGGCACCCAGTAGTACTGCTGCTTGGGTTAAAAGACCACTGTCCAAGGCCAAGAATACAGCTTCTATTGGACCTGGCAACATCCCTGGGTATCTTTTGCATGAACTACAGAGAGAAATGGCACCTCACTGGTGTGCCCTGTCCAATCACAGCCTCACCTCAGGCTTTGTCACTACTGACTGGTGCACTGCTACAGTTATCCCTCTCCACAAAGGAGGAATGGCTGCAGACCCTGGGAAGTATTGCCCCATTAGCCTCTCAAGGCTATCATCCAAAGTTATGGAATGCATTGTCATGGACCTAAGAAACGGAGCTATGGGAATCTCCAGACTCAGGATCTCACACAGTTTCCTTTTGTGAAGGGTAGATCATGCCTGAACAATCAACCTGGTCAAATTATTTGAGTCAGTCACCAGAGCTGTGGATGAAGGCAAGTTGGTTCATACAGCCTACCTTAATCTGGCCAAGCCCTTTGATAACAGTCTCCACTCAGGAATCCTGGATAAACTAACTAAGCTATGCATCAACCTCTATAACAGTAGGTGGGTTGCAAACTGTCTCACAGAATCCACAGTGTGAAAGTAGCTGACTCCAAGTCAGACTGCCGACCAGTCACGAGTGTAGTTCCACAGGGTTCAGTCCTGGGTCCTCTCCTGTTTATCAGCTTCTCTGAAGTCCATGCCAACATTAAGGGACTCTAGCTGATAATATTTGCAGATGATTGCAAGTTGGGAACTATTAACTACCCAAGTATTGTTGAGATCCTACAGAAAGACCTCATTGAGACCAATGACTGGTGTCAGAGCCATGGCCTTAAGCTCAGTGTGAAAGAATGTGCCATCCCCCTTTGGGATGTTAGGCACTACAGGGATGTTACAGCAACAAAAATCAGACACCAGTGTGAAAGCGCTTATCCGCAACCAATTCCACCACAGTCACAGTCACATACCGGTAGGTCAGGTGAACAGTAGAGTATACAGACTGTGTGAAGAAATACATAATAGTTTTCTAGTCACACACTACCCCTACATATAGTGGCCCAATTCTCAGTGCACTCTGAATCCTGTCCATGGTACAGGACATGTCACAGTCTGCCCCCACAAAGGCATACAGCCAATAGACCAGAAGACACTGGAGCAGCATGCACATTGAGATAAAAAAGGAGCCATAACACTTACATCTACCCCCTTCCATACATAGCCCAAACAGCATGTACACATGACATGTGTACACAGTCCTGACAGTCTGTCAACAATGGCCAGACATACAAGGACCACACAAATGTACAGTTCACTTCAGGATGTACAGGCTCAGGACTCATATCTATGTCCTCTTCCCTGTAACAATTCTGTGGGTCTACTACATTACTGGGATGGCAGGAGAAATGAAGGCAAGAAATAATGATACTAAATACATCTGAGCCTCATAGTGCATGCCATCTGGACAAAGCCTGACATCATTTGGGGACAAAGGCACAAACACAGGTGTAGACTGGACATATTGCTGTCAGAAATTTAGACAGTTGCTGATGTTACTGGGTCTGTTGTAACATATCCATTATGAGGAATATGAAGTCAGTAATATCAATGGATATTAGTATTTACTGACTCCATTCCCCAGAGTCCCTGACTGAGTTTCCAAGGACAACTGTCTGGGGAACAGACAAAACGTAACAGGGAAACATGTGGCCAGTGTGTGGACAGCATGCCAGTGGAGAGGTATGTCAGAGACATATCACTGTCAGACGTGATGTCACTCACTAAATGAATGTCGACACAGACCCTATAAACCTATCAACCCACCAAATGTATAATAGCACTGATGATAACATAGAAACTGTTCACAATTCTGAAGATATGTCCCCCATGTTGTTGTGCTGTCTTCAAATGTCCTGTCCTGTGCAGTATTCCCACCTACTATCTGTGAATCTGGAGCCCACCACCTCTGTAATGTCCTCACACAGGCAAGTAAAAGGGTCAAGGCCCACATGAAGGATGTCCCATTTGTTGGAGCTAGCAGCAGTGTCCAGGCCCACAGCACAAAACTATGTGGGCACCTACAGAGTTATATATCCTTAACAATACCTAACATCTGCACAGAGGACAGACAGAAAGTGGACAGCAAACATGTTATGCAGTAAAATGAATGTCCTGAAGGATAGAAGTCTGAAACTGAAATGTATTCCATTAGTACATGACAGCAGTCCTCAATGACATGGCCAGAAAACACAGTATTCTCCAGTTAATATAGTAATATCATATTAATATCCAATAGGGGATACATAAAAACATACAACTGAAACATCAATAACAAGATAGTGTAGTACTAAGAGTCCCAGCTCTGCATGCAGAGGTGCATGGTTGGAGTATTACAATAGGCAATCTAATCTTACATGGAAAAGCAGTGTCAAAAGTACTAATTTCATAATACTATATGTGTGGAATCATATTCATCCACCAGTGTACTATAGCTGTTGGAATATGCAAGTGTGAGTGCACATAATATGTGATACTACCCAACAATAATAAAAACAAAAAAAATGTGATACTACCCATATATACCCAATTGTCCTGTACAGTATAGTCACACCCTTTGCTACTGTCATGAGAGCACATAAAAGCATGTTATGTACAGGAAATTAAATAAACTTATTACATGATGTCATTACTCTGATTCATAAGACTGGAATGTAAGCAATGGTTACCAGGGCTGAGCTATGCTTAGCAGGTTTACACATTGCTTAAATGTGAATGATAACCAGTAATTAGTTCTGCTAAGCATATTTGCACACTGGTAAGTGTCTGTAAGCGATGTCTACACAGTTTAAGTGCCTATCAGTTTAACCGTGTTTTAGCACTGCTTAGCACCATGTAAACCCGTGCAAACCCACTTACAACTGCTTAGAAGTGCCTTAATTGCTCAGTATCCAGCAGCCCTTCTTCTAGCCAGCAACAAAATAATCAGCCATGCTCAGTCTTGAGCCCAGGATGCTATATACCATAGTCACAGCAATTTACCACTAGGCCATCTTAGCTGTGAGATGTTAGGATGTTTTTCACAACATATCATGCAGTACAGTCAGTTTACAATAGGAAAGACACACTGTGCAATGAGGAATGATTGTTATCTACAAATATATACATGAAAAATTATTTCCATATATAGAGAGATAGATAGATACGTGTAAAGATACACATATATGTATAACCATATATAGATATATTACCAAGAAATACTGATGTGTGTGTGTGTGTGTGTGTGTGTGTGTGTGTGTGTGTGTGTGTGTGTTTGTGTGTGTATGTATATATATATATATATATATATATATATATATATATATATATATATATATATATATTATATGCATGCATGTCTCTATACGCCCATACAAACATATGCTGCTGATAGACCACCCATAACTGGGACAACATGCACAATTGGATATGAAAGAACCCATGACACTCACATCTGCTCCCCAGTCCAAATAATAAGTGAACAGTATGCTGCGACAAAACCATGATAGACCATACACAATGGCCAGAGATATACAGTGACTTCTTAGCAAAACAACTACAATGAGTGAAGATAGTAAATAAAAATACAAACAGCCAGTAATTCACACAAGTTCATTTTACTCTGATGTCTTTGCCAAAGCCTTCAAGGAGTAACACATTTCAAGAAATACTTGGCTTCATTAGAAGAAGCAATTAACACTTAAGTACATTTAAATATACAGCCTCCAATTACACTCCTCATTCAATCCCCTAGGGGACAAAGTATCACATTTAAAACATACATTGATTCTACACATAACAACTGTTCTTTTATGACTGTTTGACCAAACTGAGAAACAGACAATTTCCAAAGCAGTACCTTGTAACCCACTACACCTAATTACATGTATATACACAGCCTCCAATTACACTAATCATTCAACCCCCTAGGGGATAAAGTATCACATCTAAGAATTTAAACTTTCATGACTACTACACCCATTGTGAGTATTATTGAAATATACAGCTACAGAACTGTCTTCTTCCTCATCAGTAATATGTCTCATATGTTCTAACAGCCTAGTTTTTAAACACTTGTTGCTCTCTCCCACATAAAATATGTTACAAGAGCATCTAAGAGCATTCTCCATACACCAACCTCTTGAATGTATAGAGTCCCACATGTTGTCCACTCTTTTCCCTCACCAGGAATAACAGAACAAAATAATGCTAGACCCTACCTATCAACCTCCTACTGTATGGCATCCGTGCCAGGCCTGACATAATTTGGGACATAGGCCCAAGAACATGGCCATACTTGAAATATTGCTGTTAAACAGTTAGAACATTGCTGGTGTTACAGGGTTTGTTGTAACATATCTTTTCTGAGGGATATAAAGTCTGAAACACAAATGGATGGTGGCATGTACTGAATCCAATCACCATAGTATGCTACTGATATGCTAAGGACAAATCCTGTCTGGGGAACAGACCGAACATAACAGGCAAACCTCTGGCCATTATGCGGACAGCCCTACAGTTGAGAGCTATGCAGACTGAAACCCATGCAGAAGTAGCATGTTCAGACAAACCCTTTTAAACAAGCAGTATTCAAAACATATAACGGCAATACTCATATTCTGCTCCTATGTCTTGAATCTTCTCCACCATTTAGTTGGCTTGTCTCCACAAGTCTTCTTCTAAGAGGTATTAGCTCACACACCTCTAGGGTCCCTTCCTCACAGGTAAGGGAAAGGGCCAGCGCCCACATGGAGTACTCAATTATAGGAGTGTATCGCCATGACATTGGCAATTGGAATAACTACACAGCTCCTTGACATGCAATCAGCAAAAGGGGAAAACCAATTGGTGCTCAGGCCATCACATGGACATGAGCATTAACTACAAAAGACAATCTGCCATCTATTCAAACCACTGCTGTCATAGACAGTCCATCAGTGCAAAGCTGAAGTAGCATGAGAATAAAAAATTAAAAAGACTATATCTGTGAAATATCCAGGAAAAAAAGGTATGTGAAACAAGCATGTAATTGAATCCAGTAGGTGGTCTGTAATAATGGAAAATAGGGGTGTGAAAGGATATGTCTCAACAAGACTTTCTGTACTGATGTACTGCTGAAATGCACTGATGGCCATAGCATATGGCTCTGTCTGTAGTGACTAGGCCAGCTACTGGGATGTTGTACATATCCATATGTTACCTGTGCATATAACTTTGATACACATTTTGTCTTGTAAATATAAGACAACTATACAGAGCATGTGCAGAGTAAACTACTGCTGCAGATGTGTTTGTTGAACTGCATGTTATATACTGAACTCATGCCATTCAACTGTCCAGTGTTCTGCACACTGACCATATGTGCACCTCATATTTGGAGTCCTTTACCCATAGACTTGTGTTATATCAGTCAAATACTTGCCAAATCTGTGATGACTGACATTACATCACCCTTTATTGTCCTCTTGCTTTTCCCATCCGGGGTTGCCACAGTGAATCATTTGTTGGCATTTCTGCCTGCCCTCTGAATCTTGCTCTCTCACACCAACCATCTGCATGCCCTCTCTCACCACATCCAGAAACCATATTTGAGGCCTTCCTCTCTTCCTCTTACCTGGCAGGTACATCCTTACCATCCTTTTCACAATATACTCAGCACCCCTCCTCAGCACATGTCTAAACTGATGCAATGCTGCCTCTCCAACGGTGCCTCATATCCATCCAACATGGCCTGAGCCTGTCATATACACATTGCTAAACCTGTGCACTCATGTCACACGTAGTGCAAATCATAACATCTGTAACTGCCATGTGCAGCTCTGACCCCTGCTTTTTTGTCAATGCCACTGTCTCCAACCCATATTACATAGGTGGTCTCACTACCCTCTTGTAGACCTTATGTATCACGCTTACTAGTACTCGTCTGTCACATATCACTCCTGACGCTCTTCTCCACCCTCTCTATCCTGCCTGTACTCTCTTCTTCACCTGTCTTTCATAGTCCTCATTACTTTGAAATGTTGATTCCAATCATTTGAACACATCCACCTTTGCCAACTGTGCTCAATGCATCCTCAATATTCCACTATCGTCCCTCTCATTCACACACACAGATATTCTGTCCTAATGCTGCTGACCTTCATTCCTCTCCTCTCTAGAGCATATGTCCACCTCTCCCCAAGTCTCCAAAAGCTGTTCCCTGCTCTCAATACAGATCACAATGTCATCTACAAACAACATAGTCAACGGGGACTCCCGTATGATCTTGTATGTCAACCTGTCTATCACCATTGCAAATCAGAAAGTGCTCACAGCTGATCCCTAATGTCATCCCACCTCCACCTTAAACATATCCATCAATCCCAATGTAGACCTCAATGCTGTCACACCACCCTTGTACATATCCTGTACCACTCTTACATATATCTCTTCCACTTGTGACTTCGTCATACAATACCACAACTCCTGTCTAGGCACCCAGTCATATGCTTTCTGTAAGTCCAGAGAGACACAGAGCAACTCCTGATCTTCTCTGTATTTCATCAGAAACAGTCTAAGAGCAAACATTACATCAGTAGTACCCTTTCCAAGCACGACTCCATACTGCTGACCAGTACTCCTCACCTCCCTGTGTAACGTAGCTTCCACTGCTCTTACCCATAACTTCATGCTGTGACTGGTCAATGTTATCCCTCTGTAGTTATCACAGCTCTGCACATTGACCTCATTCTTAACACTGTACCCAAGTACTTTCTCTCCACACCTCATGCAACCTCACACTTCCCAAGATATCAGTAAACAGACTGGCTAACACACCACTGCCATTTCCCCTAAACAACCCTATGCTTCTACAGGTGTGTAATATGGACCAATAGGTTTGCCAGTATTCATACACTAAATAGCTATCCTTACATCCTTGTTATGTCATTGCACTTCCTGATTCACCATGCCCACATAATCCAACCTTCTCTGTCTCATTCATTTCATTCATCAGCCTCTCAAAGTACACTGTCCATGTGCTCAACACATTCTCCTCACTTGTGAGTACATATACCTCACCATCCTTTATCACCCTTATCTGATGCACATCTTTCCTAGCTCAGTGCATCTGTCCAGCCAATTGGTACAATTCCTTTCATCCCTCCTTAGTGTCCAACTTGTCATGAAATTTTCATATGCCCATCCTCAGCCTTTGCCACCTCTCTCTTTGCCATGCACATCATCTCCTCATGCTCCTGCCTACTTTCTTCATCTCTCTGACAATCCCACTCCTTCTTCCACAACCTCTGTCTCTGTATATTGTCTAGCACTTCCTCATTCCACTAACAGGTGTCCTTGTACTGCTTCCTACATCCACATGTCATCCCAAGCACCCATCTAGCTGCCTCCCTTGCCAGCTCTGCTATATTTAATTAGATATTTGTTAGATTGTCCTTGACAGCCAGTGCCTGTCTCAACTCTTCCCTGAACTCATCCTCACAAGCACACCTTTCCAATTTACACCATTTTATCCCTGGTGCTGCCCCCACACTCCTCCTCTTCTCAATCACCAACATCATCTTCCATACCAACATTCTCTGCTGCCTAAATAGACTTTCCCCTGTCACCACTTTACAGTCTCTAATCACCTTCAAACTGGCCCTACCACATTGGATATATTCCACCTGTATGCATCTTACTCCACTCTTGTATGTCAGCCTATGCTTCTCCCTCGTGTTATAGTGCGTATTCACCACAGCCATGTCCATCCTTTTTGCAAAATCCACTACCATCTCACAGTCTCCACTCCTTTTAACACCATATATACCCATCAATTCCCATCCCCTCTGTTCCCTTGACCAATATGCCCACTGACATCTGCTGCAGTGACCAGTCTATCACCCTTGGGTACAGTCATCACCACATCATCCAACTGATGTCACATTTCACTTTCTCATCCATCGCACTACCAACTTACATAGCATATGCACTAACAACAGTCATCATTGCACCATCAGCTTACAGCTTCAGAAACATCACTCTATCAGACACTTATGTCATCCTCCAAAAACATTCTTGGCATACGGTTCCTTCAGCAGAGGCCCTACCCCCTTCCACCTCCAGACCACACTTTGATAGCACAATTGTGATCTGCCTACCATACACCCAGCCATAATCCCCTTCCATGTGGTCTCTTCCACACACACAATATCTCAACCATCCCCTGGTCATCATATCAGCTAGCCTAGTCCTTATACCACTCATACTGCCAACATTAACAATTCTTACCCTCAATACCACCCTCCTAGCCTTCCCCCTCTCTTCTTGCCATATGACTGTTGGACATCCTGTCTGAACCACCTTGCCTTCATCCACAGCTCTGGTGACTGACTCAAAGAAGTTGACCAAGTTGAGCAGGCATGATCTACCCTTCCCAAAACCAAACTGTGTGGGATCCAGAGTTTGGAGATTCCCTATATCCTTGTTTATTAGGCCCATGATGATGCATTCCATAGCTTTGCATATCAGACTAGTCAGGCTAATGGGGTGATAGTTCCCAGGGTCTGTAGTTGCTCCTCTTTGTGGAGAGGGATGACTGTAGCAGTGTGCCATTTGGTAGGGACAAAGCCTGAGGTGAGGCTCTGATTGAACAGGGCACACAGGTGAGGTGCAAGTTCACTCTGTAGTTCATGTAGAACACAGCCAGGGAATTTGTCAGGTCCCATGGAAGTCATATTCTTGGCCTTGTACAGTGCTATTTTAACATGTGCAGCAGTAATACTGGGTGCCTGGCAATCTACTGGTATTGTGATAGGTCCTTTGGGGGAGGAGAGAGGGGTAAACTTGGCACTGAATCTGTCGGCCAGTATATTGGCAATATCTGTTGGCTCGGTGGAGATTCTTTACATAACTATAGAAGGCCTTGTGGTTGTCTTTACTATCTGCTGCAATTCTGTTTTCATAGATAGCTTTAGAGGATTTGATGAGGGATCTCAACTTTTTGTTGAGGGTGATAAGGGAGTTTTTCCAGTGTTGGCACTTAACCTTATTTCACATCAGTTTCCTCCATCTGTTGTAAAAACTGATGCAGCATTACACAAACCACAGACTTTGTCCCTATAGTAACTGCACAGGCAAAGTAGGGGCAGGTATCAACCTGGTATCAAGTCACCCATTGTCTGAACAAGCATATAATGTCAGAGGTGGATTACTGTAAGACCAACTATGAGTACAAATTGGAGACATCCACCAGGGACAATCACAAGGCCATCTTCCCATATGCCTGCAATCTCAGAGGCAACATACCAGCCTAACCTGTAATGATGGCCAATCAGATCACATACACACACAACATATCACAGGCAACCTGGTGCAGATAGGGTTAGGGCAAACATCCCCCTGGCTCAGCATCACTATGGGTGGATATGTACTGCACCCACACCTCTCCACTCATCACCAGTGAGCAGGTGCATATTGCCTACTGAAAGGCAACAAATGTAAGTATCCATGGGATATCATATCATCCCCATCTGCATCCTACATGAACTCAGGCATCTGCTCCCAGCTGCATTACACACTATTGTCACACCAAGCCGCAGCACCATCCACACAAAATCCGCACGGAAGATGGCTAATGTCATCCATTTACACAGACCTGAATGAGGAATGATGGATTACGCAAACAACTTGTCCTCACTGCGGGCAATATGACCCATTAGGACCAGGAGTCCAATGTAAGCTGACACTGTGCTGATAGATTACAGGGGTATAGTGTGGTTGTGAGTGGTAACTACTGTTATGGTTGTGATTGTTGGCTACTGGTATTCAAGTTACATGTGCAGGTACCGGACATACTGTTGCAAAAGGTATGGGGTCCTGTGATGTGTTTCCCTGTTAGTGTCTACCAGGTGCAATGTCACCTCACCGGCGGGAAACCTTTTCACCAGCAGAATGCAACCTGATAATGGAAGCCATAATACAGAACCACACAGTACTGTTGGGTCGAAGCCAGCAACATCTGCAGGAGAAGACCACCCTGTGGGATGACCCCATCCACAGGGTAGATTAGGTGGGCCTGCACGCACATACATATAAGCAGGTGCAGCATCATGCCATCAACCTCATGCACAATGCTTGGCAAAGGGCTGCTGCCATGGCCAGAGACTCTACAACCACAGGTGGGAGCCCAGCCTTGCAGCCCCCACTGACACCAAAATGAGGAGCTCATTGCCAAGCTTGGGCCACCCATCACAGTACAACACTAGGATACAAAGCCCCACTTGCTGGAGGTTGGTGGCACCCACACAATGGACAAGGATCGTGCAGGTAAGCTCCCAGTGGGGATTAGTAGACTACTGTATAAGACATACTTATATCTGTACAGTATCTACAGGCATGTGTCAGGTCAGATTGCAGTTGTGGATGGGGATTTCTAATCCACAGAAGTACAAATCTATGGGGAAGGACAGCAAATGGTGTAATATTGGGTGTTGTACTATAAATGTGCAGACATGCTGCATCCATCCTTTACCTAGGGCACATGTGAGTCTTTTGACAATACCTCTCTCCCACAACTACATAGGTCACTCTGGTCTGCATATGGGACAGCAGCCTGAAGCTGGTGAGTATGAAATTATTCAGTTGTGCTTTGATGATACCCCAGGCATGTGGAGGGCATGCAAGTTACCATGCACATAACTATGACAAATAGCCATGTTGCTTTCTGTGCATGTTTATTTGTGGTGGTGTTAATTGTATTGCATCACAGTGGTCACCACAGGGGCCTATCTGAAGAGAATGCAACATTCCTGTAGTATACCTCACAACCTGTCAGTGCAAGATGTCTGGACAGACACCAGCAAAATGTTTTGGACAAACTGACTAAGGTAGGGACATGTGTGAAACATTATTGCTATACAGTGGATATAAAATGTATACACACACCTGTTAAGATGCCATTTGTTTCTGATATATACTGATTGAGACCACAATATGTCAGTCCATACCTTTCCCAACCTTTAATGTGACCCAAGACATGAAAAATATGTTTGTAAAACCAAGCATCTGGACTCATGTATTGCACTTACAAGCCTGGGCAAGTGTGAGGGTAGCAGACATTGTATCAGTATGCTGTTTCAGTCAGGTATGATAACTGATGCTGCCATATGTGTCAGTACACTCACTGTGGCCTATTTGGTAACTATATCACATACATGGGCATTGTTAAGGCAGACAGAGTACTAATAGGTTCCAAACATCTGGATGTTCCAGACACATCTGTACAGAGGACTGGTATGGCCTGTACAATGGTTTCACATGCTGCATGTGAGGCAGATACCATTACCACACTATATAAAGCAATGGCATCAGGAGGTGGTCACCTGCCATGTATGGTACACACATCAAAATGGTATCAGCCACACAAGATATGCTCCACACACACACACACACACACACACACACACACACACACACACACACACACACACACACAAACATATATCAGTATTAAGATTAGAACTCTTACCTATCTATTTATGTCTACTATAGTGTTACCAGTTATCAAATGAGCCACAGAGCTTACACAATTTCAACTCATCCAAAGGTACTTATAAGGTGAATGACATCAACAGGACTACTAAATTAGGATGAGTATGGTGGTACACAACTCAAAATGGTATAAACTTCACAGTACATGATTCTCACACAAACACAAACAGTTGCCAGTATTGAGATTAGAACTCCTGCCTTTCTAGTAATTTGTATTATGGTATTACACAGTTAGCAGATGCATCACACAGCTTGCACATTTTCACCTTATTCAAGGGTACTTCTAAAGTTAATGACAACAACAGCACTAGTAAAGTATGGCGGGGGAAGTGTAATGGGTGGTACACAAATCAAAATGGTATAAGCCACACAGTATTTGATATACACACACACACAGTTGCCAGTATTGGGATGAGAACACCTGCCTATCTTATTTCTACTGTAGTGTTACGCAGTTATCAGATGCACCATGGAGCTTATACAATATCACCTACTCCAAAGGTACTTCTAAGGTGAATGACATCAACAGGACTCCTAGATTTGAGTGAGGGGAAGTGTAAAGGGTGGTACGCAAGTCAAAATGGCATAACCCACACAGTACATCATACACACACACACACATACACACACACACACACACACACAAACACACACACACACACACACACACGCAGACACTTGCCAGTATTGAGATTAGAACCTCTGCCTATCTAGTTATTTGTACTATAGTGTTACACAATTCCTGCACATGCTACAGTGCTTATTGGACTAGCCAAAGGTGCTGATAACTGCACAGCTGAGGTAAAGTATCACAGGTGGCAGGAAGTCTGCCTTCAGTTTCTCTCATATATCTTGCTAGTTCTTTCTGTCTTGCACTTCAAATAGCATTATAGCTTTGCACTTCAACAGGTTATTGTATCAGTAAGTGTATCACACGTGGGAGCCATCAGCAGTAGTCATTTATCATGGAATTAGCCCCAGTACTTATTACTTATGACCACCCCTCCTGGCATGATTGAAGTGCAGATTTCCGTGCTTTCACCCATTAACCTGATGCACTTGCCCATTCTGAGGCACTGATGCAACTGCCTCATGTACACAGACAACCCTCTCCTCTAAACTCCAAACACTCAGACCAGTGAGAGTTGCCCCTATACCACCTAATGTGGAAATATGCACTCTCCAGCAACGACTGGACAAGCTGGTTAAGAGGATAAGATCAACACCTGCACCACACCATGTGGACAACATAGCTCACCACAACACCCACTATGACAGCCCTGACATACACTGAAAAGCTGCATACTCACCTTCACAGATGCACTCAATGGACATTTACAGAAACAGCACAGACCAGCAAGACAGACACCTACTTACACACTATGACATAGCACATGCCAAAGGACACATATGTCACCTACACAGTGTACCCATCAACCTAAACTCCTAAGGCTGACCACCTTGCACAATACAGTGATCATGGGTGACATTACTGCAGAACACAGATGTCCCACTCACTATGTTGATTATGGAGGAGGTAACAACCAATGTCTATCATGTGCCAGCATCCAACACATGACACACCCACTCAGGCCACTCCACAACAAGTACACATCACTCTGTCATCATCCATGTGGGTGTGAATGACCTAAGACACACCTCCCTGGGCTACATGACAAGGGACATGGTTGAACACTCTGATTATGTGGTCCATGCAGGTGTGACAGTAGCCCTGAGCAATATACTGCCATCAACCAGAATGATGCTGCAGTACTATCAACAGAGAATTGACTACAACATTGGCTTACATGTCATGTGTCATTCTCAGGGGATCTAGTATCTCTCTGCTTGGGATAACATGATTGACAGACCTCAATGCCTTGCCAGAGATGTCCTAAATCTGTCAGCCCTGGGTTTCCAGGTACAGGGTAAGTGTCTTGCCATCCCTATAATGCCTTATTAGGCAGTGTTCCAAATCAAATTACCACCATAACAGCTAGACACATATGCAGTCTGAGGGTCATACTGCTCAACAGTAGACATGTAACTGCCAAGATGTAGTCACTTAAAGCACTCCTCAGAGTGGAGGACATTGACATTTGTGCTGTAACAGAGAGGTGGTTCACAGCAGCAGACATCAGCCCTGCAGTAACAGGCTATGATGCATTCCACAGCTGTCAGTACCAAAACATGGACCACACCTCCACAGGTGGTGCTGTCTCCATATTCATAATGGATATGCACACCTCCAGATGAGTATCCCAGCATAATGCATCAGAGATACTTCCAGTAAAATTGACTTTGGGGAATAGTGCAATCCATACCATAGCATGCTTTTGGTCCCCAGCTATGTCTCTAGACTGTCATTGCACATTCCTCAACATCCTGACATCTATGAAGGTCCAACCCAACACTGACAGAGGAGACTTCAACTACCCCTCCATCACCTGGGGAAAGTAGTCAAGCACTAGTACACTGGCCCAATGCTTCATGAAATTCATCAGTTTCAATGCCCTGGACTGGCTCATCCTGACACCCAGTAGAGGATGCAACAACCTTGACCTGTGTTAATTACTTACATATGGTATTGTTGCTCGACCACAGCTGTCAATCCCTACCTGGTCAGATCCAAACATGTTGTAATCAACGTGGAGCTCAACATCTCACCCACACCCCCCACAAAGGTAGCCACTTTGCAAAACCTCTCCAGTGCTGACACTGCAGTCATAAAAACAGGGGTGGATGACTTCACTGCACCCATGCCAATGGGAAATAGCTGCATGACTGTCGCATCATACACATATGCACTGATCAAACATGTACATGGATAAAAGGTACTAGCCATAGCCAACAGAACACAGACACTGTCCTCCAAACACTGGAAGCCAATATGATGGTCCCCTGCCATTACTAAAGTGTACAACAGAAGGAGGACACTTTTGCAGAATAAGGTGGTGTCCCAAGACTGGTGAACCCCCTTATTAGCTTCAAACGCAACTTGGGATCCCTCATGGAATCACCTACAGGCAGCTATGAAGGCAGAATTGCAGTAGACACTGATGACAATCACAAAAGCCATTGATAGTTACATTAACAACCTCCACGGCAATAACAACAAGTGCTGTGAGCTACTGCACAATGCTAATTCCTATCCTGAGACAACAGATACTGGCTACAGTCTTGCCAACACATTCAGTACCAGCTTTACCCCTCTCTCCCCCCAAGGGGACAATCACAATGGCAGATGAATGCCAGGCACCCAGAATTACTGCAGGCCAGGTTAGACCTGCATTGTCCACAGGCAATGATACAGCTTCCATGGGACTCCAACATATCTGTGGCTGTGTTCTACATGACATACAAAGAGACCTGGCACCACATCTGTGTGCTCTGGTCAGTCACAGCCTCACTTCAGGCTTTGTCCTTTCAACTGCCACAGTCATCTCTCTCCATAAAGGGGTAGCATCTATGGATTATTGGGCCCTTAGCTTAACTAGTCTAATATGTACGGGTATAGGTGCATCATCAGTGAACTGATTGATCAAGATATGGGTGATCTCCTAACTCTGGATCCCACCCAGTTTGGCTTTGTGAATGGCAGATCATGCCTGCTCAACCTGGTTGACGTCTTTCAGTGAGTCACCAGGGCTGTGTATGACATTAAGGCATTGCATACAGCCTACCTCAATCTGGCCAAGATTCCTTATACCATTCCTCAGTCAGGGATTATTGATAAACCCAAAAAACTAGGCATCAACCCCTATATCAGTAGGTGGTTTGCAAATTGGTTCACAGAACACACAGTGTGACAGTGGCAAACTCCAAGTCAGACTAGCAAGCAGTCATGAGTGGAGTCCTACAGGGATCAGTACTGGACAGTGTCCTCTCCAGAATCTACTTCTCAGGAGACCAGCCCAACACAGAGGAACTCTGGCTGACCAAGTTCACAAAGGACTGCAAGCTGGGAGCTATCATGAGCTCCACAATTGATGCAGACATCTTACAGAAAGGCCTCACTGAGACTAATGAGTGGTGTGGAAACCATGGCCATAAGCTTAACACCACAAAATGCATCACCATCCCCTTTGGTAAAACACTCAGTTCCCAGTGAGTTCCACATCAATGGGCGTCCAATGAACACTGTAGGCATTATAAGAGATCTGGGGACACAGGTTGACAGCAATTTCTCATTGAAGTACCACATTGCCACTGTGATCAGGAAGTACTTCAATATGGCACATTGCATTACCAAGGTTTTTCATCCAGGAAGACAAAGATAATGATCTCTGTCTACTATTCCCTCATTAGACCACTCCCCAAGTATTATGGCCCATTTACCATGTACCTCACTAGACACCTGCTACAGCTAGAGAAGCCACAGATGCACCTCACAAAGGGGTTCCTAGGCATTAAACACACATCCTACACAGACAGACTCAGAAGGCCTAAGCTATTCTCTGTGTCATATCACCTAATTACCAGCTATCTGCGCTTGACTTACAAAGCCATGTCTGACCCAGCTTGTATAGAAATGCTACATATAAATCCATCTACACAACACACTGTAGAGACATCTACCTCAGTACCATAATCACCACAATATGCTGCTGGGACAAGTCCCTCACCAAGAGACTGCACATGCCCTGGAATACACTTCCCATACATGTCATGCAGAGCACCTAGCTGACCCTGTTCCAGAAATATCTTGATGAGTAGATGGGTCATAGACAGTTCAACCCAAGGATCACTGTAGTGGCAGTACTTGATACAGGTACTGGGACATAACATTGGGTGGCACAATGGCAGGGCTCTTCTATGTGCTAGGCTTGTTAAGGCTCGTGGGCCATTACCTACTACACACCTGTGAACCTATAAAGGGAATGACATCAGTAGCACTGATAAGGTAGTGCAATGGGTGTTAAACTTATCAAAATACTTTGTCCTACAAACGCACACTTGCCAGATGAGAGAATAGAACCCCTACCTAGATAGTGGTTTGTACCATAGTGTTATACAGTTACCACATGTGCTAAAGAGCTTACTGGGCTGAGAGATAGCCAAAGGTGCTGATATGGGGAATTACATCAGCAGTACTGATAAAGTAGTGCAGTGGGTGGGAAACTTATCAAAATACTTTCATTTGTACCATATTGGTAAGCATTTAACACACACGCTACTGGGCTTACAGGGATGACAGCTGGCCAAGGTTGCTGATAAGGGACTGACATCATCTGGACTGATAAGGTGGGGCACTGTGAAGTGTCGTGGGTGGGAATGGCATAAAACTGTTTCACCTATAAACAAACACACAACTCTCTCAGTCTTGCTGACACAACTGTCACACACACACACTTCCACATTTTTCAGGACTGAGATTAGAACGCCTACCTAATTAGTTATTTGTGTTATGCAGTTATTGAACATGCCACAAAGCTTATTGGGTTGAGACCTGATGGAAGGCACATCTGAGATGACTGATATCTGCAGGACTGCTAAAGTATGGGAAGGGGAAGTGTACTGGGTTTGAATGGACCCAAAAGCTTTTAGTTGTACACACACACTTTTACATTTACCAAGACTGAAATTAAGACTCCTACCTAAGTAGTTATTTGTACTATCATGTTATGCAGTTATCGCACACACCACAGAGCTTATGGGGTTGAGGCTTGATGAAAGGCACTTCTAAGATTACTGATACCTGCAGGACTGCTAAAGCAAGGAAAGGGGAAGTGTACTGGGTTTGAATGGACCCAAAAGCTTTTAGTTGTGAAAACACACACACACACACACACACACACACACACACACACACACACACACACACACACACACACATTTACATTTGCTAGGACTGAGATTAGAACTCCTACCTAACTAGCTCTTTGTACTATAGTGTTATGCAGTTATCGCACATGCCACAGAGCTTATGGAACTGGGCCTAATAATAGTGACTTCTATGGTGACAGACCTCTTCAGGACTGCAAAGGTGGGGCATTGGGAAGTGCACTGAGTGGGGAATGCCTGTTCATTCCTAGATCCTACTGACATTTCCCTAAGTATATGAGCATGGCCAGTGTGTCCTTCTATAGTACATGTGGGACTCCATTCCAGGGATTGTTGTACTCCAGTCCACTATGTTTTGTACTACGGCCATACCTCTCAACCTGTTGGTGCAAGATATCTGGAGATAGCCTATAAAACTGTGGCAATAATGGGCCATACAATGATTATAACAATTTATCTCAGTAATGTATGGGCTGCTAGGGTTACAAGGCTTGTTTTAGCAGACATCTGTCATATATGCCATTTGACATTGTCATGTATTGTTTCAGTGCCTCATGACATACCTCCTCAGATCATCACAGTGATTTCCCAGAGGAATATAGGATGGATGATGCATGCACAAGGTTTATGGGCCAAATGCTATGCATTCTTGCACAATCCAGCCTGTTGAGGGGTGTGCCTAAAAGCAACTGACTGCTGGTGCTGTGGAAATGGTCCAGCATCTTGGTGATATATTACAATGGTGGACTCTCTGTGCATTTATGTTCTTGCCTGGTCTGATTTCCAGTCCACACTTGGGTAATATAAGTCAGACAGGATCAAGGTGACAGGTAGACTGCAAATAGATTTGTAGGGGATAGGATATGTGGGGGGATGTCCTGGGTAGATATGTTTGCCTATAGCTACCAGTACTTTGCATTGGGCTCTACTCAACGGTTGACTGCCTTGGAGGGTCTTGTGTCTGTCAGACTGTTTGAAGGTGTGTGTTTGTCATACATATATGTATGGCCCACCTGATTTTGCTTGGATGGCCACATGCTGGTGTCAGGATGTTGCATAGGATGAGTGATCAGGGAGGGATGTGTTACACCCCATGGCTGAGACCCAGGGTTTTGTGGGTGCTGACATGTCACCATCTTCCAAAGTTAGGCCTACCTGCAGTGAGTGTATTCCCATGTTTAAACTCCTAGCCCTGCCTGTTGACTGTACAGAGTATCACAGGATGTCTACATCTGTGACTCATATATTTTGTTGGTTACCCAAACAAGTGTGGTTTTCCAGCAAAAGTGTTTTGCAAGTCACTCAGGGTTGAAGTCAGATATTACTGGCAGTTGATATTTCAGTTTCAGACTTCTTACCCATCAGACATTCCATGCTACTACAAATCATTCCATCATCTTTATAGCATTATTAGAGCAGTATTTCACATGTCCTTCTTTTTGGACCTTCATCACTCCATTATTTATGGCTTTGTCTTGGTTTCTGGCTCCCTGAGGCTGGCAGGTTTGTTCCTAGCAATTGTCAGCATGGCCTTTCTTTGCATTTTGTGAACTGTGTTATGTTGGACCCTATGACACTCTCTAAATGGCACTATGGGTGAGGCATAGGCATTTTCCAGAGGCTTGTAGGCCAGGTATGACAGATGCAGACCATCTGTAGTAGGCCAGTGCATTCTGATGATGATATGTTCCCAAGTTGCCGGCAGGAGACACCCCTGGGATGACACCAGTAAGTTGACTGTGGGTGTTACTGACAATTGCTTTCTGTTACTATTGTGCCATCACTCTGGGTAACAGCTGGATGCTGCTTAAGTCTAGGAACATGTTACTGCATTTCTATGGGACTGTGGGGGGGGTGACATGACTGTACACGATACACATCTGCACAGGCTATGCTGATATTTACTTAACATTTTGGTCCCATGTAGCATAGTGGTGTGCCCTATCTTTCAGACTACAGGCATAAGAGTATCAACCACACATCAGATTGTTCTGGCATAGACATTTGTAGTTTCAGACTTCTTACCTTTCAAAGCCATGCTGCCACTGCCAGATCTGCTGTGATATCACTGTGTAAAAGTCTGTGGGTGGGGATTTCATGGATGTTGCCATGTGGGGGGCTTTGACAGGCATTTCTGTCTTGTTGTCTACAGCTGATCTGCTGTGAGGGGTTGGTGGTTGGTATGGGACCCCCACTTTGACATCCATGCATGTGACCTATGACCCCCTCCCCCAGTTATTTGGCTCACCACATATTCTGCAGTGGTATTTCCCGACTAGGGTGGTTCTGCATGGTGTGGGTAGGGCAGTACTGGGGATACACATCCTGCTGTCCCACAGAGCTGTCATTGTCTGCTGCTACCCCAGTTAGCCACCCCATTCCCTTACATGCTTGATCAATACCATAGATATGCTAACAGAAAAATACACTCCATTAGTTTATTTTGTTACAGAGACTGGCTTACTTTGTGCCTGCAGCTGTTGTGAAAGTGGTGCTTGAGGGCTGACTATGCCAGATGCATGCAATATACTGCCTATAAATGGTCAGGTATAGGTGGTGTGATGTTTGGCATCCATTTTACTGTGTGTGCAAGTCAGACAGAGAGAGAGAGAGAGAGAGGGAGAGATCAGTCCCTGAGACCCTACTGTGTCAGTCTATTTGCTATGCATTGCCTCGTTGCCAAGGCCAGGGCATACTGGGCATGCCTCTGTCTGCCTACAGAGGCAGACTCAGGATGTTCCTCCTCTGAGTCACTCTGTGCCTGTGGAGGCCTTGGAAATGGTGGGAGGTTGTATGGCCTTTCCCTATTTTATTCGTGCTGCAGCTGTTTCCACAGGAACATATTGTGTAGCATGGCACATACTATGAATGTATGTGCACATGTGGCTGGAGAGTATTGCAAGGCTCCATCGGATATGTCAAGGCAGTGGAACCGTGACTTCAGCATCCCAAACACACACTCTATAATGATCCTAGTTTGTGTGTGTGCCTCATTATGGTGTTCTTGTGTGGGTGTGTGTTCATTTCTGATGGATGTCATCAGCCATGGCTCCACTGCGTAGCCAGCATCCCCCATCAGCTGACCGTATGGGATGTCCCCACTGGCACATGCTCCATACAGCTGTGAAGAATGCCAGATGTGGGAGTCATGATAGCTTCCAGAACTGCCAGCACACACATTCATGATAATGCCCTGGGCATTGCACACAACCTGGCAGTTGATGGAGGGGAAGTCCTTGCAGTTTATGTAGACCTTACCCCATTCACCAGGTGGTACTTTGATGTGGATGTGCATGCAGTAAATAGCACCCAGTACCTCTGGGTAGTCTGCTACATGGTGGAAGAGGCGCATATGGCTGGTCTTCTCCTCACGGGTGCTGGGGAAGTGAATGTGCTCAGCTGCATGTGTTCGCATGGCATCCAGGAACTGATAGAGTATCCTGGATGCAGATGCCTGTGAGACCTCCATGATATCCCCAGTTGGTCTTTGGAAAGTACCTGTAGCTAGTATTCTTAAGGCTACACATACCTTGGTATCCACTGGGATGGGATCTCCTCTGTTGGTTCCAGCTCTGAACCAAGGAAGGCACAGCTCAACAAATTGCTGAAGTATGTCCCTGTCTACCCTGTATCGCTCTACTATCTGCAGTTCATGTAGCCCCTGGTAGGTTACCCTAGCTCTGAACACTCTTCTCCTCCTCCTCAGTCTGAGTTGGTTGTCAGCATTTTCCTCCTCACCACCCTTAGTCTCTAGCACATGCTGACAGATCAGAGCAACAGCAGCCCCTAACATGTTTTGTTAGATTTGTAAGTTTAAAATTCCCCCGAATGTGTACACCGGTGGTATAGAGTTTGTGGGAAAAAACAGACTGAACGGTATTTGCATAGTTTATAGTAGTGTGCTGGGCTGCTGCCTGTGTAATTGGCTGATTCTGATACATTCCACTTCCCAGCTATGCTTGTTTTCCTTGATTGCCTTCCTTCTGCAGTTGCCCTTTCCCATTTCCGCCCCGTTTAAGCCTTGATGCGTGCCGCACATTCCCGGTGCTCAGATGTACACCATTCTGCTATTTCAGTTTTTGTTTTTTCTTGTTTTAAGCCCAGTGCATACCATGCACACACATTTAACCAATGTAGATTGGTTTTATCAGAATTGGCCCTGGCTAGACATGAACACACTCTGCATTTCATACAATAAGAAACTACAGCCTCAGACACACACCCCTGCCTTAGCTGTGCTTAGCTTAGGGCAAACACGGGCCACTGAGCTCCAATGTGCTTATAACAAGCATGACATACCCCCTTTCATGTTAGCTGCTCCTCCTGTCTACACTGCAGTGTTGGAGTACATACATGGTTAGGTGCAGTCTGACACTTAGAAGAAATTTGTAATTCAGTATAAGTCCCCTCATTAGCATACCCCACTGCCTTACTCCATAGTTATTGCACTACTACGTTTCTGAGGAAGTTCACAGAAGATTAAACGTGAATGATAGAGCTAAAACAACTTGTGGAGTCTCATAATTTGCTGTTGGGCTAAAGCTGATTTCGTTGTCATACAGTTACTTTATTGCACTACTACTCAGCCTTTCCCCTTAGCGACCACTGTTCCCTAGTATTGTTTTCATTCTGCAAGCCATTGACTATAATGGCAAAATGCAGATTTCTGTAATAAATGCTTTTCCCCCCTTTTTGTTATTTTTCGGCATGATCCCTTTTTCCGCGCCACTGCCCTATGTTTAAACGGCCAAGATTGGCCAAAAAAAAAAGTTTTATTTTAAAAAATTGAAACTGTTTTTCATTACAATGGCCATTTATTTGGCCATTGGTATGCCTAATAAGTATAATACATGCTTTATTTTGAGCTGTCATGCCTCCATTTTCTCATTTGCAGAAATGTATTCAGCTAGTAACTGAATACATTTCTGCAGGTTACACTATTCCTGCCGGATATCTGCCTGCTTGTTGAATCACTAATTCACCTCATTTGCATGGTTTTCACCAGCAAATGAGGTACTTAGCATTAGGCAGTGGTGTTCGTGCAGGAATAGTGTAGACGTGCTTGTGCATGTCCCGGGACACCTTTGATAAATCACTCGGCAGACATATTGCATGCAGCAGTTCCTGCACTATTCCTTCACTCCGTGTAGGGTTTAATGAATCCCGGGGCTAGAGTTAATACTATGATACAGCAAAATTCAAGTGAGTGAATATTCATTTCTATATTGTAGTTTCATGATATCATTATTTGCTTGTACAGAGATGACACTAAGGTATTTAGTTCCTAATATGCAGCGTGGCATTTCATGTTTGTAGTCTAAAATTGTGGCCATAGACGACAGTTTACATATACCTCCTTGGTTACACCTATAGTATCACTCTACCTATGTTAACTTTCAGTTACCTATTTTAGCATTAAAGTAGCATGAACTATTCATTATGTTATTCCTAGGGAACACTTTAGAATTTACCATGTATTTGTTTTTCCTGTGTGTTTACGGCATAGGTATGTTTCAAGGTAGAATTTGTGGACATACATTTCAGGAAATTGTGACTAAAAAGTCATTATTTGGAGCTTTGCACTTCACTGTTGCAAAGTGGAAGCATTGTCAGTAAAAAAATATTTTGCTAATAAAATACAAGGAAATTGAAAATCTGCATTTTTTTGCACCATTCAACTTAAGTTCGTCTTTAACAATTTGCATTAATGGATAGTATTTTGATCTCACATCAGTCCTCAATACAATTAAAAATAACACAGAGGCAAGACAAATGCAATGCAAATGCTTAAAAAAAGCAAAGTTTAGTGTAAAAGGGGAAAGAGAATATGACTGACTATCTCAACACGTACTTTATCGACAGTGGTGACTGGTGAAAACTGTCATAAGGATGAGTGCAAAAACAACATTGTAAACTGTGCTACACTAAACATACTTTAATTCTGAGAAAGTCTAAGAATAAGAATAAAAAAGGGATTTTATTGCAAACATAAATCTGGTTTGTTTTCATTTACATAAATGTATGACTGCCTATGTCATAACTGACAATTTAATCACTTTTATATGACACAATTATGGAAATCGCTAAGCAATCTAGATATAGAAAATATGAAACTCATAGAGAGAAAAACTGTTCCGTGCTGATGCTAATTACTGCAGAGCTGTTCAATAATAGTTATACTTTGTAAGTCTGCAAAACAGCTTAACTGATAATATGCAAGAGACATATTTAGGAGCTGATAAAGACCACAGATGTAGTGAGAAAAAGAGGTGATGACTAGAACCGACAAACTGATAAAACGATACTGTTTTAATGCTTGTAGGTCAATATGTTTGCATATATCTTTAAAAAGCTATCCAAGGGCTTGCACAAGTGTATAAATACTGAGCATGTGTGAGCCTGACTGCCATTTTGTAGTAAGCTGTTGAGATGTCAGCATGCATGTATGCAAGGTCTGTCTGTTAACCGGTTTGTTTATATTTTATAATGCTGCTATCCACCCTGATGTGTTTCTCTGTATTAAAGCATCTAAACAAAATACCCCACCTGCTTGTCATCTATGTTAGAGAGGGCGAGCAACACTGCTTATTGTTTAGAAAAAAAAAAGTCAGAAATTTCAGGTTAGTCCAGAAAAAAATGTATAGGTGAGAATGCTAGCACTATTTGAGGGAGTTTCTTCTTGTATCCAATGTTTTGTAATCATGGAATTGGTGTACTAAATAGGTAACAGACTGTGGGAGACTTGCACCCCACATGGGGGTAAAACATTCTTTTTTAATCTGTGTAGGAAGGGTGTAAGTATTTTGTCAAACTGTTAGGATCGATGATTGTTTCTTTGAGAAATCATGTCTTGATTACTCATAGATTAAACAGCATGTAGCAAAGGCTTCCTTGAAAAAGAAGGCTTATACAGCAACTGCGCTCCAAGTGCAGATTATTGGCAAATGACTGTCTTGCTGAAACCTTCTATTTTATTTCCCCATAGAAAATCTTTGGAATAATGTTTCTGCTTGTTTGACTGCCTCAGAGTACTGAAAGGGCTGCGGCATGCATATTAAATTAACCTATGAATGCTGATCATCCTGATTTAGTTATATGATGCTATTGGTGGTTAGTATTTGGTTTCCTAGTAAAGAAGATTAAAATATAGCATGAGATTATGCAAGTGTTTCAAATGAGTAAATTTTCCTTGTGGCACAATAAAGTTGTGCTTTCCTGATTTTGCTTAAATGTAATGTTTTATTTTATTTTCTAAGTATATCATCTGTGCATGCTGTATGTACAAGATTATACTACAGTGAAAATGCATCAGTAGAAGGTGTGACTTTACTGCATTGTATTCATTTTTATTTTGTTTCTGTTCTATGACTGATGTGTAAGTACTTTGAAAGCAATATTATCACATCAGGCAAATAGAAGTAGAAGAAATCAAAATATAATTTGATCAGACATGACAGCCATTGCAGAAGAATTTACCAGATATCTCTCTGTTTTATGAAAATAAACAAGCAAATAAATAAATAAATTAATTAATAAGTGAATATTGCCAAAATAAGTAAGGTGGTACTCAACAGAAGCAAGCCAGCTTAACACATTTAAATTTGAAAGGCTCATCAGGACATGCATTAGGTTAAGAAAGCTATTTCAAGCACCTGGGTTGGTGGTTTATTCATAGTTTTTCATCTGAAAATGAGAGAGAGAGATGGGGTGGAGACTGTGGATTAAAGTCACAGCATGATTTACAATGTAAAGTAGATGTCTTCCTCATGAGGTTAGATATGCAGTCAGCAAAGATTGATCTTATTTTAGTCTATGACTGGAATAAATGCAGTATGATCTCCCACAATCACAACTGAAAACCTACAAGAATAATAATAACACAAAAAAAAAAAAGAAAAAGAAAAAGAAGAAAAAAAAATACAGATTGCCTTCAATGCTCTCTGAAGATTTTGTCTTTAATGACTCATATAGAACATATTATTTTATCACTCAGAATATCTTTCTACCTGGGAGGCTAGCTCATGCTGCATACAAGGACTATGTCCCAGCCAGGGACCTAAGTTCAGCTAGTGACTCTGGCACTTAACAATGCTGGCAGGGATGGTTGAGCATGTCCATTTGATGAGGAAGCTGAGACAGAGAAGGACATATACAGCCACAGTCTCCCGGAGAAAGGGAAGCATCATGGTGAGAGTCCTATACCTGGCCGCTGCATTCATTATCATGTATATGGGAGCATGAAGTCATGGGGGAAGGCAGCCAATGTCTCTGTGGTGATGTGGTTATATATATTTTGGTTTCTTGTGAATTAAAATTAGATGTAAACTGGCTGAAGTTATAATTTATGCTAAGCATTATTTTAGATCTGGTCTGGATAGGAGTAGCCATCAGTTTCTACATTGTCTGGAGGAATTATCTGGATGACAAAGGGAAGACAGTTAGTTATGAGGCATATGATTCCTGAAAGAGTGATGTGTGAAGATACAGTGGTAACAGACGAGTGAGAGAACAGATCACGGTTTGTGGGGCAACCTGTAAAGGCAATGGAATCACTGTTATTACACTTTAGAACTACCATTGCAATCCAAGAGAATCTTTCAACACTCATGTGAGACATGAGATATGTGTAACAAGTGGGTTGAAGTACCGTGACACTACCGGTAGTGATATTTTGTGCTTCATTGATACAAGACAGCATCATCTGGCAGTAGTGAGTTAATTAGGTATCTGGACTGCTAATGATCTACTTTCTGTAACTAAGGAGAATAGGGTTTGCTTTTGTCCACTTCTGTTTGCCTACTGTGCAACTCTGTGCAAGTTACTTAACCAGACAGTGTTCTCAGGTCACCCACTGAAAGGGAGAGTGATGTCCAGTGGGCTTACCTGGTTGACAAATGCATCAAATAAAATAAAATAAAATGCATAAAAGTGACTCTTTTCAGTATACTTCTGCAAGCTATGTTTTGCATTTTCAGTCTCACTCACATTTTACTTTCCATAGCAGTTATATGATTTGCCTAAGTAACCTCTGTTTTGGTGCCATGTTTTTTTCAATGTTCTTTCCTTCCTTGCAACTGTGTTGTGATTTTTGTTCTTTTATGAGTTATCAGATCAGCAATGTGCATAGTTGTGACAGTTAGTTAACAACATGCTACACTATCCTGGTTCTTAATGTATATTTTTATATCAAACATACCTTTTTTCCAGGAGGGACAAGGTTTTGGTTTGCCTTCAAAAGGTGGGAAAGTGCTTTCTTAATGTTCTTTTCTTTCATGCTTTGCAAAACTGCTGACGGAAGAAATGTTTCCAGACCCCAGTCCTTCCTGCAAATGTTAGATAAATACAGAATTACGCTTTCCATTCCTGATAGCTATGGGTAATAAAAAATTTTAATCTAAGTAATATAAAGAAAATGTCTCAGAACATTTTGTCTCAATAAAACATCATTTTAAAATACACAATATTGTTATAATATATTTTAATTCTATAACTATGAGAATAATTTTCTTTCAGTGTATTTGAATATTTTACCTCAAAATTTATAAATTAAAACTATCACATTTGGTATAATATGATGGTCTGCAAATAGTAATATTTATTAAAGATTTATGCATATTTATTTCTTGCCATTTCTTGTTATACACACACCAAATTATACCTAAGTACTGGAGAGATACTTACATATGATGTGATCCCCTGCCTATACAACATGCACAGCTTTTCCTAGAATATTTCTCTGATGTTGCTTCCATTATAGCTTCCACTTTTCTGCTGTTAAACTGATCTGTCAAATACTGTTCATCTGGTCATTGCAGTATGAAGTCACTATCAAAATTATAATGCACTCAGCAGACTTAGTTGATACACCTTTTAGAGTAGAAAATAAGTGGCCCTGTTTCATTATGGTATGCTATCTAATCACAACCTTCTTATTAAGCATTGCTGACCCTTAGGAATAGAACTTTTCCTTCAAACTTCTTGCCCTTTTGAATAATTAGACTTTCAATTCTCCTCTCTAAATCTATATCCATACTATAGGTGTACATTTGGTGGCATGTTGGTAAGCACTCGGTCCAAAGTATTCTACCCCAGAGTTGCCTGGTTTTCTATTTGTGCTAGAGAATTATCACTCATAAGACCATATATCTTTGGGCATAATAGTTTTAAAAATATAGGCACATAGGTCTTCTGCTAAACCGTTGAAGTCATCCATCAGAAAAGCATATTTCATTATGGGTCATTCAGTGTATACATTTAGGAAGTACTCATGGTCATTTGAAGACATGGAAGGCTTCTTGTAGCAGGCTACAAATTAATCATTTATTTTGTTTATGGCAAGTTGAAATTCAGTGAGAATGGTTTTCAAGTCTCAGGAAATTCGTCTAGAGGTGATATGTTTTCTGAGAAATATGGAAACACCTTTTTAGTTTCTCTATGGTCTGAATGAATATTAAAGTGCTAATCCAAGGTAAGGTGGGAGTGAGCTCTTTGCAATGAAACCAATTTTCAAAGACCTTCAGGAACATGCAATTAGTTATTGAGGCTTATAACTCTGATAAGAACAACCTTCATATAGTCAGAATTTAAATTTGCTGTGTTTTTTTCTGATATGTTGGGAAGTCCATTAGCTGGATTATGCCTAAAAACATGCATTGTGGGGGTAGCAATGACTTTGGCCATGAACTGCAATTCATGGAATGGGAAGTACAGGAAATTTCTTGTCAATCAAGTTGACCTGTTGACCATATCAGTCCAGAGTTGACACCTACAGCACCCCTCCCCCCAGTGAAATTACACCAACTGCTTAGCCAACTGGGAAGCCAGTTATCAGTTTTTCTTTGCATGTAGGCATCATTCTGGGTAAAGGTAGGCTTGTATTCAAGACTGGATACATTCCTGCATTTGAGACATGGATAGTGAGATCCAACATGTGTTACTGCGTATTCCTTAGGGTTGAGCACTGCAAGTCACACATACACTGGCCACTACTAGGTCATATTTATATTTGTCAAGTATAAGCGACTGAAAAGCACTTGTAACCTAACAAATCCTGGTGCTGAAGAGACAAAAGAGACAACAGACTCTTATCTTTTCATTGTCTACCATTGTATGCATGGTGTTCATGTACATAACAATGAAGTCTCCAATTATCAGGACATTTTTCCTAGTACTCACTGATGTAGGGTCAGTGGACACTTTGTGGTCTGTAGCCTGTTAACTCATTGCCATGCATGGGTGGTTGTACTGTATTTGTAGACTTCTGCTGAAACTTTGCCCTCTTAGTTGTAGGATGCATGAAAAGTGTCTTTTTAACAGCATATGTCAGTTTAGTATATTTGTGCAGTAGGAAACAAAATGATAAATTGAATATATGCAGTTGTATGTTTTGTGATACACAAAACATCCTGAACTAAATAATTAGGACTCTCATTTGGTAACATACAATTTGTGATTTTTCTACCTTCACAAAACAAATTTCCTTAAATCTGTAACTTAAGACATTGTCAAACATAGGTATGGATACATGTGAGTAATATATCTGTCCAATAAGTCGTCAAAAATAACATCCATCAAATGGCAACTTATCAAGCACAATTTATCGATCAGCAACCAATTGAAAAAAAAAAAAAAAAAAAAAACAAAGGAACAAACCATGTCTTTTCACCTTCCACCCCCTGCTAATTATATACACTAATTTCAGGATTGCACTACAGTGAGGAAAGGGCAAATTCCCTAATCCCCACAGTCGATCAGCAATGATGGTGGTTTTCCTTGTTCAACAAGTTGCCATTTGACAACTTTTTGGTAATATATATATATATATATATATATATATATATATATATATATATATATATATATGTGTGTGTGTGTGTGTGTGTGTGTGTGTGTGTGTGTATATATATATATATATATATATATATATATATATATATATATATATATATATATATATATATATTTACACCAACAACACCTATAGGTGCACGACCAAACAGGAGCACAGAAATAAATATAAAAGTCACAAATAAATAAATCCAGCACTCACAATATCTGCCATTTTCATTATATAAATAGACCTCACTGGATGGTATCCCCAGCAAATAATAAATGAGTGAAGCTCAGATAATCCCAAATAGTAGCTTTTATTCCATAACAAACTATCCAGCAAAGGAAGGTTGGATGAAGGTTGCTGTACTTATTGATTTTGCCTTACTCAATGGGAAGTTTTTGAGCATTTTTACTACCAGTGCAACAATTTCTGTTTGTGATGTGAAGGAGCTACAAACTATCCAGCAAAGGAAGGTTGGATGAAGGTTGCTGTACATATTGATTTTGCCTTACTCAATGGGAAGTTTTTGAGCATTTTTACTACCTGTGCAACAATTTCTGTTTGTGATGTGAAGGAGCTACAAGCTATTCAGCAAAGGAAGGTTGAATGAAGGTTGCTGTATATATTGATTTTGCCTTACTCAATTGGAAGTTTTTGGGCATTTTTACTACCTGTGCAACAATTTCTGTTTGTGCTGTAAAGGAGCTACAAGGAAATAACAGTGAGTTTTGCACATTCATCCTTGGGATGAAATGATAAACTGAGGTCCATTCCACTTGCATTGGTGGTAGCTCAGGTAGATGTAAATGATCCCATGGCACCTATTGAAAAGAGTAGGGGAAGTTTCTCCAACACCCTGGCCAAAATTTTGCTAGTAGTAGAAATGCCACCTCAGGTCTTCCTTGAAAAGAGGCCACTACCCTAGTGAGACTAATCTGGTCAACAAAGGATAGATAAATACAAATAAGAATACATTTTTGGTCAACTTTGAGAAGCTTTTTTGTGTGTATTGTGTTGCAAGGGAACATGGTATTATGAACTACTATTTTCCATAAAGCTGTATGTATGTTTTAAAAGCTACATTTCATTTTTAAGTTTTCTGTTTTTGCCAGTTTTGTAAAGATACACACAATGGAGTGCTCCGGTGGAAAAGAACAACCATATAAACAACAATCCACCCAGGTCA
The DNA here is from genome assembly GCF_019279795.1 of Protopterus annectens. Lineage (NCBI taxonomy): Eukaryota > Metazoa > Chordata > Ceratodontiformes > Protopteridae > Protopterus > Protopterus annectens. The sequence continues at coordinate 694,715,579 of NC_056735.1, forward strand.
GCTCAGCCTCACCATCTTGTGAAAATGAAACACCAGTGCAAGAAATTGCAAAATAATTTATTCCATACGATAATCCAGTAAAGAGCAGCAACCAGTCCATTAACAGCAAAATGAATTGCAATAGTTGATAAATGCAGTAGTCAGTATGGTAAGCTGTTTTGTCCATGTAAATCCTGGACTTTATCAAGCTTCGTCCATGATAAAGTGGATTATCGTGTGGAATAAATTATTTTTGCAATTTCTTGCACTGGATGATTATTTTCACAAGGTGATGAGGCTGAGCTGACCTGGGTGGATTGCTTTTTATATAGTTTTGCGAAGATGTTTTTGCTGATCTGCCTTGTAAATATCCAATACTGAATGTTGAAATTCTAATGGTCAATACTGCCTCTTTGACTATAAGTACACATACATAACAGAGATTTCCTGTGTAAGTAAAACTGAAATTAAAGCAAGGATCACAGTGGTGAAAACACATGAGGGTCCTGGCATTTATAACTTGCTTTTACCTTTTAAGTGTCCAAAGTAAAGGAGAAAAAGACAACTTTTCTCTTTTTCAATGAATTTATTTTGTCTGATAATAATTAGAAATTAATAACACCTCCAGGAAACAATAAGAAAGAAACTGAGAGAGAAGTGGGTCATCAGCCATTTTATAAAGAAGATTAAGGCTATGACCTCCTGAACTTCATATTAGTCAAAGGGTCCATATTTAATTCTCCCAGTCTTCATCTGCCTAGTGTGTGGCTATGACCAAACAGACAGACAGTTAGACAGACATAGAATCACATACAGTTGCTATCTCACAGCACTGACATATCTCTATGCCCAGCTTACTTTTGACCAGCCACGTCTGATCTACATGCAGGATACCCACTAAAGATCTCTACCTGCACATACCAAACCAACGTGATACCCTCCTACCCACAAGAACATCATTCTGCAACTCCCTGTCCTGGGTGTAGTTTTCACAGGATTAACCCACAGTTGTCATGATTAAACAAAGCCAACTATAGGTTAATCCTGATACCCACATCCAGCAGTGGGCTATTGCTATTATACAATGGCATTATTTAAGAAAGACATTGCTTACCTTTCTTAATGTCTTTGTACAATGGCGTTGTAGTGTTCTTGCATGTTTGCTGATGTACTTGCATGTGTAAATGGAGTTACATTTCCATGTCTGCACAATACATCAGTAGAGTGCAGGAAAAGCAATGAAGAAAAGAGGATCTCTGTTGTTGTTGTTTTTTTTTTCCTTTTATCTATTTATTTATTTGACATTTTTTTTTTTTTAACGAGGTGGTCTGACTACGTCTACAGAACCCTCCACATACAGTACAATACAAATACAGTATAATCCAATACAATGCAAATAACATTAGAAATACTATACAAAAATAAGTTGAAAGAACATAAACTATGTTACAAGATATTAAAATACTACACATCTAGACAATTCTATTAGAGATAAAACATTATAGACGATAATAGTCACTCTCACCATATCCATAGCCTATGAGTAGATAGAACATTCTAGCCTTTTGTTAACTTAATTGTGAAAATACATACATTTATAAGTTGCAAGAATATACATAAATATTTCAAGATGTATATACTAGAAGGTTTGAAGTGAAACATTAACATGGTTATATAAATCTATAATTGGATAACTGAAGCATTAAATGGCCAACCAATGATAGAGAATGTAAAGATATAAAATGTTTTTAGAATGGTTACTAGATGATTCTGATGAAGTCTCCATGGGGAGATGAAAGCGCTTAATCCGTGCTATTTTGTTGTTTTATCTTATTCTAATTAAAGTGTTTATTACAATATTTTGGATTCACTTTTGGGAATACTAGTGGAACGGACTTAACACCACGAGATATTTGGGGAAGACAGCCTTTACATTTGTGGAAGACAGCCTTTATTGTTCTGGAACTACAACCTATGAACCTATGTTGGTTTTAGTAAGGAAAATAATAGCTAGAAAGTTAGTGATAAAGAAAGATAGTAAGAGAGTTAAAGTTAAGAAGAACAGAGGCATCACAGTCTGACCAGTAGCTTAAGGATATGGTATAGAAACAGATAAGGAGTTATGAGAGCCTTAGGATCTTGCAGACTATGAGGGAATGAATCTGACAGAAGAAGAGGATGAGGCTAATGGGGAAAAAGAGGAAGAGCTGAGCATTAGGCAGGCTTTATGCAGGAGCAGAGCCATGTCTTTTTGAGATGATTTTTTTAAAAAGGCTTTGAAATGGGGTAGGTCAGGCATAGACCTGGTAGTTAGAGGTAGTACATTCCATACTATAGAGACAGAGTATGAATACAGAGAATGACCTGGTTTTCTTGTAAGTTTTGAGAGAGCGAAGAGATTTTTGTCTTCTGATCATAGGGATCGATTTGGTATGTAAGGTGTGACTAGACTGGCTAGTGCGGGGCAGGCAGTAGGCTTGAAAATAAGTTTGTGCAAGGTGGATAGCTGAATAAAGGCAATTTGGTTGGAGAGTTCAAGCCAATTTAGTTCTAGTAGTGGTTTACAGCGGTGTGTGATATATTTACAGTTTGTGGCAAACTATACAACTTTGTTGTAGCACTGTTCCATCTTGCTTAGGGTAGAAGTTTGTAAGTTAGGATTGGAGCACCGTAAAGAAGGCAGGGAAGTAAAAATGTATTTGCAAGGATAGTTTTGGTTGCTGCAGTAGAGAAATGTTTGTTTCTACATAAGAGTCTCAGTGTTTGATAACTTTTTTTTACATTTTGCTATATATGGGAATTGAATGAAATTTATTGTCAATGATAACTCCTAAAAGTTTGGTTTCCTGCAATGTTTCTATGACAGTGTTGTCAGATGCAAGCATGTTGAAATGATCAGTGACAGAGGAAGTGTTTTTGGGTTGAAAGAGTGTTAGTTTAGTTTTCTTTGGATTAAGAAAGAGTTGGGCATTTTTTAGCCAGGATTCAACTGCAGTAAAGGACTGTTAAGATTTTGAAAGTAGTTCTGGTAGTCATTCAGCAGCACAGATTATGGTGGAATCATCAATGTATTGAATGGGGGTTCCAGGGTGTGAGGTGGTGTGAAGGTTATTTGTGAAAATGTTGAAGAGTTGCAGTCTGAGGATGGACCCTTGAGGAACACCAGTAGGGTTATGCAGAAAGAACAAGAGTTCATTGGACCATTTCACTGCTTGTTTACGAACCTTGAGGTAGCTCTGAAACCATTTTACTGTGTTATGTGAGAAGCCTATGTTAGACAGTGTGTTCATTAGTAAGGAGTGAGACACTGTGTCAAAGGCCTTGGAGAAATCAAGGAATACTGAGGCTGTATAGCATCCTGTATCTCTGGCCTTGTTCACGGTGTCTTTAAAGGATAATAGGGCTGTAGCTGTGCTGTGGCTGGGTTGGAAGCTATGTTGGGTTTTAAACGATTGTTTTGCAGTAGGTGTTGCATTACCTGCCGATGGATACCTCTCTCAAGAATTTTGGATATGGGTGACAAGATGGATATAGGATGGAAATTGGATGGTTCAAAAGAGTTACCTCCTTTATGGATGGGGGTGATGTGAAATTATTTCCATATATATGTATACACCTCAGATGGCTTAGTGGTATGTCCAATGACTATAGTGTGCATGGTCCAGGGTTCAACACCTGTGGTGCTTAAAAAATGTTTTTGGCTGTGTTGCAAGTTTCTGTGTTTGCCCATACCTTACTTGGATAGAAGGAAGTTTCTCTGTTCACTGTGAGAGAGGGAGCTTTGAGCAGCCTCTCTGTCCCTGGAGGAGTGGTTTCAGCCCAGTAATTAGTAGTTTATTGGCAATTTTGGGCTAATTTCTATCTTTTTCATTTCCCTGCTATAAAACCCGCATTTGCACGGTTTTGCACTCCGAGCAGCGCCGGTTAGCTAGGGTATAACTATTCCCGGCTCCACAAAGTCTACTCTTCAATTTTTCCCTTTGAACTAGACAAACTTTCAACTTAAGCACTCAAATCATTCACTTCACATCCCTGCACTTGCCCAAAACTCATAGCAAGCACTAATAAACCTTAGCACTAGATCCCCCTATACTGTAGAGAAGGACAAGGCTCTCTATTCGACCTTACCAGCCAATCAGTAGAGCAGTTCACTGTACCTATCCAGGCATGTCCAAAGGGCAGTTGTAGGTGTACTCTCCAGTCCAACTGGTGAATCAGGGCATTTTGAGACAATGTTACAACTGCCTCATGTACTCAGACAACCCTCTTCTCCTTTCACCAAACACTAATAGATGCGAGAAATGCAATTATACAGCCAAACTGGAGGCTAAGCTCTCTCAACCCAGGACTGGACCAGGCAGTCAAGAGTAGAAGGGAATTACTTACATCACACCACCAGTCTCACATAGACCTATGAAACCAGCACTGGCAAAAAACACACATAAATACACAAAAACATACTCTGAGGCTCTAAATAAAAATCTATAAAAGCAACAGAGACCTCCAAAGCAGACATCCAAGCAACCTCCACTCCCCAACACAAACAATAAAACACATACTTCACAAAACCAGTGTGCCACACAATCACAGCCCTTAAGGCAAAATAACATACCCAACACACTAGTAATAGGTGACTCTATAGTCAGGCACACTGATGTCCCACTCACTAGGCTGAACAAGGAGAAGGTTACTGTTAGTTACCTGTCGGGTGCCAGGATCCTCCACATAACACAAGCACTCAGGTCATTCCAGAACAAGTACAAATATGACTCTGTCATTGTCCATGTTGGTGTGAATGACCTGAGGTGTACCTCCCTGGACTACAAGAAAAGAGACATGGAGGAGCTCTCTGATCACATAGCCCAGGCTGGTATGACCCTGACTCTGAGTTGCATCCTGCCCTCACCAAGAATGATACCACGGTACAGAGAAAAAATGATCAATTTCAACAATTGGCTAAGCTTCTGGTGTCATTCATAGGGGATCCAGTGTCTGTCAGCATGGGATGACATGCTCGACAAGCCACGCTGCTTTGCTAGAGACGTCTTGCACCTGTCACCCTTAGGCTTTCGAATACTGGCCAAGGCTCTTGCCACCCCTATAGTGCCTTTTTTAGGCAAGGCTCAAAAGACAAACACACCACTGCAAATAGCACAAGTAACAAAAAACTGAGGGTAATGCTGCTCAATGCCAGAAGTCTGAACCTCAAAATGCATGCACTCGTGGCACTCCTCTGTATGGAGAATATCGATATATGTGCAGTAACAAAAACCTGGTTTACGGCTCCAGAGAGCACCCCAGCACTACCAGGCTACAACTCATACCATACATTTCAGCCACAAAACCGGGACCGAAATACAAAAGGTGGGGGAGTATCCATACTCATCAAGGATACCCACACCTCCAGGTTAGTGGCACAGCACGATGTTTCCGAGATCATCCTTGTGCAACTAACAATGGGCAAAACTGCTATTCAAATTATAGCTTGCTACAGATCACCCACCATGTCCCAGGACCCCCACTCTGCATTCCTGGAAACACTGGGAAACATAAAGGTTCTACCAAACAGCCTGATATTGGGTGATTTCAATTATCCAAACATTAACTGAAAGAACTACTCAAGTACAAACTCCCTGGCCCAACATTTCCTAGAATTTATAAACTCAAATGCCTTGGATCAACTGGTTAACACCCCCACCAGAGATGACAACATATTGGACTTGGTTATCACCAACATGGGTGACCGGTATTCCACACGGGAGGTCAACCCCTTGCTGGTTAGATCTGACCATAAACTAATCACTCTGGATATCCACATTCCGCCACCACCACTGGTCAAAGAAACCACCATGAAAAACTTTTCAAAAGCAAACTTCACGTTACTTAAGACCGAGGTGGGAAGTTTCAAAGCCCCAATGCTGAAGGATAATGCTGTCCAAGCTGCAAAATCCTTTACTAATGCACTCTACAGGCACCTACAAGAATGCATAGATTGTGCTATCCCAAACAAAACCAAGACTCACTCCTCCAAGAAAAGGAAACTAGTCTGGTGGACCTCTGCCATAAACAAGCTATACAACAGAAGGAGGAAACTAGTACAGAAAAGAGTAAAATCCCAAGAAGGGAAGACATCCCTGATCAGTATCAGCAAGAAACTATGTTTCCTCATAAAATCATCCAAGGCTAGCATCGAAAGAAAAATTGCCATGGACTCCAAAGATAACCACAAGGCATTCTTTAGCTATGTCAAGAATCTAAATGGCAATTCTCAGATCTGCTCAGAGTTAGTGCAGAATGGCACAAAATACACTGAACCGACCGATATAGCCAACATCCTGGCAGACAGGTTCAGTGTAAACTTCACTCCCCTCTCACCGCCAAAAGGGCCCATAACTATACCAGAAGACTGTAGTGCCCCTGAAATCACAGACACTCAGGTTAAAACAGCCCTCTCCAAAGACAAAAACACAGCATCAATGGGACTGGATGGTGTCCCAGGCTGCGTCCTACACAAGCTCAAAGATGAACTAACCCCTCACCTAAACACACTATTTAAACTCAGCCTCTCCACAGGCTACATGCCCACAGAGTGGCGCACAGCAACTGTTATTCCACTCCACAAAGGTGGAGTCACAGCGGACCCCGGGAACTATCGCCCTATAAGCCTGACTAGCTTGGTCTGCAAAGCTATGGAGCGCATCATCATGGATCTCATTAACAGAGACATTGGAAACCTCCAAATACTGGACCAAACCCAGTTCGGCTTTGTTAAGGGCAGATCACGCCTCCTAAACCTGGTGGACTTCTTTGAGACAGTTACCAAGGCTATAGACGAGGGAAAGGTGGTCCACACAGCCTACCTAGACCTCGCAAAGGCCTTCGACACCATTCACCACTCAGGTATTATAGACAAGTTCACCAGCCTGAACATAAACCCCTATGTCACGAGATGGGTTGCCAACTGGCTCACGGACAGAACCCACATGGTAAGAGTTGCAGGAGCTAGGTCTGACTCTAAACCGGTTACAAGTGGTGTTCCCCAGGGCTCAGTCCTAGGACCCCTCCTGTTCGGCATAAACTTCTCAGAGGTACAGGCAAGCACAGGAGGACTATGGCACACCAAGTTCACAGACGACTGCAAACTAGGGTCTATAATTGATGCTCTGGCTGACACAGACATCCTCCAAAAGGGTCTCACTGAGACAGATACCTGGTGTCAAAACCATGGTCTCAAGCTAAATGCCAAAAAGTGCATAGTCATCCCCTTTGGAATAAACAGAGTACCCACAAACTACCACATAGGTGGCAGCCCCCTAAATATGGAATAAGGGATCTGGGGACTCAAGTAGATAGTAACCTCTCCTTTGATAATCACATTGCCAAAGTGGTTAGAAAATCCTTCTATGTGGCCCACCTAATCACAAAAGGGTTTGCATCCAGATCGAAAGAGGTCATTGGGCCCCTTTACACATCACTCATCAGACCCATCATAGAGTACAATGCCCCATTTGGGATGTACCTTACAAGATACCTGCAACAACTGGAAAGACCACAAAAGTTCCTCACCAAGAGGATCACTGGCCTCAAGCAGATGCTCTATGCAGCTCGACTGAAGAAACTCCAGCTGTACTCGGTTGCATACCGCCTACTCACAGGTGATCTCTGCCTGACATACAAGGTCATGTCCAACCAAGAATTGATGGACATGCTCCACCTAAAGAAAACCATATCCCCTCGAGCCACACGCTCCAGGGATCTAAACCTCACCACAACAATAAATAGGACGTGCTGGATGGATAGATTCCTGCCCCAGAGACTTCCCATGCTCTGGAACAAGATTCCAATCTACATTAGGCAGAGCTCCTTGCTAACCCTCTTCAAGAGAAACCTTGACAAGTGGATGGAAAGCAGAAAGTTTACGCCAGGGATCACTTCAATGGCTCTGCTGGACAGAGGCACAGGGAACAAATCTAAGGGGGTGGCGAAAGCCAACACATTCCGGCTAGGCTTATAAATGCCTTCGGGTAGATAGCTTAGAACCTATGACCCTATGAACCTATACGACAGGTACTTCTGATTTGGATAAAGACCTATTTATAGGGATACTGATTGGATAGGCGATTAAGTTGACAGCCAGTTTGAGGCAGTGTGGTGGAAGATTATCAGCTGAGGTGGAGCAGGGTTTTACTTTTTGTAGCAGTTTTTAATGGTGTCAGTGGGTATGAGCTGAAATGAGAAATGGGCTTGCATGACATTTTGTTGAGTAGGGGGCTTATTAATGACAGGGTTACAAGTAGTTGATGGTCTAGGGTTGGTGTCTAAATAGGTTGAAGGGTGGGGGGGGGTTCAGCATTAGGGTCTATAGTAGATAAATGAAAGTTTATCTAATCAAACACTGACATCATCGAAAATCCCAGAACCCAAAATCGCAATTGTGGGGGGCTGTGCCCCCCAGACTCCCCGCTAAATACATTTTCCAATTCTGAGATTGCACTACAGTGAGGAAAGGGCAAATATCCCCATCTTCACTGTACTATGATCAAACAAAAACCATGTTAAGATCCTGGATTTTCAAAGATGTCAGCATTCGATTAGATAAACTTTGGTTTATCTAATATAAGTGTGTTAGTTAGTAGGTCCGATATTGATTTTATGAAGTGCTTGTTAAAGTTTTCAGGTATTTGTGATGGAGGGGTATCAGGTGATAGGGTGTGCTGTCTGTTTGTTCCACGGTTAAGTAAGAGAAGATATGGAGTGCCAGCATTTATTGGGGTTGGTTTTATGCTGAAGTTGAAGCTGGGAATAGTATGACTTCTTATCTCTGTTGATTAGTTATACTGTTTTGAACTTGACATGATTTAGTTCAGTTTTCTTCTGTTTCCAGGTTATCCAGGCTAGGTTCCTTTGCTTCGTCAGGTCTTTACATTCCGTAGAGAGCCATGGTGATGAGTTCTCTTTTCAAATGAATGGGAGCTAGTGTGTTAAGTATGTTATTAAAGTATAGTGCAGCATCATTAAGGGGGGTCATTTAAGGGGTGTCTAGTCTATTTCATGTAGGAGATTATTGAATTTATGCTGACAAAAACTTTCAAAGAATGTAATAACCTGGATGAAGCACAACATAATAAAGAGATAGACATCCAAAAATAGGGACAGATTTTACATATTGCTCTCGTAAACTTGGGGAGTTGCTTAGAAAGTAAAAATCTGGACAGCCTGTGAAATTCCAGACATTTGAGAGGTATGACAGTCTGCCAAGATTTTAGAAGACAAAATGCAGAAATCCAAGAGATATCAGGTATGTTTCTGTTCTTTAGTTTTGCAGAATGTACCTGATTTTTCTTGTATTTTGCTTTCTTCTGTAAGCCTCTCCCAGCAGAAAAGTCTGGCTGCTCAATGGTACTTCAGCAGACTTTTTTCTATCGGTATATGCTTGATTTATAACAGGCAAATTGGTTGGGCTGCCCAATCAGTGTGTACATTTTTGAATGTCAAAGAGCTGTTAGTGTATAAATAGCAACAACCACTTAAAATTTAAAAGAAAACTTTCCCCTAGTAAAGCAATGCGTACACCACAAATATGTGTCCAGTACATGTATGTACAGTCAAAAAGAAATAATCAGTGACATGGCACCCACTGTACAAGATTATGAAAAAATATCCTACACCCTGAAGAACACATAATGCAAGTGGCCAAAACATGGGTGCATTGTATTGTAGGTACCGTCAACTGTCTTAAATAGTGGAGTACATAAAAGGCATCTTCCTAGTTTCAGAAAAACTGCTTATTATGCAGAACAATGGAGGAAATGCAATCTGGGGAGGATATTTCAATCCAGAAGGCTGTACTTCCATTAACCCTGATGTGCTGGCAGCTGATAAATTATATCAATCTCAGACACTATCTACTCATAGTATGGCAAATCAGTAAGGCAAATTAAACTGGTGTTGTTTTCACAAGCATGTTGATAGATACAATGGGGGTGCAGTGATTATATTCTGAGTAACTGCTAGCAGATTGTGAAGTCTTTTGCTCATTACCATACTCCAGACATGAATCATTTGTTTTTGAATCAGTCTGCATAATTAAACAGGTGGCTTTATACTCAGGAGATAAGCTTCACCAAATTGTATAGGAAGAATATACGACATAAGATGTTACTGTATGTAAATGCTATCACAAAGAACTCAAGTCACAAAAGTATTAGTCATGTTAAAATGTGACAGAAAGGTACACTGAAAAAGACCAATATGATAGTTGAAGACCTTGTCTCTTCTGTGCTTCCCCAAAAATACAACCAGTTTGTAACATCATTCTATGAATATTCTGCCAACAAACTTGTTGATTTTATGCCTACAATAATAACTTGTATGAGCTGTCATCCTTTAAACTGTAGTCAACAGCTGCAGCATTTCCAGTTAAATGCACTGCTTGCAAACCATATACAGCATACACATAAGTACTGGAGGGGAAAAGTCTATGCTACTTATGCACAGCCTTATGATTTACAAAAGAAAAGGTTGTAACTGGTTTAACTCATTCACACATGCTAGCTCTCAGTTAATGAGGTGACAAATTTCTGTGGGGTAGTAGACTGGACAGCAAATGTCTGAAGCCGTGAGTCAGAATTAAGTTTCCTAGCGATATAAATCATTTACATCAAACAAGTAAGGTAGCTTTTTGTTTTCTTTCTATAAGTTAAAATTTTTTCACATTTAGCCTACTTAGTTTTATCACTGAGTACCACAAATTCAGTACCACCATTAAGCTACAGTGTATGGTAGCATTGTATATGCAGTCTGGTATTCAAATGCTTTAGACTTAAATGAGACAAGGTGAAGTTCACAAAAGTAGTGTTGTATGAGTGAAGCAGAGAACAGAATGATGAACACTGTAGGCATAAGAGTTAAGATGCACTTTGAGTATGGAATATAATTTTTATTTTATTTTTATTATTGAATGTGTTAAGTAGATTGATCCTTTTCTGCCACAACTTGGGTGCAACTGCACAATTTGTTACAGAGATAACAAATGAATGGCTGCTAAAAAGGTAATTTTGAAATGATTTTAGAAGAGTTAGTTTACATGGCACTGCATATATCTCCTTCCCAAGCTATGACAGGGTAACTGATTGCCAGTTCTTAAATATCAAAAGTAAAATTAAGCAGCTACTGTTACATATCAGTCTCATTGCGATGAAACCCATGATTAAGTGAGTAACAGTTTTATAAGTATGGTGTTGTTGTATAAAAGGAACTCTAACGTAAACATTTTGATGTAGTATAATGCAGACATAAAAACACCTACCAGCTTGTTTTACTATAGTAGTTGAGTATTAGATTGTACATATTCTTTTTATTTAATCACTTATGCTTTTGCAGCTGAGTGCCATGCAAAGTCCATCATTATTTTGACTTGTCTGAAATCCTGTTGAAATAAACAATTGTGTGTAACTGATCCCTTAATGTTAACAAAAAGGAACATTAATTAGGAGAATCATGCAGCAGAATTGTTTAACACCACTTTCTGAATTATTTTACATTTTTAGGCAGACTTAACCAATGAGAAATTAATATCTGCAGTCATTGTCATTTTTGTTTCTCTAAATCGGGCAATTCTTAACCTCTGGTGAAACACCAGTGTCTAAGCACTATAACCTGCAGATATTCAACATATTCTGACATCTTCAATTGTAGTGTGGAAATTTAACTATATATGCAATGTACGTACTTCAAATATTAGTACTGCATAATTAATGAAATCTCATAATGAAATTCTCACAAATGTAAACGATCCATAATATACAAGTTATTTTAGTTTAAAATCTATATATTTCTATATAGTCTTACTGAAGGATTAACCCCAGCCATTTATCATATGCACTTCCACATCAAATTTAGTAAGGAAATATTGCTAGCAAATAAAAATAAATCTTAAATAATTCTCCATGGCCATAAATAGATTAAAAAAAGTAGATGCCTGGAAAAGAACTAACTTTATTCAAATTAGAGACCATTACCATTTGACTGGGAGGGGCAGAATATTTGAACAGGAGAATTTTTGATAGGCTCACTGCCAAATATATTCCATGGGAGTAGAGGAAGAAAAAAAAAACAACCTATTTATCAATTATATGAAGAACAGGGACCAGCACAAACAAATCCAGAGGTAATGAAACATTTTTCAGGGTATAATCTCTTTGTAGCAAGTACTTCTGTTTCACAATGCTTTCTTTATCTTTAGTCTGAAGAAGCCATTGCATGATGACAACATTTACTGTGAGAATTATTTTTGAATGAAGTTGCCTCGTTTATGGCATCTCATATTCTGTATTTATTTAGAGTGTAAAAGGCATAGTACTGTTATTTAACAAGAACATGCTGTATATTACTGGCTGCATTAGTCAATATGAACTTCTGAACTGTTTGTGCAGAATGCTTTGTCCTATAATGGCAGCTATTATGTATAGTTTTACCGACACTTACTCAATGTTCTTTATGGAAACCTTATGAGACTGCTTCGTAGTGACAGTTGCGATGTACATTTGTAGTGCAGCAAGCCGCAGTGCTATATCATACTTCAGCTCAGGCCCAAATCTTTCTTGAACTGCATCATTGCAGCTCTGTAAAAAAAAAAAAAGAAAGAAAATTAAAAAAATAGTTTGACATCAGCAATCCCTTAATAAGGAGGAAGAAAGAAGCTATGTTCACTCAAATCAAAGCTGAGTAGTAGAAATAAATGTGAGTCATCATAGAGTCATGGAACAACAACATTTTTCTTGCCTTTCTGAGATGCACACACATGCGTAATATCACTATTAATAATATTCTCAAGTGGACAACACTTTGCATTCTTCATTAAAGAAGCTAATTGCATTTAATTCTAAGAGGAGACCCAAGAAGTTTATATAAATGATGTTCCTGATAAAACAATAAATATTGATAAATATTTACATATACCAAAATATGTATACAGTTAAAAAGATTCAGGCATCCTGGTGCACCTAGTGCTGAAGCATTATTTTAAGCTGTGTCTTGGCTAACATTTTACAAATTGTTTATATCTTAAGTCCATTGTTTCCTGATATTGCCAAAAAGAACACACAAAAGATCTTAAATAAAATGTAGACTTGATAGTTCATTTCTAATACCTAGTTTGTGAATATAAGAGAATTAGCTTTGCATTTGTGAATACTGCCTTAGGCACAATTGTAATTTATAAGAAATGTAATATTAAATGGCTTACAATTCTACTTGATATGAGCAGCATCCTTTCTCCTATGCAGTATTCCTGAAAAGAAGTACTGCTTTAATGGTGAGGATACTATCTGCATTTAAGATGCCAGTAGATAGGGACTAGAGATATCACCTAACACTGTGTATTTGGTCTAACTAGTATCACAATAGGGTCACTAATAAACTTATGAGTTATCACACAGCTATGTTTTATTCTGTGTGCATTTGAGCTGCTCTGCAATATCTAAATCTTTCAAACCACATAGAAAGTTATTCCACTTTTTCACAGTCCACCCATTAAATAAGTATTGAACTTCATCTCTCACTGGTTTTGATCTTCCTACCTAACACTATGGGCAGGATTCACAAAGCCTCTGTGTAAGAGTTATAACTCATACACGGCTGCAGTTAAACGGAGTGATGTCAGCATGCTCTGCATATTCATGAGAGCATGCTGAATCACATCTAAGGCTAACATGGTCCATGTAAGACAGTAGGGGGCGTGTCCATAAGCCGAGCCCTGTAAGCGGGCACACCCCCAGAAGAGTAAAGGTGCCCAAAGTAAACACCCACGACAGAGTCCATGGAAATGTGAATAAACACAACACAACACATGCCCCCACAGACTACGAACATAAAATGTACAAATGAACATCTCATAATTTTTTTTTAAATTGTAAAGATGTTTAACCGTGAGTGTGCTCGTTTGCGCGGGCATGCCCATAGCGCAGCCACAGTTAGCAGTCAGTGGGAAAGCATATAAGAACTAAATATGCAAAGTAAGCCAAGAAGCAATAGTGTAGCGGTAGAGATGTTGGCAGAAGAGCAGGCATTCATGGTTCGAGCCCCCACAACACCAATTTTTATTTTTAGCAAAATAAGCACGAAACAAGTCCCTGACAAATATGTACACATAAAATCACATTTTATGTAAAATGTAATGAAATAGGCCATTTATATTGAAGAAATGTGAGGTAACAAAACAATAAAAAATGCCAGATGTGCCCATAGCTGAGCTACAGTTTAACAGGGTGAGTGCATCTGCACGTAGGTGAGCAGTGGTTTAACTGGTGCAAAATGAGTGCCCGTAGCTGAGCAGTGATTTAACACACTGAATCTATGTGCCCCTAGCTGAGCTGAGCATAATATGCGTGCTGATAGCCAAATGAGGCTTAAACCAGCATACCCCATTTGCACGGAGCTGCGCACCGCGCAAACAAGCTAAGCGACGGGCAACGTTGAGCAAGCCGTATCAAAACTGCCTTCACACAGACACACCCCTCAGCTTGTCTAGACAGTCATAAAAATAAAAAGTAGTGGCCAGGTTCGAACCCAGGATACTATACACCATAGTCAAGGTACTGAACCACTAAGCCATGACAGCAGTACCTATAAATGCAATAATAGCAAATATATAGGAATGAATACAAACTGGAGCATGACAATGCAGGTTTAGTGAAGTTGATACAATTCAAAAATGGCCAATCACAGATATAAAGTGGGAAAACGGACTATATAAGCCCCATAGGCGGGAATACACAGCATAAACGATTGTAGAACTGACTTGCAGCCAGAATGACAGGAGTAGGTGAGGGTAGCTGCTTTCGAGCACAGAGGAGGGGCGTTGAGGAGTCCAGGTACATGGTCTGGCTCCTAGTCCACAATTATGAGGCCCAACTCATGCAGGGCCAGGTCCTGTGGGGAGCATATAGGGCTGAGGCGTGGGACCGGTTGGCTCATGATCTCACCAGTGCCACAGGGATTCCAAGGACTGGTGAGCAGGTCCGTCACCACCATGCAGACCTGAAGAGATGCAAGCAGGACCAATTGAACCTTTGGATCCAGGAGGCCCGGCAAATGCCCAACGCCCCACTACTGAGTAAGTTACATTTAATTATGTATGCAAGAAATTAAACTAGCTGATATTATGGAGATGTGTATTCCAATATTACTTCATTTATATTACAGCTGCAGGTGTCCGTTCTGCGAACCGCAGAGCCTATGGCGATAGGCTGGTGTGGTTGCACCACCAGTCAGGTCAGTAATCCACTACCAGTAACTGTAAAGAAATATAAAAGTATGACAGTTAGCAAAAGAGTGCAGTGTAGTCACTAAGTAATAAAATGTGCAAGTAACAGTGTAAAAGTGTTTGCAAGTATTGTTTGATTACAAAAGTGTGTTGCGGTCTGTAATCCAAACAGAAAAATGAAAATGTCTGACATAAATTCTGAAATAAAGATGCCCCACCTGTAAGAAAATAGTACACAACCTGCAGCAGGCTGAAAAGTACAGCTGCAGTAGATGATGAAATCACATGTGTGAAATATATCCCTGTTGAAATACTGAAACATGACAGAAGTGAGACTGCTGGAAAGGATTGTAATAACTACAGGTAAAACATGTCAATAAAGCCTAGAAGTAAGTACCATCCTGAATAGTAAAATGAAAACAAGTGAGAGAGTGTGAGAAAGTGTCATGAATCCAGCAATACAGTAGTAATAACCCCTGAATAAAGTATACTGCAGTCAGTACAGAATGAAATGCATGTGAGAATCAAAACCAAACAGCGAAATCTGTTCAAAGTGTTGCTGCATCTGGAATGTGTATCCCAAAATCTGGATATGTTGCTCTCAGTCTGCAATATGCAGATAGTATGAGTGTCTGATATACCAAACATCCACACTTGTCTATAGCTTTATAAAGCAAATGTAGCAGGATGATGTAGCTGAACAAAGCTAGATATGAATGTGTATGAAGAACAATAAAATGTATATTGATGTTGCAGTAACAGTCCTATCACCAAGTTGAAGTAGTTATCATATTGGAAACTGTAGTTAGAACAGTAGTGTGTATATATGTGCAGCTATTAGAAATGTACAGCATATGTACTGGTATTCGAAGGTGTTAATATTATTTTCTTCACCCCACCCTATGACCACATATAACCCATTCCACATGAAAATGGTATGTGCAATCACAATTAACACCCCTGGACATTTGTCCTGTTGGGTCATATATATTTGCATGTCCGTTGATGCATCTGCCCTGTTCATACATCCAAACCTGATGGCCTGTTGCCATCAATCAACCCTGCATGTTGTTGGACTGTGTATTGCTGTTCAAATTATGCATGTGTTATGCTCGCTGTTCAATGGTGTGAATATCTGGGTGTTTGGTTAATGGGAATACTAATGCATGCTGTTACAACTAATTGTGAATGGTATTATATGTCACTAACCCAAACTGTCATGACATAATGCAAAACATAGGACGACAGGGAAGGCGGGTTCCAGCGGACCCACCTCTCCCACCTCAGCTGGCGAGTGCACCTGGCACTAGTGCCCAGTCTGGACCCTCCTCCGGTGGCCCTGTGCCACCTGTGGGTGGAAGCGCTGCAGGGGATGGGGCTCGTCCCCCCTCTGCAAGCGTGGCCAGAGGAGAACCACCACTCACCCTCCGTAGCGTCCGGACTGTGGTGCGTAGGGAGATCCGGGACTCTGTTCTCAAGCCCCTATGCCAGCTTGAGGCACAGGTGACACAACTTACGGGCATGCCTGTTGCCCAGCCTACACAGCCCCCAGCACAGCCCCGTCCTGGGCAGTGAAGGAACAGTAGCAACTGCCTATGGGTGGGGATATCAGTTCCACTGTTGCCATCTGTGGGCTCATGGGCTCTGGATATCCAAACCTCCGTCCCCGTCAATTGTGTAACCCCCTCACACATGTCATACACCGCCCCTGTATGCGTCTTGTTTGTCTTGTCTGTTTACCTACCCAACCTACCTCCCCAGCTATACCGACTTCCTTCACCTGACATACCACTCTCACCTGAAAAAAAAAAAAAAAAAAAAAGGGCACTCTGTACCCACAAAAAAATTATGCCCCATACATAGCTGCCCATTCCGCACACATGTCTGCTGGACATGGAAACTATCAATTACAATTGGCTGTACAATAAGTATTATTGTTGTCCTGACACCTCTCTCAGAGGTGGAAGGTTTCAAATGGCACACCAAATTACATACATATGCACAGCTGTTGCTGATGAAGAAATGGGCAGCTATTGGCCTTACCTACATCCCTCCTGCAAATCCCAAGCTTGTTTCCCTACTGTCTTACCCTCTTTGTGACCCCTTTTTCACCACTTTCCTGTCTCCCCATTTTCATTTCCTTCAAAGAAAATAGCGCGGGTGTGCGCCAGAGTAAGCACTGTTAAGCGGTTGTAAGCGGGTGTGCGCATTGTGTGCATGGAGCTAAACGCCAGTGCGCATGCGTGAGCTCCGCGCAAACCAGTGCTAAACTGGTTACAACTGCTTAAAAGTGCCTTAGTCACTCTGATTGACAGGTCCTGTAGTCAGTTGAAAAGCAAAATAAAATCCCACTGTCAGTCCCGAACCCAGGACCTTGGAAACAGTAGTCTGTATGACCTACCACTAAGCCATTGTGCTAAAATAAATATAACATGTAATAGTAGGGATGAATGTAAAGGGAATATAGGATGTGTAGTACACAAAGCATGTCATTTAGAATTACTGTCATAACTACTGGATTCCCATAATAGTAGTGTGTGAACAGAAACAGCCATGCTAGTTGGTAGCTTGTAGGTAATAATGTCAGTTAATGTACATATATAAATGTATGTATATTTACATATATATATATATATATATATATATATATATATATATATATATATATATATAGTTGTAGGTGTCATTGTGCATACACACTTACTACAGGGAACAAGAGAGAGGAATGGAGAAATGTGAATCTACAACACAGCCTGAATAATGAGAGAGATACTAACCTTTACACTCACAGAACAGTGTCCACAGCATACCAGCATGGTCCCCGCCCTTACAATCTGAAAGGGAAATGCCTATCTCACATACCCTTTTATAGCACTGTCCTGAAATCACAGTGAGAACTGCAATCAGTACACAACTGGCTGCATGCAATTAGCAAATGCTGGCTTACAATTGGTGCAGAGGCCATCACATGGACCTATGCAGATACCTATAAAAGCATCCTGTACTAACACTCCACACATGCAATACGTTCATTGCACTGTCTGGAAGCAGACAGAGGGAGAGAGACAGACAGAGACAGAGAGAAAAAAAAAAAAAACACGCTACACACTGTGAGTCTAAGCTGTCAGCAGTGACAGTAGCAGCAGGAAGCAGAAGCAGTGGTAACGCAACCAGCTGTGACAAACACAGGTAATGCAAAGTAGCAGGTTAATAGTCTGCATACTGTGAACCCTCCAAATGTGTCATAGGTCTGTATCTATAGGTATGTCCATGTGATATGTTGTGTGTACGTAGTTCTACCAAAAGGGGATGACTATACATTACATGTCAATCAGTGTTAGGCCATGATCCTGGCAGCAGTTGTCTGTGCGTTGCCCTCAGCAATGGCTGTAGTGACTGTTTTGAAAGGTCAGCCAGGTTCAAAAGGCAGGATCAGCCCATCACAAAGGCAAACTGGCTGGGAACAAGTGTCTGCAGGTACCCGATATCACTGCATATGCATCCCATACTGAATAATTCCATAGCTTAGCAGAGCAGGCCGGTTATGCATATGATGTGGTAGTTCCCAGGGTCAGTAGAGGTGCTTCCTTAGTGGTGTGGGACCACTGTTGCTGTATGCCAGTGTCCAGGTACATATCCTGTAGTACGGCCAAGATTAATTATCAGTCTTATATGCGGTTGTATGTCCTCTTGGAGTGCATGTAGCACACATCCAGGGATACCATCAGGTCACAGTGATGCTGTGTGTTCTGCTTTGCTGAGGGCTGCCCTTACCTGGACATGTGAGATGATAGGGAGGTTACATACAGCTGTGATAAGTATTTCAACTGGTGGGGAGAAGGAGGGGGGATACGTGCACCGAACCTGTCTGCAAGAATGTTGCCAATATCTGTGTGTCTGGTGAATGTTAAGTAGGTGTGTATTAACGCAGAGCATATCTGAGGCATTTGGTCCATATGTGTAACATAACTGAAGAAGGCCTTGTGGTTATCCATAGTGTTTGTGGCCATTTCCCTCCCAGAGTAGGCCGTGGCCTTTGTTATGAGAGACTGTAGCGTAGTACCAGTGCTGACCACAGATGCCTTCCCTTAATGTGAATCTGCTCTGTCCTGCAGTAGCCTCCTGCTATTGTTATACAATCTGCCTCTGTCTGGGGTCCACCGGACAGGATGCCTAACCTTTGTGCATAGGGTCTGGGTTAGAAATGTGTGTGCAAGTTCCATGCAATCTGTGGGATGTCCGTGGTAAGCATTTGCAAAGGGGTCAGCAGTGTGGGTTGTGGCTTCCACTGGCCCAGTGTGCTGCATGGATACCATCTCAGTCCTAACAAGTGAATAACTGTCTAATCACATACATATCAAAGTAGTCTACTGTGCTGGTGGTGGTGGTGGGATATGTATATCCAGGCCGAGTAACTTGTGTCCACATCACACTAGTGGATGGAGTCCCACATACAGTACCTTGGGATGAACCCCAGGAGTGAGGTTGTGCATTGGACCTGTCAGTGTGCGCTGACCGATGGGGCATGCTACTATGTTGTGTGGAATGTGGCAGGTATTGTTGCACAGGTGTTGGCTGAGCACTGATATCTGGCCATGTACTTGTGTATCCACCACGAGACACACACATGCAACATATGGGAGTAGTAGTATATCTCTACACATGAGTATCATGTATAGTATGTGTGCCATATATTGCTGACATAGTCTGCTGATATCTTGTTTGTGTTCTCTTCCAGGGAGATGGTGCATCAGCATAATCCCGCCTACTCTGCAGCGGAAGATGAGGAGATACACCAGAGCCTGGTGCGGGAGTATGACATACTGTTTTCCCGCACCAGTCAGAATCAGCAGGAGAGGGCTGCACTGTGGCAAGACCTTGTCTGTAGGGTAAATGACATTGGCACGCATAATAGGACATATAAGCAGGTACGACATCACTGCAGTGATTTAATCAGAAATGTCCGTCAGCGTGCATTGGATATCCACAGGGAACAGGTTGCCACAGGAGGTGGGGTGGCCACACATCCCCCCCTCACCAGACTGGAGGGGCTACTCCTAAGTGTTGTGGCTCCAGCCCCGGAACAGCAACAGCAATACACCTGCATCATGATGGAGGCTGGATCCACACAGCAGCATGACATGGAGCGTGCAGGTAATATGCCATATGTACACTTGACTGTTCTGTACACTGTTAGTTTATGCATGTGTAAGGTGTGTCCATGGTATGTAGCTGTCATCATAGTATGTAATTGTGCATGTGTGATATTGGCAATATCAGCAGCTGACGTATGAAAGGCAACTGGTGTACTACTGCACTGTATCATATGCAGTATCAATGGCACAGTTGTGCCCACTGACATTAATCTCATCATTTCTGCAGGTCCCTCTGGGGTTACAGCAAGGCAGGCCATCCATGCTGGTGAGTGTGTTTAACAATACCTATAATAGTCCTGATAGTGCTAGTAACACTAGTGTAACTCAGTAGTGCTCTGTGTGTATACTGCGGGGTGTGCATGTGTGCAGGTATGCCTGTGCCCATGTGTGCATGTGTGCAGGTGTGCCTGTGTCCACGTGTGCATGTGTGCATGTGTGCCTGTGTCCACGTGTGCACGTGTGCATGTGTGCATGTGTGCATGTGTACACATGACCATGTGTGCATGTGTGCATGTGTCCATGTGTGCATGTGTCCACGTGTGCATGTGTGCATGTGTGCATGTGTCCATGTGTCCATGTGTGCATGTGTCCACGTGTGCATTTGTGCATGTGTGCATGTGTCCACGTGTGCATGTGTCCACGTGTGCATGTCTGCATGTGTGCATGTGTGCCTGTGTGCATGTGTCCACGTGTGCATGTCTGCATGTGTGCCTGTGTCCATGTGTGCATGTGTGCCTGTGTCCATGTGTGCATGTGTGCATGTGTCCACGTGTGCATGTGTGCATAAGTGCATCACTGGTAACATTGTGTGGACACTGTAAACTGTGTTTCCTGTCTTCCTCCCACAGGTTCTGGTGCTGCTCTGGTTTCCTGCAGCAGGGAACCTGAATCTGGTGCCACAGGTACTGGTAATGATGATATCTGTGTAATGGTACAGGAAGGTCTGTCAGGGTCCGCCATTGGTCAGCAAATTGACAGTACACAGCTGTCAACCCCATCATTGTGCACAGTCATCCTGCCAGTACATCCTTTGTCACCATTGTCCCTAGGTGATGGACAGTATACAATGGGCATTGACCAGGGTAATGTGGTATCTGTGGCACATGCTTCCCCACACAGCAGCCATGGGCAGGGTCCTGTGATGGTACCACACAGACATTTCCCAATGGGTTCTCGTGGGAGCATGCGTGGGCGTACTGCCTCTGGCAGACGTGCCCAAAGAGGTCTGTCAACCTCAGCTATGTTTCAGGCTGTCATGCAGGCACAGTCGTGTATGGAAAGGTACATCAGACAGGGTCTGAGGGAGCTGAGAGCATGTCGCACAGCCATGACTGACAGTATGTGTGACATCGCGGATGCTATCCGTAATTTCACTGATGTCATAGACAGACGTTGTGGGGACATATTACAGCAGTTCCACAACCAAATGTCCATGAACCAGGGCAATGGTGGGCGGTTGCAGCATCGACGTGGCCGTATGCCAGCAACAGCAGCAGCTGGCAGTCGGCGCGGATGACAACAGGCCCGTGCATGCCCCCATAGTGCCAGCAGCAGCCCCAGCAATGCTGGGTCTGTGCTGTCATCGGAACGCCCCAGGAGACCACGTGCACGTGGCTCTGGACAGTCCCAACAGGGACCTGTGTCCAGTCAACACACTCCTGCTTCTGATGACAGTACCCAGTCTGGCTTAGTACTGGATACGGTCCGTAGCACCCTGCCAGGCACAGGTACCGTGTCCGTGCCCACAGACACTGATCTGTATGACCTGCCAGGTGCAGTCTGTGGCTGTCCACAAACCCCTGTATATGACAGCCATGAGGTGGAACTGTGTGCGTGCATACACACATGCAAAATATTAACACCTAGGGTGACCACATACACGCACACACTGCACCAACAGTGCCCCACCCTGTACTGCTGCCCCTCACCAACACACATACACACACATGTCAATTGGTGGTATCAGTGGCAGACTCAGGCATACCTAATTCACACCCTGTGCATATGATGACACTGTGCCACCTCCTGCAATCTCCAACATCATTGCGGGAACAGGTAAACATGTTGCTGATGCACAGGGTGACTACATAGAAGTGTATTAGTAGTATCATGTTGGTAACAGTACAGTGTGCTGATATGACTGTGTGTATATCCCAGCATGCCTGATGCAGTAACCGTATGAATGTCCTGAATTGTTATCTGCACCCATAGTACGTACCAAAGTGTAACAGCTGCACATAATTGCATGCCGGTGGTAAGGATGTCAACAGATAGCCACATACATGGGTAGCACAGGGGGGTAGCTAACACAAGTAGTGATATGCAATGGTGGACATGTACAGTAATGGTGTCAAGTTGCCCACAAGGACTATGCAATGTGGATGTTTGCGCATGTTGATATGTGTGCAGTACCAATGTAATCCAAATCACAATTAACTATGACATAATATCAGTTCTACCATGGGCATCTGCGCTGTGTATTCCTGGGTACATGTTGATAGTGCCTACATATTTGCATTGTTACTTACTGTTAGTGTTACCCCTTCTTTGTTGTACAATGAACTACTTCCAGCCCTGCTTACTGTAGCTTTGTTTGCATGCATGTTCGCTTGGGGTTCCCTGGAACACTGCTTACATCTGCAATGCAGAGTTACAGTGCTTCTGTGGACTCCTAGTGACATCTGCATAGCGTACGATACGTATGTCAAGTTTACACATGACAGAATGTCACTGCCCATCCTGTTCGCATGTACGTTGCCTGTGACACATTGCACATGTCTTACCTGGCATTTACCCATGTGTGCAGTCATATATGCCAGTGCTATGAAACAGTAGCAGTACACCCACACATACACACCTTCAGTATGTTGTTCCCCATTGGCCCTATGTGTTGGTACTCACCATGGCAATCACACTACTAGGGTAGCATGTGCAAAGGTAACCTGTGAATCACCTCTATGGTCCAGTTGTGGTTTATGTGAGTCATGTGGCAATGTCACAGCTGCCACATGTATGCAGTCAGCCATCACCCTTGGCCAGGAACGTACAACACATGTGTGGGATGCCACCACATAGCCAATCTGGGGACTGAGCTCTCTGAACCCAGTAATGCCATACCCTGTCAGGTGGCATGTCATATTACAGTGACTACAATACAAGTCAGACATAGACATGCACTGACAGCATGCTGAACAAACTGGGGCATACGTGGGGACTCAGAATAGCATCCTGCCTGAGCATCACACACCTCCACAGCTGGCACACAGGCATATGTTCCGTCGGAACAGAGCACATGCCACACATAGCACACACATCCCGTGTGCCACACACTCACAGCCTGTAGGGCTACACAACACACCTGCTACAGATGTGTCAGGTACCTGTCTTGGGTGCTGCACTGGGGTTCCGCTCAACAGGCTGTATCTGGTGAAGGTCACAGTGATATGCCTCAGGGGCACTATGGTCCACCACAGAACACATGCATACAGGTCAGTCATAGGCATGGACACATATGACTCACTCATTGACCATGCCACTATGGATGACCTGAGACATACCTCCCTGGACTACATGATAGGGAACATAGAATGGATCTCTCAGCATGTGGCATGGGCCAGTATGAGCCTGATCTTGGTTGCAAACATACCCTCACCAGGTATGCTACCACTATATGTAGGAAGGGTGTTGTATGTCTACATTCTGCTCAGTCTCCAATGTCATTCATAGGGTATCCGCTGGCTGTCAATGTGTGCTTACATGCTAGGGAAGCCACAATGATGTGCAAGGGTCAGCTTGCACGTGACACCCATGGCCCGATGTATATTGGCAAAGTTCCTTGATACACACATACTGCCTTATGCTGCAGGACACGGATTACATAGCCACCTCCGCGGGTATCACACAGGTCAGGACACTAACAGTGCTGCTACACAACACCAGCAGTGTACACTGCAAGATGCATGCACTGGACACTGTCCTCAGCACGGTGAACTGCAATGTCTATGCAGTACCAGAGTCCTGATTCATGGCTCACAGGTGCAACCCATCACTGACAGGTTATGCCTCATACCATGCCTGTCGTACCCTACACATGTAACACACATGGACAGGGGGGTGGTATCCCAAGGCACCACAGATACACACACCTCCAGGTTGTTGGCACAGCACAAACCATCAGGGCCTAATCATGTGCAGCAAACAGTGTGTCAGACTGCCATCTGGTTCATAGCCTGGCACACACAACCCTCCCATACACAGGAAAACCAACTATCCTCCATAACAACACTGGCAATATGACAGTCTCAAGAACTGTCTTTATATGGCTGGACTGCATCCAGCCAAACATTGTGCATGAGCATTACTGTAGCTACAACACACTAGTTGAAGGGTTCACAGCATGTTGTCACTGAATTGCAGTGAAATGACATGTTACCACTCCCACAACAGGTGGGAACATGCAGCACCTGTACATCGACTACATGTAGACTATATGGCCCAGACCAGATGTGTATCCCCTGCTGTAGGTATTTTACCATATACACCCACACTGTATAGACACATACCGCATGTGGCCCCTGCACAGTAAGACACAGTCATATTGTTATACATTGCAAATACCATTTATCCACTCGAGGCACATGTCAGACATGGTAACTACTGCAGGTCACAGGTATTTATGTGTATGTGTCACACACATACATCATGTGTGCAATGCCATTGCTGGTTTAGGCAATGGCATGCATTGTTATGCACAAAGACCCATACAAGGTCATAATGTGTGACACAACCACACGTGGCAGTTGTGGGTTACCAAAACATACCTATCTGTACTCTGACAATGGTAATAGACCCAGTAGCAGAGCGCACTATTGGCATTACTGGCCAACTAGCCCTGTTTGGCTGTGCTGATAGTGTGGTGATATCCCCTGTGTTTACTGGGAGAATATGCAGCATCTGGTCTATTGTAGTATTTGCCAAAAGGATCTGTTCTCTCACACTTACACACACCCTACTACCCCCACACACACACACTTGCCATTTGCAGGATTCATACTCCTACCTAACTAAGTCACGACACGTGAGAGAAACACATTTGCAAAGCGCACTATGCGGATTACTAGATGGTTCCTCTTCTCTGGCTGTACTTATAGGGTGCTGACATCATCAGTGTTTTGAAAGGGTAATGTGCATCAGGTAGTGTGATCTTCTGATTGCCAAAACTAACATGTTTTTCATACAGAAATGCACACACACAAACTCCCCACTTGCAGGTTTCAAACCCCTACCTAAATATGCTATGGTACTTGAGATTGACGCTGTAGCAGATTGCGCTATTCTGATTACTGGTAGATGTTGCTTCTCCAGCTGTATGTATAGGGTGCTGTCATCATCACTGTTTGGAATGGGTAATGTGCATCATGTAGTGTGATCTCCTGATTTCAAAAAAGCACATGTTTTTCATACAGAATTGCACACACACAGAGTCACCACATCCAAACACACACACATGCCATTTACAGGTTTCAAACTCCTACCTAACTATATTATGACACTCGGGAGAGACGCATTAGCAGAATGCACTATTCGAATTATTGGGAGGTTTTCCTTCTCCTGCTGTACTTATAGGGTGCTGACATCATCCGTGCAGAGATAGGGGAATGTGCATCCTGTAGAGTGCTTTCACAGATGCCAAAAGGGACATCTCCCTCACACAGACTTGCACACACACTAACCCCCTCCACACACACTGAGCATTTGCAGGATTCAAACCCCTACATAACTATGTTATGGCACTCAAGACGGATGCATTAGCAGAGCATGACTGAGAGGTTTCCCTTCTCCAGCTGTACTTATAGGGTGCTGACATCATCAGTGTTTAGAAATGGGAATGTGCATCCTGTAGTGTGTTCTCCTAGTTGCCAAAAGGAATATTTCCTTCATACAGACTTGCACACACACTAACTCCCTCCACACACACTGAGCATTTGCAGGATTCAAACTCCTACCTAACTAAGTTATGACACTCAAGATGGACGCATTAGCAGAGTGCGCTATTCGCATTATTGGGAGGTTTCCTTTCTCCCTGCTGTACTTATAGAGTGCTGACATCATCAGTGTTTAGCAAGGGGAATGTGCATCCCGTAGTGTGTTCTCCTAGTTGCCAAAAGGGATATTTCCTTCATACAGACTTGCACACACACTAACTCCCTCCACACACACTGAGCATTTGCAGGATTCAAACTCCTAACTAACTAAGTTATGACACTCAAGACGGACACATTAGCAGAGCACGCTATTTACATTATTGGGAGGTTTCCCTTCTCCTGCTGTACTTATAGAGTGCTGACATCATCAGTGTTTAGCAAGGGGAATGTGCATCTCGTAGTGTGTTCTCCTAGTTGCCAAAAGGGATATTTCTTTCATACAGTCTTGAACACACACTAATCCCCTCCACACACACTGAGCATTTACAGGATTCAAACCACTACCTAATTATGTTATGACACTCGAGACGGACGCATTAGCAGAACGCACTATTCGCATTATTGGGAGGTTTTCCTTCTCCAGCTGTACTTATAGGGTGCTGACATCATCAGTGTTTAGAAAGGGGAATGTGCATCCTGTAGTGTGTCCTCCTAGTTGCCAAAAGGGATATTTCCTTCATACAGACTTGCACACACACTAACTCCCTCCACACACACTGAGCATTTGCAGGATTCAAACTCCTACCTAACTAAGTTATGACATTCAAGATGGACGCATTAGCAGAGCGCGCTATTCGCATTATTGGGAGGTTTCCCTTCTCCTGCTGTACTTATAGAGTGCTGACATCATCAGTGTTTAGCAAGGGGAATGTGCATCCCGTAGTGTGCTCTCCTAGTTGCCAAAAGGGATATTTCCTTCATACAGACTTGCACACACACTAACTCCCTCCACACACACTGAGCATTTGTAGGATTCAAACTCCTAACTAACTAAGTTATGACACTCAAGATGGACACATTAGCAGTGCGCGCTATTCACATTATTGGGAGGTTTCCCTTCTCCTGCTGTACTTATAGAGTGCTGACATCATCAGTGTTTAGCAAGGGGAATGTGCATCTCGTAGTGTGTTCTCCTAGTTGCCAAAAGGGATATTTCTTTCATACAGTCTTGAACACACACTAATCCCCTCCACACACAATGAGCATTTACAGGATTCAAACCCCTACCTAATTATGTTATGACACTCGAGACGGACGCATTAGCAGAACGCGCTATTCGCATTATTGGGAGGTTTTCCTTCTCCAGCTGTACTTATAGGGTGCTGACATCATCAGTGTTTAGAAAGGGGAATGTGCATCCTGTAGTGTGTCCTCCTAGTTGCCAAAAGGGATATTTCCTTCATACAAACTTGCACACACACTAATTCTCTCCACACACACTGAGCATTTGCAGGATTCAAACTCCTACTTAATTATGTTATGACAGACGCATTAGGAGAGTGCGCTATTCGCATTACTGGGAGGTTTCTCTTCTCCTGCTGTACTTATAGGGTGCTGACATCATCAGTGTTTAGAAAGGGGAATGTGCATCCTGTAGTGTGTTCTCCTAGTTGCCAAAAGGGATATTTCTTTCATACAGACTTGCACACACACTAACCCCCCCACACACAAACTGAGCATTTGCAGGATTCAAACCCCTACCTAACTATGTTATGACACTCGAGATGGACGCATTAGCAGAGCGTGCTATGCGCATTACTGGGAGATTTCTCTTCTCCTGCTGTACTTACAGGGTGCTGACATCATCAGTGTTTAGAAAGGGGAATGTGCATCCTGTAGTGTGTTCTCCTAGTTGCCAAAAGGGATATTTTTTTCATACAGACTTGCACACACACTAACCCCCTCCACACACACTGAGCATTTGCAGGATTCAAACCCCTACCTAACTATGTTTTGACACTCGAGACGGACGCATTAGCAGAGCACGCTCTTCACATTACTGGGAGGTTTCCATTCTCCTGCCGTACTTATAGGGTGCTGACATCATCAGTGTTTAGAAAGGGGAATGTGCATCCTGTAGTGTGTTTTCCCAGTTGCCAAAAGTGACATTTCCTTCTCACAGCCTTTCACACACACAAACCCCACTCACCCACACTGAGCATTTGCAGGATTCAAACCCCTACCTAATTATATTATGACACTTGAGGGAGATGCATTAGCAGAGTGCACTATCCGAATTACTGGGCATTTGCTCTGCACCTGCAGTATTTATAGGGTGCTGACATCTTTATTTCTACAGAGGTATGTACATGTAGTACTACCTGTCAGGTGGGGGATAGCATATATATGCATTTGCAGCCACCTACGTCAGGGTCAGATATGCACATCGCACTAGCAGGTTATGCTCTATACCATGCTTTGTGACCACAGGACCTGTAACACACAACACAACCAGTCCAGAACACCACACCCACATCCAGGACACACACTTAGCTTCCCTGGGAACAGTGCCAGGATATGCAGGTGTTCACATACACCATTCCAGTTGTTAACATCAGGTACAGGCATATTGTGTGTGAGAACTACTCAGGCCTCTACCACTTTACCCTACAACCACTACAATTTGTGGGTCCATGTGCTATGGCAGAACCACACACCACAGCCACATGGGGGAATACATATTGCACCTGTCCATCTGCAACGTGGGTACTCACTGTTCCACACCAGAGGTAGACCACCATTGTTGATATCTGACCATACCCACCTTTCCCTGGACATCTATATCCCATCACCACCCCCAGGCAAGGTTGTCACTGCACACAAACTGTATTTAGCACAAGCAGACTCTACACTTGTGAAGACTGGGGTGGACGACTTCAGAGGACCCATGCTGGGGGACTATACTGGCTACTCAGCATAATCCTTGACAATTGCATTCTATGAGCATGTGTACAGTTTGCATTGATCATGCTATCCCACATATACCCATGACTGCTCCACAACAAGACACCTGTCAGGTGTACACCAGCCATATATGAGCCGTACAACAGACAGAGTGAGCTAATACATTGCAGAGCTGTAGCCCACATAGGGAGGACATCTGTGAACAGTTCCGGCACGGCACTTCATTCACACATAATCATTACAACACAGTGTTGACAGTGGAATTGTCCAGAGAATGCAGATAGGGCTCCCCTCAGTCTGTTATTAATGGACACTTACTGTTAGAGATCCTCAGCAACCCTCTTCCAGCACAAACCGACAACATGGCTGTGGCTTAGCACATTCAATCCCTGGGACCTCCACAGTGCCCCTGCTTGACAGAGGCACAGCTCACTAGCCTCACACGTTGCCTTATGTGACCTACTTTACAGTGGCACAGTAGCCTACTGTATTGGGGATGCAGATACGAAGCACACTCTGGCTGAGCTGTCATTCCCTAGAGCAACAAGCCCAGTATTGACCTCTACACCCATATGTTCAATTGTCGGATGCACAATATTTGTTGTGCTGTTCTACTGTTTGCAGGTCTTTATTGCCATAGCATTCCCTGTTCCTATGACCAACTTGTGTATCTGTGGAAGATGTTTACATATGACGGGGATCCACTATATCACTTATGTCTCTGTAGTCATTTACTGTGTGCACTGGGCAGATTGCTGTGTTGTGGTTGGTTCCTGGACTGACACGTACAAATACCAGATATGTGTGGCCAACTGCTAAATGGAGATATGGCCTAAGTGTGTGAGCATGCCCAGTTCAGCCTTTCCATGGCATGTTGTCTGACATATGCCTCATTTATCAAAGTGTGCGAGCATGCCCAGTGTGAGCTTTCCATATAAGTTGCACTCTGAAGTCCACCACATATTTGGGTGTGTGTGAACTTCAACAATATCTCACGTTTATGGTTGTGTGTTGGGTGTCATGTTGTGTACTAACTGGCCAACTGCTTCATGTCTGCCACAACAGGGATTATACTGTGCCTGCAGGGATTGCATGGGATACTTTGCAGACAGTTCTCAACATACTTTCATAATGACCTAACACTGTAGTACCGTATAGTGTACTGGTTCAGTACTTTCACTGTGGTGGACAGTATCCTGGCCTTTAGTCCTATGACTGCTTGACATCTTCATAGTGAGCACAACAGACTGTGTAGGGGCCAGTTGTGCACATATGGCCATGTTGCATTATGTTCCGATATGGACTACCTACACCAGGCTCGTCCAACATTGGTAGTGTATTCCACAACATGGGTGGACATTGGCAAACACTGGCGATGTTCCCTAGGCCATTTCTGATGCTAGTCACAGGGTGTGTTTGTCCTTCGACACACATTGTAACTGGAGTTTGCCATGACATATGTCATGGTTAGTATACTGTGCCTCCGTCTACCTCTGACATAACAGTGATACCCAGGGTTAGCCTACCATCTCCCATCCACTCATCAGGATTCCTCTTGAGGGGTGTCGATAAGTGATTCTCTGGCTGACCTCTACCAGAAGTTTACTGAAGAGTGGGGGTGCCTTCTGTGTTATGGATCATTCTGTACAGCTTGTCCTATGTATGTCAGTGTTTGGGTTCAGGTCTCTCATGCGCATAGCTTACTGCCATTCAGATTGTACAAGGTGCAGCATGTTCATCGATTCCAGGTTGGACATGGCTTCATACATCAGGCACAGCTTGCCTGTAGCTGGGCAGTATGGCATTGTGTGGGGCTGAAGTTTGTTTACTCAGGCAACACATGGCATCTGTTCATGCTCTTTGCTACTCCTGGTGGGGTACTGTTGTGAACTTTACAGTTGATGGAGGTGTCTGCTGAGGTATATCCCACAGGGGCTATTGTAGTCAATTGTGACGCTGATGGAGGATGACTGCAGAGCCACAGTGACATCCCCTTATCTACATCTGCCAACCTTCATGTTTGGGTGGGTATATATTATATGTTTCTGCGAACACTACAGCCACATGTTTGTCCAGTGCAGGATATCTATCACCTTTTGTACCCAGGTCTCTCATTACATGTTAGGTACGTCATGAGTTAACACCTGTGTGGTAATTTGTGGGCACTTACTGTATATCCATGGTGGTTGTCTATACACAGTTCTGCAATTAGCTTGCTGACATGGCTATGGCTCCAGTTGTCTGTTTGTAGGTGGCCCGTTTGTGGGTTGCTTGTGTCAGCTGGGGGTCGGATATGGTGGGCTGTTTGTACTCCTCTGCATACATGTTCAGTCACAGTCCTTCCATGTTGGCCTATACCTATGGGACATATATAAAGAACGGGGGGGGTCAGGACCAGGCCTTGTGGGATGCCACTCATATCTGCTTTGTAGTCTGACATGGATGCAGCATGTCTGACCATGTCAGTTCTGTCCTTGGTCTGGTTTGCAACCCCTCTACTGACATAGGGGTATATATTTAAGCTGGTGAACATAACCATACTGAACTCGTATGGTATTGTCTAGAAGCATGTGCATGGTCCAGCTACGCTGTGTGGACCACATTGCCCTCATCAATGACCTTAATGACTGCTTCAAATGGGTCAAACATGTTTAGGGGCAGGATCTGCAGTTACGACAGCCACACTGTGTAGAGTCCAGTATCAGTAGGTCCACAATAGCCTTCTGTCTGCGGTACATACTGATCCTTTCCATAGCTGTGCAGACCAAGCTTGTCAGGATCCTGGGGTGGTAGTTTGCAGTATCCATTCAGGCAACACCTTTGTTGTGAAGGACCACTGTTGTTGTACACTGCTCTTTGGGTACATATCCTGTGGTAAGGCTGACATTGGGCAGTAGTGTGATTTGGCATCAGCCCAGGACACCATCACATACCTTTGCTGCTGTGTGTTTTGCTTTGCAGATGATGGCTGTTACCTCAGCATCTGCAATGTTAGGGGACCAGCAGTCTGCTGAGATAGATATTTTGCACTCTGGGGGGGGGGGTTTGCACTGCACCTGTCAGGTTGTATGTTAGCAAAATGCGTGTGTGTTTGGTATGTTGTTTGTAATATCTGTGTGATTCGGAGCATATCTGTGGATGCCCAACATGGTTCCTACCATCAGTTAGGTAAGCCTTGTGATTATCCTTAGTGTCCTGTACATTTTGTATCTTCATAGGTTCATGGGTTCATACTAGGCTATCCACCATAGGGCATTAGTAAGCCTAGCCAGAGTGTGTGTGTCTTTCGCCACCCCTTGCTATGTTTCTATTATGGCCATTTATGAATTTCTTTACTGTGCCTCTGTCTGGTCTTGACACATTGAAGACCCCCAGTATACATGTACAATCATCCATCCACTTGGCAATATTCCTGTTGAGGGGTGTCAGTGAGGGGCTCTGCCTAACATGGATTGGGATCCTGTTTCTGGGTGTGGGGAGCCTCTGGGTTATGTATCTGTCCCTCCAGCACATCTTATTTCATTATGTGTTGAGGCTGACATCTGTCACTCTCACAGCTCCAATGGCTTTGATTTCCTGTGGTGGAGCATGTCCATTACTCCTGTGTTGGACATGGCCTTGTACAACAGACATACAATGCCTCTGTGTAGGCAGTCTGTGACTGCATTCAGCTGGGGTGTCTACAGCCAGGCAGCATATGACATATATTTCACACCCTTTATCCTCTAGGTGGGGTAACTATGAGGTCTTCCGAACCGCTGCACGTGTCACGTACGGTACATCCCATATGAGTCATTGTAGTAGATTATGGGTCTGATAAGGGAACAGTACAGCGGCACAGTGACCTCTGTTGATGTAGATGTGAATCCTTTCATGATACGGTGTCCAATATCGACAATCTTCCTAGCCACAATGGCATTGTGAGTGTCACATGACAGATTACTGTTGACTTGTGTCCCTAGGTCCCTGATTACTCCTTGCATACATAATGGTTTGCTACTTATGTGGTAATTTGTGTGTACCTTGTCTGGTATTTGGTGGGACATTCATACTGTCCAGTGTCTTCAGGATGTCTGGGTGGAGTTCTTGTGTGTGAGAGTGTGGTCTGTCACATGCTACAGACTGTACAGCAGTTTTGATTACACTTAGGTGCACATGGGTGGTCTCCGCTGCTTTGTGCATTGTCAGTTACCTGGCCGTATGGGTGTCTGTGCTGCATATGGATACTCCCCCTCCTTTGATGTTTTGGTCCAGGTGTTGGGGCCATAACACATGATATGTGGTATAACCTAGTAGTGCTGGTGTGCTATCACTAGGCTTGCAGCAGGCTTCTGTCACTGCACAGACATCGATGTTCTCCATAATGGGAAGTGCCTCAGGGGCATGCATATTGCAGTTTACACATCTGGCATTGGTCAGCATTACCCTTATGTTTCCTACCACTTATGTTTTGTAGGGTGTTGGGTAGTCTTTTTGGCTTTGCCTACATACGGCTCTATGGAGGTGGCAAAGGCCTTATCCAGTATCCAGACGCACAGGGGTAACAAGTGCAAGCCATCCCTGGAACAGCAGCATGGCTTGTCATGCTTGACATCTCAAGCAGACAGACATTAGACCCTCTTGGACTGACAGCTGTAACTGTGCCAGCTGTTAAACATGATCATTCTGTGTTTGTACTGTGGCATCATTCTTGGTGAGGGTTGGATGCTGCACACAGCCAGTGTCATGCCGGCCTGGGGTACATACTCAGAGGGATCATCCATGTCTCTTTTCATGTAGACTAGGGAGGTACATCTCGGGTCATTCACAACAGCATGGACATTGAGTGCATCATATTTCTGCTTGCTTTGGGGTGACCTGCGTACTTGTGTTATGTGGCATTTTGTGGCAGCCTACAGGCAGCTTACTCTACCCTTTCCCTTGTTCAGTCTGGTGAGTGGGACAGCAGTGTGTCTGCCTATACAGACACCTATTACAACTGTATCAGGCATGTTGTTTCTCCTTCTGGCCTGTGACTGTTTGGCACACCAGCTTTGTGTACTATTCGTTGCATGTGCTATGTTTGGAGGTTGTGGTTGCTTGTGATCTGCTTTGGAGGCTTCTGTTC
Organism: Protopterus annectens; assembly: GCF_019279795.1. Classification (NCBI taxonomy): domain Eukaryota; kingdom Metazoa; phylum Chordata; order Ceratodontiformes; family Protopteridae; genus Protopterus; species Protopterus annectens. The sequence goes on from NC_056735.1 coordinate 694,749,974, forward strand.
GTGTGGTGTGTTTGTAATTAGGGCCTCCGGGAATATTTTTCTGTGTTTATGTGTTTGGTTTACAGTTGTGGTAGGTCTATGTGGGACTGGGTTTGTGGTGTATGTGGTTACCTTCTCCTCCTGACTAGTTTTGACAGTACTGAGTTGGTGGAGCTCAACCACTGGTTTGGATACATGGTTGCATCTATCACATATATTTGTATTTATTGGGGGGTGTTGTGGTTGTCTGTGTACTTGGGACAGGTGTCACATTGCCTCTGGATTCACAGATTCTACTTTTTGTGGCTGGACTTAGTGGATTGTATGTGTGGACATATGTTATTGCCATACTACTGGTCAGTGATTACTTCCCTTTCTATGTTTGCTCTATCATGTGGTAGCTTCCTCATTCTCTTACAAGGTTTGGTAATGGCTGGAGTCCAGCATGCCAGATGCCTGCGTGTATGGCATTGTGTGTTGTTGTTATTTGTGATTGCATACTCCAAGCATTCCTGGCTGTGTTCATGGAATGCCTGTATAACATGTTCTGCGGTGTGTCCCATATTCTGCACTTGCACAGGGCCTTTCGTGGATTCAACATCAGTTTGGAGGGCTGCAACCTATGCTTTACACATGTTTTTCACTGTGGTATTCTGGCCAGGGACTGGGGTCAGGATGTGTATATCCAGTGTGATTACTCTATGGTCTGGTCTTAACAGTGAGGGATACACTTCTCATCTTGCCATCCAGTACACATGTTGCTTATTATCACATCCAGTATGCTTACCCCTCTTGTGGGAGTGGTACGTTGTTCCTGGGCATTTTGGTTTATGGATTCTGGGAACTTTTCTCCTACTGTGTTGGTGCTAGTATAATGCTCCCAGTGTATGTCTGGGTATTTTCAGTCAAGCAATATAATGTGGTTTGGGGGGCTTGATATATTCATGGATTCCAACATAGGCCAGGTGCAGTTCCTGGTATTAGGACAGTAGTCTGCAGCAGGCTACATACTGGGAGGCAGTTTTAGCCATTGGTATTTGACCATGGCTAATCCATGCTGCTTCTTGTTGTGGTACCAACATGGGGTGTGGTTATCCTTGACATTTATTGCTAGTCACCCTCCTTTTGTAGCTTGTTCCATGTTTTGCGGCTGTACAGCACAGTATGAGGTGTGACCTGGTAGTGTTAGGGTGCTGATGTGAGCCTTGACCCAGTTCTCTATTACAGGACTGGTATCTACATTCTCCATACTGTGTGCATTTACACTGCACACATCTTGCTGTTTAGACTTCTGGCATTGGGTAGCATTACATCTAGGTTCCTATCCCTTGTGGTACCTATGAAGGTGGGTTTGTGTTTTGAGACTTACCTATTCAGGGCATGCTGTGGGTACTGACAGCCTTTGCCAGTATCCATGGGGCATGGAATGATAGGTGCACACCACCCCTAGCAGGTGGTGCATCATGTCATGCTCCGCATGTCTTCCCAGCCTGAAACACATTGGCTCCCCTTTGACTAACTGCATTACTTCAGCCAGTTATTGCACTTGATCATCCCATCGTCATTTTGTGGCTTCATGCTTGGTGAGGGTGGATGTTAGTCAGGGTGCTCAGGTGTGCATATAGTACATGGTGTTACATTACTTAACACATGGCATTCATGCCTCAGGTGGTGCTGCAGGGCTGCCTCTGTCGGATGCACATATTACACTTCCCTGTACATGTTTGTGAGCAGGTCATGTCATTTTAGGCATCCATGTTATTATTTGAGTGAGTCAGTGGGGGTATCATTCCCAGGGTTCCTACTGAGCCAGTGTATGTGCTATGCGTTGCCTCTTTGCCAAGTCCAGGGCATACTGGGCACGCCTCCTTCTGCCTACTGGGGCAGGCTCAGGTTGTTCCTCGTCCGAGTCATGCTCTGCCTGTGATGGCCTTGGCAATGGTGGGGGGCTGTTTGGCCCAGCCCTATGCTGGTCCTGCTGCAGCTGTTTTCGCAAGATCATATTATGTAGCATAGCACATGCCATGCAATTTGGGTACATGTAGTTGGTGTGTACTGCAAGGCTCCACCAGATGTGTCCAGACACCGGAACCGTGACTTGAGCAGCCCAAACACACGCTCTATTACATTACGTGTTTGTGCGTGTGCCTCATTATGGTGTTCCTGTTCAGGTGTGTGTGCGTTTCTGATGGGTGTCATCAGCCATGGCTCCAGTGCATAACCTGCATCCCCCACTAGGTGTCCGTGTGGGATGTCCCCATTGTCAAATGTCTGATACAGCTGCGTCAAATGCCAGATGTGGGAATCGTGGTAACTCCCAGGGCAGCCAGCACACACATTCATTATTATGCCCTGGGCATCACACACGACCTGGCAGTTGATGGAGGGGAAGCCCTTGCGGTTAATGTAGGCCCTACCCCGCTCACCGGCTGGTGCTTTGATGCGTATGTGCGTGCAGTCTATTGCACCCACTACCTCAGGGTATTCCGCTATTTGCTGGAAGAGATGCATATTGCTGGCCAATACCTCACGGGCATTGGGGAAATATACATGATCACCGACATGTGCTGACATGGCATCCAGGAACTGGTGCAGTACCCTGAAGGCTGATGCCTGTGATATCCCCATCATATTGCCAGTTGGTCTCTGGAAGGTACCTGTTGCTAGTATTCTTAGGCCAACACATACCTTGGTTTCCACTGGGATGGGTTCCCCTCTGTTGGTTCTGTGTGTGAGGCGTGGCCTGCACAGCTCAACAATTTGCTGCAGGAGCTCTCTGTCCACTCTATAGCACTCTACTATCTCCAGCTCATGTAACCCATGGTAGGTGACTATGGGCCTGTACACTCTTCACCGTCTCCTCACTGTGGGTTGTCTGGCACCATCTGCATTGTCACCACCCTCAGCAAGTCGCCTATGTCTCATTATGACAGCTATGGCAGCCCCTAACATTTCTGCTCTGAGTGAAGCTTTTTCAGTTTTCACTTCTATTAGCTTACTCCTGTCTTGCAGTGTCTCTTAAGAGAAACATCCTGCACTACTGTTTGCAGAGTTTTAAGTGCTGGGCTGGGCTACTATTCTGCCTGTGTAATTGCCTGCTTCTAATTGTTTTCACCTGCTAGCTTCAGCAGTTATCCCTGCTAGCTTCCTATTAATTCTGTTGCTTCCTTTTTCCTTTCTGTTTCCTCAGGGGGGAGCAACGTGCATTCAAGCAGAAACACGCTCACAGTGGCTTACACGAGCGCACACGTGCTTACACGGTTCAGAATCTACTTATTCGGTTAAAACGTGCGCACACCCGCGCAAACACTGTTACACGTCTGCCAACAGCCTCCAACATGCTCAGCCTGACCTACACACGCGCACACCAGTGCAAACAGTGTTAAACATCTCCCAACATGCTCCCACATGCTCAGTCTGTCTTACATGCGCGCACACTGCCCTACTCGCGCTTCATTGCGTGCACACGTGCGCATGCACGCCCAGCAAGAAACTTTGGTGTAAGTAACAGTGTACACCTTCCATTTATTGACTTTCCCTGACTTATCTAGTGGCACACCTCTTTCCATGATCTGTGTCTGTCATCTGTCATGTTACACTGACCTCCAATGAACTGCATTTCTTTCTACCATTCCCCCCTGTGATGTCACCTATCTCCTACTCTATTCCTCCCCCTTATGTATCTCTTACACCACTCAAACTGTGCTCATTTGCTATGTGACTGTGAGATTCAGTATCCTAACCCTCATTTACATTAGATTGCTTACTAATGCTTAGTTACATGTCTTAGACTCAGCTTCCCCCCTTAGCAACCACTACACGGTGGCCATGTTGTTTTTGGTCTGCTGGTCCCTGCATTGTCATTCCATGTATTGCATGAAACCCACATTTGTGGGTTTATAACCTTCTTTTTTATGTTTTATACAGCGCAGCCCGTTTGCACTGGGCTGCGCTGGGTTTAAACATCGGCACAGTATGAGGTGTGACCTGGTACTGTTAGGGTGCTGATGTGAGCCTTGACCCAGTTCTCTATTACAGGACTGGTATCTACATTCTCCATACTGTGTGCGTTTACACTGCACACATCTTGCTGTTTAGACTTCTGGCATTGGGTAGCATTACATCTAGGTTCCTATCCCTTGTGATACCTATGAAGGTGGGTTTGTGTTTTGAGACTTACCTATTCAGGGCATGCTGTGGGTACTGACAGCCTTTGCCAGTATCCATGGGGCATGGAATGATAGGTGCACGCCACCCCTAGCAGGTGGTGCATCATGTCATGCTCTGCATGTCTTCTCAGCCTGAAACACATTGGCTCCCCTTTGACTAACTGCATTACTTCATCCAGTTATTGCACTTGATCATCCCATCGTCATTTTGTGGCTTCATGCTTGGTGAGAGTGGATGTTAGTCAGGGTGTTCAGGTGTGCATATAGTACATGGTGTTACATTACTTAACACATGGCATTCATGCCTCAGGTGGTGCTGCAGGGCTGCCTCTGTCGGATGCACATATTACACTTCCCTGTACATGTTTGTGAGCAGGTCATGTCATTTTAGGCATCCATGTTATTATTTGAGTGAGTCAGAGGGGGTATCATTCCCAGGGTTCCTACTGAGCCAGTGTATGTGCTATGCATTGCCTTTATATTTTTATTATTTTTGCATCGGGTTACCTTGCCAATGGCCACATATTTGGCCATTGGCATGCTGCCTGAGACATATACACCCTTTATTTGGAGCTGACATGGCTCCGTTGTGGAATTTGCAGAAACGTACTCAGTTGTCAACTGAGTACATTTCTGCAGCTAAAACGTCTCTTACACGGACTGGTTTCTGCTTCGTGGATCACTAATATACCTCATTTGCATACCTTTCGGCTGCAAGTGAGGTATTTAGCATGTCCACGCCCAGTCCATGTAAGAGACGTTTTAGCTGGTCTCTTACACGGAGTTTAGGGCTGTTCCTGGATCGTGAGGCTTGCATGGAGTGTTACACGTCTCTTCCACTCCGTGCAAGCCTTCGTGAATCCTGCCCTATGTCTTCTTTTTTATTTCTTTTCTATAATGCCATGTGGTATCTTCCTGTACATCATGGCCAGTTTTATGGTACAGACAGAATTATAATTTGCTTGGACAGATCTTACTTTTAGCAGAGGCCTATGAGAAAAGCTCCAGAGAAAACAATATAAATAGTACATACCCATTACAAAGAGTGCTTGTTTAGTCCCTGTGATGCAGAATGAAAAAAATCTGACTACACCCCAGATGACCATGAACTTGATTAGTGGCAGGGATATTAAGGAACCAGACAGAGCAGGATGGGAGTGAGCATCTGACACTGGCTTGTCCTTCCTGGGGAGTATGGTGTGCAGCTCAGCATTGGTTAAAACTGTATAAGTGTAGTTATATCACCTGCAGCAGTGAGACTAACATCCTAAAAAATCAATGAGCTACCTAGGAGGCTGGAGTTGTGGGATAGCACACAGATACCTCTCAAGAGCAGCAATTGTGCGATACAAAAGTTGCTGGGGGGTGATATGACTGGCCCAACCTTTCACAAGTGAATCACACATCCAATGGGGAACTAATGGGCTGGGGGGGGGGGGTTCTTGCACAAATTGACAAAAGAATGTTTCATCTGGTACAGAAAGATGAGCCAGTGGGCTGATTCTGTGAACTCATATAAAAATGTACATTTAATACATTTCTTATACCACAAATTCTTGCAATAATGCATTAATTTTACATAAATAGCTTACTGAGACAGTGTCAGGTGACTTCACACTCGATAAAGAGAAGAACAACTGCAGAGCTATACACAGAGGTGTTATATACACAAATATGAGGACAATTATGCAAAAATATTCAAACTAGTAGAATAAAGATATGTACAGTGCATGACACATATATAAGCATTATATAATCAAGATTATTGGGGTAGGACTTTTGGAACCAGGTGTGAGTAACAGAATGAGTCTTGTACTACTGTGTACAGGTGAATGTCTTTATGAATTGTAAAAATAATTTTCCTGTGCGTTAAAGTAGGTTACAGATTTGTCTGATACCTTCTTCACAGTATCATGTCAATAATGACATACTAAGACATTTAATTAAGTTATTAGCTGAAGCTGGGTCCATTCACAGAAGGATAAATTACTGACTACTCAGATGAGCTGCATTTGAGTAGTGAGCCTGGGTTTAAGAGATCTGGTAGTGGAGGTTGGGAGTGAGTGACCAATGCCATCTCACCACTCCTGGAAGGAGGAACAGTGGCTCTGGGCTGCCATGTTTCTCAGCAACAAGCAGAGGCATGTAGGCAGTGAAAGCACTAAGACCAGGAATATTTGACTGATGCACCCAATCCATTTAGAGTAGCCTTCATTGGTGTGCTGTCAGGAGTATACACAAACATAATGGAGAGGCACTGCAGGCCTTAGTAGAGATGCGAGTGCCAACATCAGCCACCAGTGGTGTGGGGATAGAATTATAACCCCCCCCCCCCACATTATAAGTCTATTAAAATGATAGCATCTAATAGCTACAGAGCAGTGGTGTGGTTCCTCAGTCTGAGGACAGATAGGTTCCATCTCTAAAAACTGACAACCCTGTTTTGTGTGGGTGAAACCAGACCCTCAGACTGTTGGGATGAGGACCACTTGGGAAAAGAAAGGCACCACAGAAGAGAAAAAAGAAGAAAAGTGGTGATTAGAGATGGGCATCTAGAGGTTGTTCTCACCATTGCCACCTATTTAATTCGAGTTGGAAATCATGATGAAAAACCCCTCTGTAAGAATGCCATCCCAATATGGGGTGAGAAGGGATGCTGCTTAGAGAGAGAAAAAGAGGATAACAAGTTACTGTGTATTTGATGATCTTTATCTGAGTTTTTCTTTTGAGTTATTTCATAGCTTACCTACCTAATGAGTGAGTCACATTTAATATATGTATATATATATATATATATATATATATATATATATATATATAGGGAGAGAGAGAGAGAGATACATATATCTGTCTATCTACATGGTTATATTCTGAATGATCAAATGTTCTTTTTTCCCTGCTGATTCTGCCAAGTTTTTGCCCTTGGCTGTGGTTTGGTAGATAGTATGTAGGGACAGAAGGAATCTCATTCATCTATTCATGTCTGTCAATGATTAGATGACAAGGCTTTTGGATACCTTAAGAGAGTCATAGTTACGCCTGCCATTTAGCCCCTCTTCAGTGAATTTCCTCGCTTTGACATTCAGAGCACTTGGCAGAAATCATGTCAAGACCCATTTCGGGCCTTCATAATGCTTTGTTTTAATTAAACAGTTAGATCTCCCTAGTCCACATGAGACTGGCATCCAGCAAAACCATGGCAATCCACAGGAAGGGCCAGGCACATGTCCAAAGTTGCTGCCACCATCCCCATGTCCTGCTGTGAGGAGCAACACCATGTCCAACCATGGTGCGTGTCCAGCCTTGCTTCATGTCCAAGCTCAGTGACAGCCCTTAGAGCTAATCCTTATCCCAAAGCTATGTGTCTGGCTTGCCAACTTCCCTTACCTACAATGTTCTAACATAGGACTGTTTCTGTTATTAAAGGGAACAACATCCAATACAAGTAACTAAAAATCTGAGCTCTTACATATAAGGAAAGCTTGTAAAGTGCATTTGTATCTTTTTTGATAGCAATGCAATGCATGCATTTTTAAATTAAAATCCTTAATGTTCTTTAAGTTTTTCCTATGTATAAAGAAGTGCATGACAAAGAGCTGGCAACGTATATATAAGACCAGTACTTCCACAGTTAAGATGCTCACTGGATTATAATTTTTGTTACAGGCAGCAATATTAATTTTGTTGAGTGACAAAATACACATGCAGTGGAAGCAAAAGCAAAACGGATATGTCCCCAGATTTTTATTAGGTGTAGTGGTCCTTTATACCCCACTTTGAAATATCTCTTTAAAGTTTTTACCTCTGTCATATATTATAAGTAATATTAAGTAATACAGTTAGGTTTACTAAAGAATTTGCAAAACCACTTCCTGCATACTACTTAGTTCAGAATGTCGAAGTGCATGTAGCTAAAAGATTGCATTCACACTTTCAGCATTCTTTTTGCAGTTCATTACTGCAAATCATGTGATGTAACCATTTTGCAGGGGGGCAAGCCCCCCTGCACCCCCCCCACCCCCTGCAAATTATACATTTCAACTCCGAGATCACACTACAGTGGGGAAAAGGGTAATTTCCCAATCTCCACTGTACCACAATCTCTAGTCGAATCATCGACTACATATGTGTGAATGCACAGTGGGATTCGCTGTACTGAACACTCTCAGTAGTGAAGGTTGGCAACACGGAGGCAGCCTAATGACTTTAGACATTCCCGTGTTCGCTGAACCTTCATTCTACGTTTTGATAGCAAATTTACAGCTACATATTAATACTTAATTTTTCTGTCACCTCCTCCTGCTGATGCAAGCTTTCAGGACAACTAACACCCCATGCACATGTATGCCCTAGTACATAAAACATTATTTGTTTATTTAACTTTGTTAAACATGTAGTGAACTGGTCCAAAGACGGATTTATTCCACAACTCAGGCCAAGGAATTAAAAGCTTTCAATACAAAAGGCAGTGGCAGCTTTTCAGTGCAACATTTAGAAAACTATTGTCTTCTGAATTTTTTCAAACCAAAATTAACATTCACATTACAAGCCAACTGCCAGTTACAGTTCAATAATTACAATAATTGTGATTTTACATGAATGCTATTTACTTAATTTACTACGTTCTGTGCAAGGATATTGGCACTAGTATTTCAGATTAGTGCATTATATAAAGTGTGTTTCCTTAATCACTGTATTATATGTAAAGATTCATGAACTATTTACTTATATAGTTGCAGGGCTGGCATAGCTCTCACTAGGTATCACTATGGTTGCTTATTGCTTAGTATAATGTGACTTTTAGCAGAGCTTATGCATCCTTCCCTAAATCTAGCCTGATTCCCTATAATAACTGCAGTTATACTTGACGTCAGGAGAGTTTTAAAGATTGTTTGTTTTTCTTATTTTTCTGGTAGAACATTCTACACTACACGAGCAGTTTTATGAAGATTCATTCTGTTGCCAGAGTATATGTAGCTCTTTGAAGCTGTAGGGTGTCTAGCACAGTACATCAAATAAAGTCTGCTCCTGTCTCTTTGGAAGACATAAGGTCCTTTTCATTCTGAATAAGACAGAACATGATGCAGTCGGTTATTCCCTAAATGAAACATTCTTGACTTTCAGCATGCTCATCCTCAACTCCATAAATTTTAACAAGATTTGCAGACACCACTACTTTGTATAGGTCACCACTTTTAAATGTATTAGGAAGCTATGTAAGAGATAGCAGTAGTCTGAGGACCCGAAGAGCAAGCTCAGTGTTTTAGTTTAGTAAATTTTGTATTTTATTTTCAAAATATTAAAGATGACTTAGAAAAATGTTTATGATGTAGACAATATGGGACGGCAAATCTTTTGTTTCTGTACCTGCTCTGAAAAATGTGTCCAGTTTATATGATGGACTTTTTAAAAAGACAGATTTTACATAATTGAGAATATGTGATTGACTTTATAAAAAGTCAGATGAATTCTACTGAGGTCGCGATACAGTGGGGATCCGGGAATGTGCCCTTTTCTTCACTGTAGTGAGATCTCAGAGTTGATATACATATAATTACCAGGGTGTGTGGTGGTGCAGGGGGCTTGCCCTCCTGCAAAGATGCTGTTTTTACTATTTTATGCATATTCAACGTATTAAACAGTCATTCATGTGAAATCAACTATGTGAAATTTGACTTTTTAAAAACTCAATCGTAAAATAGATCTCTGAAAATGTATCACTTTTGTTACCATGCAGCTGTCTTTAAAGGAAAATTCTGTGACTGAAAAAGCATATCTTGGTATTTTGTGCATAAGTGTTGAATTAGAATCACTCCAAATATTTCTTATTATATGAAGATTTCTTATACTGCAGAATGGCCATCACGGGGACTGCCTTTCTAACATAATTTTGCCTGAATGTCTCTTTGCTCTCCTCCTAGAATGTTGTTTAGGTTCCATTAAAACAGTATTATAAATTATGTGTCTTTTTTTTTCCCTTAGTTATAGTGATACTACTGAGAGACATTCACTTTTTTTTATGGCCTGTGAAGTAGATTCAGTACTTTTTCCAACAGAAACATTGTGATCTGTGTTTACATTAACAAAAGTTTTACGTGGTCCATTTAAATTGTCTTTGGTGTAAAAAAAAAAAAAAAAAAAAAAGAAAAGAAAAAAGTGAAACAAGTAGGGATTTGTTAGTGTTCATAGTTTCATAGGTTCATACTAGGCTATCTGCCCTAGGGCATTTATAAGCCTAGCCAGAGTGTGTTTGGCTTTTGCCACCCATTTTAAATGAATTTTGCTATGCCCTTTTTCAAGGTTAGTATACTGTGCCTCTGTCTAACAGTGACACAGAAGTGATACTCGGGGTAAACCTACGATCTCCCATCCACTCATCAAGATTCCTCTTGAAGAGATTCAATGAGGGACTCTGCCTAACCTGGACTGGGATTTTATTCCAGAGTGAAGGGAGCCTCTGGGTTATGAATCTGTCCCTCCAGCATGTCCTATTTATTTCAGTGCTGAGGTTCAAGTCTCTCGAGCACGTAGCTCGAAGGGATTTGGATTTTCTGAGGTGCAGCATGTCCATTAATTCAGGATTGGACATGGCTTTATACGTCAGGCACAGATCGCCTCTGAGCAGGTGGTATGCCACTGAGTAGAGCTGGAGTTTCTTTAACCGGGCAGCATATGGCATCTGTTTGAGCCCTTTGATCCTCTTGGTGAGATACTTTTGGGGTCTTTCCAGTTGCTGCAGGTGTCTGGTAAGGTACATCCCAAAAGGGGCATTGTACTCAATTATGGGCCTGATGAGGGATGAGTAAAGAAGCACGATGACCTCCCCTGATCTAGATGTGAAGCCCTTCATGATTAGGTGGGCTATATAAAATGTTTTTCCAACCACTTTGGCCACGTGGTTTTCAAATGAGAGATTGCTATCAACTTGGGTCCCCAGGTCCCTAATTACTTCTTCTGTACTTAATGGATTACCACCTATGTGGTAATTTGTGGGCACTTTGTTTTTGCCAAAGTGGATGACTATACACTTTTTGGCATTTAGCTTGAGGCCATAGCTCTGGAACCAGTTGTCTGTTTCTATGAGGCCCATTTGTAGGATGCTTGTGTTGGCTGGAGAGTTGATTATGGCGCCTAGTTTGCAGTCATCTGCGAACTTGGTCAGCCACAGTCCTTCTGTGTTGGCCTATACCTCCGAGAAATATATACCGAACAAGAAAGGTCCCAGGACTGAGCCTTGTGGGATGCCACTTGTAACTGGTTTGGAGTCTGACATGGCTCCAGCAATTCTAACCATGTGGGTTCTGTCCTTGAGCCAGTTTGCAACCCACCTAGTGACATAGGGGTTTATATTTAAGCTGGTGAGCTTATCTATAATGCCCGAGTGGGGAATTGCATTGAAGGCTTTTGTGAGGTCCAGTTAGGCTGTGTGAACCACCTTCCCCTTGTCAATGGCCTTGGTGACTGTTTCAAAGAGATCGTCCAGGTTTAAGAGGCAGGATCTGCCCTTAACAAAGCTGAACTGGGTAGGATCCAGTGTCTGTAGGTCCCCAATATCTTTATTTATGAGGTCCATGATGATCCTTTCCATAGCTTTGCAGACCAATCTAGTCAGGCTTATGGGGCGATAGTTTCCAGGATCCGTTGAGGCACCACCTTTGTGGAGAGGGACCACTGTTGCTGTATGCCACTCTTTGGGTACATATCCTGTAGTAAGGCTGAGATTGAACAGTAGTTTTATGTTTGGGTTTAGCTCTTCTTGGAGTTCATATAGGACGCAGCCCGGGACACCGTCTGGTCCCATTGATGCTGTGTTTTTTGCTTTGGAGAGGGCAGCTCTTACCTGAGCATCTTAGATGTCAGGGGGGCAGCACTCTGCTGGGATAGATATTTGCCCTTTTGGTGGGGGGGGGGGGTTTGCACTGAACCTGTCAGCTAGGATGTTGGCAATGTCTGTGGGTTTGGTATATTTTTTGTCATTTTGGACTAATTCTGAGCATATCTGGGAATTCCCACCCAGGTTCCTAACATAACTAAAGAAAGCCTTTTTATTATCCTTAGTGTCCTGTGCAATTTTTCTCTCGAAGCTGGTATTAGATCATTTTATGAGTACCCATAGTTTTTTGCTAATACTGATCAGAGATGCCTTCCCTTTTTGGGATTTTGCTCTATCATGCAGTAGCTTCCTCCTTCTATTGTATAGTTTGTTTATGGCTGGGGTCCACCAGACAGGACGCCTGCCTTTGGAGGATTGGGTCTTGGTTTTATTTGGGATTGCATGATCCATGCATTCCTGAAGGTGTTCATAGAATCCATTTATAAAGGATTCTGTAGTCTGGGCCATATTTTCCACAGGCCCGGGGGCTTTGAAGGATTCCACCTTGGTTTTGAGGAGTGTGAAATTTAATTTAGAGAAGTTTTTCACTGTGGTTTTCTGAGCAGGGGGTGGGGTTGGGATGTGAATATCCAGAGAGATTAATTTATGGTCTGATCTTACCAGTGAGGGATACACTTCTGGTCTGGAGCATAGAGCCCCCATGTTGGTGATGATCAGGTCCAGTATGTTTTCCCCTTTTGTGGGAGTGGTAACAAGTTGTTCCATAGCATTTGAGTTTATAAATTCTAGGAACCTTTGGGCTTGGGTGTTGGAGCTAGAGTAATGCTCCCAGTCTATGTTTGGGTAGTTGAAGTCGCCCAATATAACGGTGTTTGGAGAGATCTTCATATTTTCCAGTGTTCTCAGGAAGGCCGAGTGGGGTTCCTGGGTTTGGGAGGGTGGTCTGTAGCAGGCTATAAACTGGAAGGCAGTTTTACCCACTGTTAGTTGCACATGGATAGTCTCTGATGCTTCGTGCTGTGCCACCAACCTGGAGGTGTGGGTATCTTTGACGAATATTGATACTTCCCCTCCTTTTGTGGTTCAGTCCAAGTTTTGGGGCCGAAAAGCATGGTTTGAGGTATAACCTGATAGTGCTGGGGTGCTCTCAGGAGCCTTGAACCAGGTTTCTGTTACTGCACAGATATCGATGTTCTCCATGCTAAGGAGAGTTTCGAGTGCGTGCATCTTGAGGTTTAGACTTCTGGCATTGAGTAGCATTACTCTTAGTTTCTTATCCCTTGTGATACCTATGGAGGTGGGTTTGTCTTTTGAGCCTTGCCTAAAAAAGGCACTATGGGGGTGGCAAGAGCCTTTGCCAATATCTGAAAGCCTAGGGGCGACAGGTGCAAGCCGTCCCTAGCGAAGCATCGTGGCTTGTCGAGCATGTCATCCCAGGCTGACAGGCATTGGAACCCCTTTGAATGACACCAATACTTAAGCCAATTGTTGAAATTGATCATCTTGTCTTCATATTGTGGCATCATTCTTGGTGAGAGTAAGATGCTACTCAAGGTCAGGGTCATACCGGCCTGGGCTACATGCTCAGAAAGCTCCTCTATGTCTCTTTTCATGTAGTCCAGGGAGGTATGTCTCAGTTCATTCACACCAGCATGGACAATGACTGAGTCATATTTGAACTTGCCTTGGAGTGACTTGAGTGCTTGTGTTATGTGGCGGATCCTAGCGCCCGACAGGCAGCTCACCATGACCTTCTCCTTGTTCAGCCTGGTGAGCGGGACGTCTGTGTGCCGGACAATAGAGTCAACTATTACAAGTGTATCAGGTGTGTTGTTTAGCCTTAAGGGCTGTGACTGTTCAGCACACTGGCTTTGTGAGCTATGTATTGCACGTGCTTTGTTTTGGGGTAGCGGTTGCTTGGGTGTATGCTTTGGAGGTCTCTGCTGCTTATGCAGATTTTTATTTAGAGCCTCTGAGTATGTTTTTGTGCGTTTATGTGTTTGGTTTGCTGTCGTGGTAGGTCTATGTGAAACATGTAATTGTAGTGAGTGTGGTTTCCTTCTCCTCCTGACTGGTTACGCCAGTACTGAGTTGAGAGAGCTTAGCCTTCAGTTTGGCTATATGGTTCCTTCTCTCACATGTGTTGGAATTTGTTGGGAGGAGGAGAGGGTTGTCTGTGTACATGAGGCAGTTGTAACATTGCCTCAAGATTCCCAGATTCACCAGCTGGACCGGAGAGGAGATTGACAACTGACCTTTGGACATGCTAGAATAGTATTGGGAATTCCTTTGTAATTGAAAAAAAGGGCCAATGGCGAACAAGGTACTCAAGGGGAGTTTGTGAGGGTGTAGTGCTTTTAATTATTTTTTAGTGCTGATTTATATAATTGCTTTAGTGAGCAAGTGCCAGGCTTTAGAGTAGGAATAGGGTGTTTATTATAAGAACTAGATCAGTTCTAAGGGAAAAAGTGAAGAGCAGACTTTGTGGAGCTGAGAATGGTTTAAACCCAATTAAGCGGAGCTGCCCGATGCTGCGCTATGTGCAAAATCGCGCAAAGCCGCGCCAAAGCGGTTTTTATACAGGGGGACTTGAAAGAGCTAGAAATTGGCCCAAAATGGCCAATGGACTACCAGATTCTTGTGCTGGGAACTCTCCTCCCGGGATAGATAGGCTGCTGTAAGCTCCCCACTGCCACTGGTGAACAAAGAAGCCTCCCTTTATCCAAGAAAGGAAATGAGGAACATAGGAACTTTCCAAAAGTCCAGAATACAGCAAAGCCTGTATTTGGACTACTCCAGGTCAGGAAAGACGGAGAAAAAAGGATAATTTTTTTGTTTTTTTAATTTTTTGCAACAAACAGCAGGAAAATGCAATAAATATGTAACACAGGCTAGTGCACTTGAGTCTGTAGCTGTTGTACTTAGAATCTAACACCTTTTTGTTTTCACACTTGCAAAATATGAAAGTTGTCAGCTCTGTTTATTCATAGGTGACAGTTCTCTCTTCAAAGAGCTAGTAAGGCAAAAGACAACTTTATGTAGTTTCTAATACAGTGCTTAATTCTGTAGTTATTAAGTTATATGAATAAAGGCAACACTTCACCAGCCAACAGTAAGAGTATTTACCAGTTTACTGTAGTATGACTCAGAATAAGGATAAAAGCGTACCGAACAAATCAAGTAGATCATCAATACAGAACATACCAAGGTGTACACCAGGTGTCAGATCAGTCAACACATGCATCTCTAATATCATATGGAACATAGTATGGAAGTTCTCATCTTATAAAATGACACAAGAGTATTTCAGAAGCTTAAAAGAAACAAGGAACAGGAGATATTACTTGAAAAAAAAATCCATTTGTAAAGACAGTAAGAAACCTGTAAACAATGAACACTCATAGTTATAGAGGTTTACTATCACATGTCCGTTCGTCTTTTAGACTAATGAGCTATGTGCGAAAACCACTTCCCGGAACCGTTAGGGCACTCACCACAATGCCGAAGCTGACATGAGCGAATGGCAGCTGTGGTCAGCTCCAACATTGCGGTGCAGACCGCACTATAGTGGGGATGGGGAAATGTACCCTTACCCTCACTGTAGTGCAATCTTGGAGTTTGTATAAATAAGTAGGGGGGTGTGGGGGGCACAGCTCCCCACATGGTAGACGGGGGCTTGCCCCCCTGCAAACAGCTGTTGTAGTGTGTTGTGTGGGTAGGTGCATTTTAGTGTAGTCAACATTTTCGACATTCGACTGCACTGAAATGTTCCGTTCGACATTAACATTGTTCGGTGTTCAGATTTCCGAACATTTGGTTTGGACATCTGTACTATCGAACAATGTTGAGTTGAACATATGATAGTAAACCTACATAGATCATGTTCTAGGTAGGGAAATGAGGGGTTATAATTTTATTTTCATATAAATAGAGAAGCACATCCCCTCTTTTTGTCACAGATCATTAGAAAATTCTCAGATAGGTGAACAATTCTTTCGCTGACATCTTGGATTTATCTTATATACTTACCGAGATATAACCCTTTATTTGACCTTAGCACTATTAATTTTTGTCATTTTTTCATAAATCTGAAGTATAAAATCATCATCCGTAGACAGACCTTCAACACTAACAACATAGTGTAGCCTGCTGTCCACCAGATAACTTTCATATTCTACATTTTTTTATAACTCATGTCATTTACTGGATAATACAGATCTTGTGAAGTATGTTTTATCACAGTATTTTGGAGTAAAGGTCTTAAGAAACAAGTAGTTTCCTAGCTTAAAATGACACATTAAGCATGGAGATTAATTAACCTCCTGCTGTTCAGAACTGAACAAGTTAATTGAGATTTTTCTACTGGATACATTGTAAGACAGAGGAGGATGACAGACTTTTTTTCTTTGAACTGGATCATGCTGTTATATGACAACAATACTCGAGAGTGTTATATCAGACTGATTGACGATGACAGCCCAGGCAGAAGTTATTACGGGAGGGGTAAGACATGGCTGCCCTTATCACTATGTTTATTCCTTCTAGTGATAGAAGTGTAACTTATGAGAATGAGAGAAGACTTCAGCAAAATGAAACATGGAAGGGAAAACCTGATTTAGAGACACACACACACACACACACACACACACACACACACACACACACACACACACACACACACACACACGCGCGCAGATTGATATATCTAGATGTAGATATAAAATCTATATGTAATAATAGTGTCAGTATGAGGAAAACCAGCACTAGGTTGTGCATATCCTTAGGCTAACCAGCAAACAATGTACAATGTGGCGGTCACAGTTATTATCATGTGTACAAGTCAGGAAAGGAGCTGGCTCTAACATAAAATATACTGGATGCACAACCTCCTTGGTTAAAAGTCAGAGCTCTAAACTTCTTCCTTAGCACAATAAAGATCTCTGCCTGGCATTGTGTAAAATCACTGCATTGGGCTCAAAGGTTATGCTAATAAGGGATCATTATTTTTTCTGAATCTGTCAATGCGCATTGTGGGCACAGCTAATAAACGTTGAGAAGATTTTTATTCATTTAATGCCACGCACACATCTGAGTACCTGCAGGCACCTCTGCACAAACATGGTCAGCCTATTATTTTAGGGATGAGGGTATTGTCATGGCATGTATAGCCATCTGCAGATAGATTCAATGTAGAGCGTGAATTTGCAACAGCAGGTGCATGAATGGAGAACTGGCATGTTTCACACCTTAAAGTAGCATTTGAAGCATAATAATAATACAGTACCTGTTTTTTTCAGATTTTGTCATCAGTGGTACAAATGAGGTGCCTGTTGATACCTAGCTTTGTGTGGAAGCTGGGACATGTGAGAACTGTTTTGGGCAGAAGTTGTATACCATCTTTTACCTGAGATTCTTCAAGGTGAGGCATCATTTCTGGAGTAGGAGTGGGTAGTGCTCAATTTAGAGCACAGGGGTGGTGTAAAGAGGAGTCCAAGATTTTTCTGGAAATCCTCCATAAGGGGTACAACTGATGGCTCCTGCATAAGGGCTATTCCAGGCTACAGTATGAGGCACCAACCAAAAGAGAGAGAGAGAGAGAGAGAGAGAGAGAGACTAAGGCTGACACCCATGCTACTGGAATCACACACACAGGGAGACAGTGATATCAGCTGTTACAGTGACATGAGACCTCACAATCCTAACCTGCTTTGCAGATGGCAGGAAGAAGTTAAGCTGCAGTCACAACTGCTGTATTAGCTACCCAGATAATCTGCCACTGTGTGCCATCCACAATGCAGTGTTCGGCAGAGTACCACTGCAGAGAGTAATGGGTTCTAATCCCCTCTGGGTTGTTTTTTTTTCATAAAATTTACATTACAGTACAGATACACTGATAACATGCTGATGATGGCAGGACTGGTGTAGGTCAACACATCATGTTTCTTCACTGTATATTACCTATCCTGTCTGAGTTTCACATTTTCTAAGATCAAGTATTTCAGATTGTTATCTGTGTCCATGGGTCATAACCCTTCACCATTCTGTTCTGCATTCTTTTTTGGTCAACAGCTCCCTTTGTAGTCTTCTGTCAGTTTCTGCTTTTTTTTTTTTTGGTGTCTTACAATCACACCTACCTCCACCCATAGCCATCTTAGTCTTACTTTCTTTCATAACACATTTTGCTACATATCTTTTTCATTGAGTTACAACAATAGATTAGTACCTTAGCATTACCATCTATGTGAATGGTTTGCAACAGCTAACTTAGTCACTGTTACATGTTCAATGTTTAGAACAGTTGCTTGTACTTTACCTTCACACCTGGTGGTCTAACACAATCTTCCCATGGATCCCAACTGCAACTGCAATGAGGAGCTGCTCATCATGCACACTGGCCTGGCAACATACATTGGTAATATGTTCCAGGGTCTGTCATGCATGCATTGTAAACAGTGTTGGCTTTGCTATGATCATGAATGCTGGACTTCTGAATATCAGGGTATGTTTTTACCCCTCTAATCAAAACATTTTCTCATTCTTTAAGTCTCTTTGTTATCTTTCCTTTTTTTTAATTACTTGTTACTATTATAAAGGTTATGTCCCAGCTGCCGTATCCTCATAGTCATGGCAGTTCAAAAAATACATCTTATATGGTTTTGGTATCCTGATCTACCCCCGTTTTTAGGATATTTTTCAAACTACTGACATTCGGCAGCATATGACCTATGTGTTTTTCTTTTCCTTCTTTTTGAGCTCTCTTTTTTTACATTGGTCCTTCTACTTTTCGTCTTCTTTGCGCCTCTGACCTGTTTTTTGTCTCATACCCAGAACCATATTCATAGTTGTCACAACATTTCAGTCTTGTTTATGTACTTCCTCACCATATAATTATTTCTTTAAGAGGTGGGGACAGCAGAGTTTCTGTATCCCTTAACCATTAAGCTTACCTATACCCCAAGTCAACTCCAGAGAATTTGTTCTCAGGTAGACAGAAAATGTTGAAAGTATGATTGGGAAGAAAGAGATAGTTTGGAGCATATTTTCTGGGAGTGTAATGAGCTGGCAGACCTTAACGATTCCATGCAGACTACTCTATGAGAGATAATGGGTTAGCAAATTGGTATATCTAGGGAAATTATTTTTCTGAGCTATAACACAGCATTGGAATTGCCTAGACATAGTAAGGCCTTGCTTAGTCTATTTATGGTGGCTACCAAAAAAGCAATTACTAAAAAATGGAAATGAAAGTCTAAACCAACTTTACTAGAAGTAGTGAGTATAGTAACAGGGATAAAACAACTCGAATTGGGATCTTTAGAAAATGGTAGGAGCAAATTATATAGAAAAAAATGGGAATTGTGGGAGCAATACATAAAGGGGAGGAATGAGATTTAAAAGAAGGCAACATTTAAACGAGCTAAGTAATGTTTGATGGACAATGACTGGGTAAATTATAAGTGATGTATAATGTTTGCAACTAAAATTATGTCAGTATGGTTTGTGATGTATAATACATGCAACTAAGATTATGTCAGTATGGTTTGTTTTCATTTATATAAATGTATGGCCTCCTATGTCATAAGGGATAACTCAATAAAGATGTTTCTTGTTTAAAAAAAACCCCTCTAGATCATTGTAGATGTCATTAACTACTAAACATTTTTACCTTTTAAATAAAAGCATATTCTAGTACCACACAAAGAAGTCTGTAACTTCCTGGGTTGTATTATGATGTTCAAAAACACCAGAGATAACTGACCTGCTTCGTCCTAGAATAAGCTGGAGGTACATTCTCAGGGTGGGTGTAGGAAAGGCATAACTGGTCTCATGACTGAACTTCCTTGTAATTCCCATGATCCTATAAACCTATGCCTATTTAAATAAATAAATACATAAATAAACAAATAAATAAATAAAATGTCTTGAAATAGCAATGTCAGAGAAGTAACAGCAGTAGTTTACAGGCTGGCTTACTGGTTTAGCTGGTGCAGACCTATAGAATGCTAAAAGCAAGCAAACTCTCTTTTATTTGTAACAGATAAATAGTTATGAAACACAAAGTAATGTAAAGGCAGTAATGCTGAAAAGGTTAACAGAAGCCAGCAGTATTTTACAGATAAAAACTTGAAAGTGCATTTCATGGGTTCAGAAGGTTAACAAGAGGCAGAAGTCCTGCTGCTTTATGAAACAACACAAGGGAAATAAAAGTGCCAAAATTCATGCCAAGTGCTTTCTAACCAGACAGATACATTAATAATATCTGCCATCCCTAGAATGCAGACTCCCAGAATAATTTTCTTCCTGGAATTCATAACTGCATGCATTATATCTGTGCACTTTTAAAATGTAAAACAAAGGACACTTGCTAGACGAATAAAAATGAAACTCATTTTTTAATATAAGAATGAAGGTAAGAAAATGAGGGCATATTCACAGTGAGATGGACAGAGAGGCACTTTTTAGATATTCTGTTACAGAAATGGGTCATACTTTTCATTGCCTAATGGGAGATATAGCAAATTTTAGGTAAGAACTAATAATATATAATTTAGAATAATGTCTGTTAAATGCTGTAAAGCAGTGACAACTTTTAATTCCACAAACTCACAGATGTTCAAGGTGGTTTATTTGATTTTTGCCCATTTTACAGCAAGTTAAGTATTACAGTTGACCACTGTGAAAACATTATGCCCGACAGAAGAGTTGACGGTTTTACTAACACACAGATTCTGAACCAACTATATTTTAAATGTTTTTCAAGCTTTTATTACAGACTACAAGCTAAAATAATTAGTAGTTCATGTGAACGGACAGTGAATATGTAGCTATTCAGTGAACTTTTATATTGCACTCACCAGTCAACTGTAAAACTGACAATTATAAAAAAGACAAGCATACAGATTTACTACATTTGATTTTATCTCCGTTAGCTGAGATGCTTGTAGTCATAACTAAAACATCAAACTGCCCCATTTTATCACAAATACCATAAACAAAAAAGCAACTGTTTTTTTACAGGGGGCAAGCCCCTCTGCACTCTGTTATATGCAGGAATTGTGCCCACACTATCTCTAGGCTTCAGAAATATTGCTGCTCATGTAAACTACGTACTGGAGGTAGGTCAATTTATATGGTAAATACTCTTACTGTTGGCCAGTGAAGTGTTGCCTTTATCCATATAACGTTATAACTACAGAATACAGCACTGTATTAGAAACTATATACAGTTGTCATTTGCCTTACTAGCTCTTTGAAGAGACAACTCTGTCACCTATGAATAACCAGGGTTGACAACTTTCATATTTTGCAAGTGTGAAAACAAGAAGGTCTTAAATTTTAAGGGCAACAGCTATCAACATTAACAAATCCCTGTTTGTTTCCACTGTATACAGAAAGGACACATTTTCCAACATATATCTCCCTTTTGATAGCTGCCACCATTTCCACCAAAAGAAGTCAATAGTAAAAGGACAAATGGTGAGGTTTTCTCTTTTAATTTCTGATCACAGTACTTTTGAAAAAGAGATACGGCAATTTTGTTGGTGTCCTACTATCACCCCGACCTAAATGAGGATACCCCACCTATTTACTCAGAAACATTTGAACTGATGTGGTACTGATGTGATATGTCAGGGTTATGGTAGATTTGCACCTATTTTAAGGATTAGATCAAGCATTGCAAACAATGTTTGGGAGACTACTTCTAACAAGATGAGTGAGGGTATGTTTGATTCATTCACCCCCATTTTTTCTGCACTGTTCAGCAAAGATGTTTTGGGTACAGTAACATAGTGAGGCTGAACTGGGAATTTTTTTTTTTCTGAGGAGGTTAAAAAGATTCTAGGAACTGCCCCAGTGACAGTGTATTCTAAAGGAAAGAACATTAAGACTCTGTTAGAATTACCCACTAGTGGTATAAAATCTATGGTGACTAATGTTTCCTTGCATAAATGTGGGTCCCACCAAATGTGCAGACATATACTTCAGAGGCCGTATGTTGCAGTTAAAATTTTTAACAGAACTATCCAATGTCCAGGGACATGCAACTGCAACACTAGACATACAGTATACTTGGCTACTTGCAGCTCCTGTAATGCCTTTTACATAGGGAAAACTATCAGAAAATGTAAGGACAGGATGTGTGAACATATGTGTGACATAAAGAAAAGGAAAACCACCAGTGCCTTATTTAGACATACTTTGGACTGTCCAAAATACATAAAATTGATTATGGATGGGATAGTTGTAACAGACTTTAGTAAGGAATTAGACACACAACTTGAGTTCAAAGACCTAACTTGGCAAATCAGATGTAATGCAGCTACTGCTCCAGGCATTAATGAAGCAGTTTCTCTTTCTAATGTTTTAAAAATGAAAGCAGCTTTAGTGTGTTTTTTTTTACTTCAATTTTAACAAATTTTCAGTGTACAACAGTGCACGTGATTGATTTAGCTGTATTTCATTATTTAGTCTATGTAACATAAGATAACTAGGTGTTTCAGGACTGGTTCTTCAAAAAATTGCACTTGGTAATTAGGTGAGTGCCTTCTGTGTGAAGTCTGCATGTCCTTCCTGTGGTCATGTGGGTTTCCTCCCACATCCCAAAGAAATGATTCAGGTGAATAGGACACTCTAAAATTGACCCTAGGTATGTGTGTGTGCATGTGTGTGCCTTCTGTGGAAGGTTGGGCACCAGGCTGGAAACTTAATACCGTAAAACTCCACTTCCAATCGTTCTGCGGACCACTGTTGCACTGTGGTGACCCCTAATGGGAAAAGCCAAAAGGAGAAGAAGAAGTTGAGTGACATCATAATTTATTCTTCATATTCAAATTTGATTGGGTGAATTGTTTTATTTAACTGTGCTTTTTTAATGGCAAACTGTTACTCTGATGAGCTCTTCATATTTGTAAGACAAAAGTGCTCAGTCTGTGGTTTTATTGCATTAACATTTGTTGAAGTTTTTTCTGGAGTGTCCGTTCCACTTTTTGTATTTTAATATGTCACCAATTTCCAAACTGGCAAGATTATATTCAAATTATAATATGCAATGATGAAATATAATATATGATTTATTTATTTATTGATATTTGATTACCTGGAAAATACAACTGGGTAGGTGCCCATTTTCAGATGAGGCCTGGGGAGAAAAGCTCTAAAGTATTACAAAATATTGTATGAATAATACTCTTATAATCTTCAAAAATAATATCAGCACATCTGCAGCTTAAATAATTATACCAAATTAGACATAATATGAAAAGATTGATTAAGAACAGATACAATTTATTTCACAATGATTTAATATTTATCCCACTTACAGAGAAGTTAAAGATAAGTTAGTGCATAGCAAAAGGAAGTACAAATTGAAGTGAAAAAAAAAACAGGGTTGTGGCATATTTGGAAAGAAAGCCAGTGGAGAGAAAGTGATTGAAGTAAGGAAGTGCATTAAGAAGGAAGAGTAAGGAGGTGCATGGTATGAGCAGATACTTGTTCAAATTTAGGGCTATAGCTTATGATGCCTCAGCACTGGACCAGTAATCAAGGAGCCTCAATCCTCACCACTGACAACAGTTGGGGATGTACACTGGAAGGATGGCAAGGTACACACAAAACATTTTCAGATGCAGCTCTCTGCATCAAGTGCAATTCCCCTTAAGAGCACACAGAGACAATAGTCAGTCCAGGGGTGGTTTCCCACTCTTTCTCTGGATCTCCAATAAGACTCCCCACTGGCACAGCTATAGAACTGAAATCTCAGCTGAGCGGCCAAGTAAAGACTCTAGCCTCTCTGTCCAACCAATGCTTTGTGTCCCTGCCCAAGTAACTGACACACATACACACAACACACACATACACCTGGGAAACTCTGGAACATGTTTACTAGCTATGTCCCCTTTTGCCCAAACTATAATGTAGTTAGCAGTGCCACAAGACAACTCCTTATCAGCTACGTTAGGGCGCTTAACAAAGGGTGCCCAGTCTTACTGTGTAATATTAATATTAATACAAATGGTAGTTTGACCAAGATTAAGGCTATTAGGAGTGGCCTACACAGTGTCACCAAATAAATATGCAAGTACTCTCAGAACTTAAATATCTCAACACAGATCAGCCACAATGAAAGGTTTAAATATATTTAATAATAAATAATAAAAGAACAAGAACATAGTATATATTCACAGTGACATCAGAGTTGAAAACCATAGGAAATAATTAAAACAACATTGCAGAACAGTGTCAAATAAAAAAAAGAAAATCATCTAAACTATGCCATGCTGTATTTCTGGCTGAATCTAAGAGAATTAGTATACCTTAGTTAACTTACTTAAGAGCAAGACAGATGTGGTGAATGGATCTTCTAGTTGTTGTCACATCCAAAACAGAATACAGAATTCTGTCCCCCGGATTTACTAAACTTCCATGTAGCTTAGTCCTACATGGAAGCAACCGTTTGGAGCAGGACGGCAGCGCGCCATGCATATTACGAAGGCGTGCTGCCCAAGCTCCTAGGCTTAGACAGAGTGTGTACGAGTGCAAGGGGCGTGTCTGAGAGCAGAGCTCTCTGAATAAACACACCCCTGCAATGCAGAACAGCATAAAGTGGAAAGAAATGAGTGAGACTGCTCATAGGTGTCCGCATATCCCCACCAACAGTCCCCCATGTGCACAACAGCAACAGTACATACCAATTAAATGAAGAAACCCGTGTATTAATTTTGTTAAAAATCCAAGTACAGTTAACTGTAAGTGCGCGGGTGCGCCCATCGCTTAGCTACAGCTAAAGCAGCTTAAAAGGTTGAAGAGGATAACAAGGAAGATATATGCAAATGAAGCAGCATAGCAATAGTGTAGTGAGCAGTGCAGTCACCTAACGAGCAGGCATTCCTGGTTCAATTCCCACTGCAGCACAGTCTATTTTACATGGCAAAGCACTTTATAACCAATATTTTTATTACAATACCCACTAAATAACACATATTTATGAACTGGAGTACTGCAGGAAATGCACATGTAAAGTATCATTGTCAGAATTAATAAGGCACTAGTAAGCAGGTTTAAGCACAAATAAGCAGTAGTAGGAATATGTAAGCACTAGTAAGCATGTTTAAGTGCATTTGCGCGGGGGTAAGCACTGCTGACACAGATTGAGCAATGTGGAAGCTAACTGAGTATAAGAAACTGTAACCAGAGTTTAGCAGTGCTTTCCTCCACGCAAATCCACTCACACCCACGTACAACTGCTGTTAAGTGCCTTAACCACTCTGTACCCAGTGGTACATGTTCTGCCCAGCAACAAAATAAACAGCCTCTGCTACGCTTGAACCCAAGACTCTATACACTACAGTCACAGTAGTTAACCACTAAGCCATCATAGCAGTACGTAAGATTGAGGTTTCAACAAACAAATCCTCACCACCAGAAAATCAAACTAAACATGTGAAAGGTATGTATGTACAGGCTGATGTTGTATAACCTGCTACATAACATAAATATGTGAACTGCAGTACTGCCGTAAGGCCAGATGTGAGGTGTTATTGTAATAAAGTGTTGAAGTCCCCAGGACCCCATACAGTGTATGTACACATAAATCACAGATACCAGACACAGATATAACATGCAACAAATAATAAATCAATGCCAAAAGGAAAATATAATGCTAATTAAATATTAAGCAACGCTAAGCATTGCACAGCTCAGCTTACTTGGTGTAAGCAATGTGTAGGCTGGCTAACTCAATCTGCCCGGTGGTATACCCCTTTAAGCAATGCCAACATTAGGTAAGCAGGTGTTCCCATAGCTTAGCCTTTTCAAAACCATCCAATCACAAGGACAAGGAGACTAGGACTAGGACGACAAGGAGATTCAAGACAAGCTATGCCAGCTTGAGGGCCACATGGCGCAATTAGAGGATAAGCCTGTCGTTCCTACCCAGCCCCCAGCACAGCCACCCTTGGGGCCGTGAAGGTGCAGTGGTGACTGCCAATGGGTGGCTCAGTCCCACTGTTTCCATTGGGGGACTCATGGGCTTGCAACTTCCAAACACCCCTACCTGTCCAAGGTGTTTACCCACCACATGTGTCATATACCACCCCTGTATGCGTCTTGTTTGTCTTGTCTTTTAACCTACCCAACCTACCTCCCCAAATATACCTACTACCTATCCCCAACATCCCACTCTCACCTGAAAAAAAGGGCAATCTGTTCCCACAAAAAAGTCTTGCCCCATACATAGCTGTCCGTGTCACACACGTGTCCACTGATGCATGTAATCCAGTCTAATTAGCATTACAATTAATTATTGTTGTCCTCACCCCCCCCAAGGTGTTTGAGTGTAGAAATCTACCTCCCAAGTTAATGTATATGCACAGCTGCAGCTGTAGAAGAAATGGGCAGCTATGGACCTTCTCTACACCCTTCCTGCACATTCCTGGATTTTTTCCCTACTGTCTTTTCCTCTTTGTGTTCCTTTTTTCACCACTTCCCTATCAACCGCTTTTTTTTTTTTTTTTAAAGAAATTAGCATAGGGGTAAGCAGGAGTAAGCACTACTAAGCAGCAGTAAGTTGGTCTATGCCTGTTTGTGTGGGGGTAAGCTATGCCTAGGCATGTTAAGCAATTGACCTGTAACCAGAAGTTAGCAGTGCTCACCTCTGTGCAAACCTGCGCAAACCTGCATACAACTACTTTAAAGTGCCTTAATCACTCTGTATCCAGTGGCCTGTGTTCTGCACAGCAAAAAAAAAAAAACACCCTATGCAAGGCTCAAACCCAGGACCATGCACACCATACACAAAGTGATTTACCACTAAGCCATGCCAGATATACCTTAATCTGATGTTTTCAGTAACATAACATCCAGCCCAGTCATGCAACAGTGCAGAGAATGTATACCATCTAGATGCATGTGTGTGTGTGTAAATATATTAATATCTAAACAGATACTACATATCTATATATGTCGATATATATATATATATATATATATATATATATATATATATATATATATATATATAAATATTCCGAAATATATACATATATATAAATATATATGAACATATATACATGCAAATGCCGACATCTATACATATATATGTCAACACCTATATGTTCACATATACACAGCAAGTTACATATATGTATGCAGATATATATCTCTGTATGTATATACAGACATAGTTATAAATATGTAAGGAAATTTATATACCTATATAGGTATATATGGGCATACATCTGTAGATAGCAATGGTAGATTGACAGAAACATATATGTCCACATGCACCATTAATGGGGTTGGGAGGCCCCAAACAATATACGTCTTGTACGAATTGGCATACCCCCCCACAGCCAAACACGTCGACCCTGCAATACACTACCAAGTTTATTGTATTTTGTTTGTTTTATTTAAATAGGGATTTAAATTTATTTTCATTTATTTATTATTTTCTTATATTTCATTTCCCTCTCCCCCACCCACTAGATGGACTGACCAGTACAGGCCCATCCAACCCAGCCTCTCCTTGACCCATATTTTCTTTACCCAAAGTTCCGCCTCCACCTCCTGCTGCACACACGCAGCCACGATCCCTTCTCTGGTTACCGGCCCGTAGTTACCACACCACCACACTTTGCCCACCCTCCACTCCTCCTCCCCTTGGGATTCATCTTGTATGTTGCCCCGACCCAAGTATCTTCAGTCTTCCACACACTGTAGTCCATGCACATATGAACACAGCCATGCTTACCTGTGTAGACTTGGTATTACCGCAAATAAAGTCATTCAGTTTTTGGGTTTGTCTCGCATGGAACAAATGTTTTCCTGGTAATAACAATAGACTTCACAGGTGACTTTGTTTACACAAACGTTTCTTTTTAGGTATCGCAAAGCATACGTGGTACACAAGGTTACCCGGTATGCACATGATACCTAATAGGAACGTCTAATTCAGGTATACGGGAAAAACACGACCCTTGTATACACACAGCACTACAGTTTTCCCTCCTGATAACTAAATTGTTGCCTAACGAAGATGCACACAGCACCTTGCAGGACTACTGGTAACTGAATCACCTCTTTATTATAATAAAAATGCAGATGTACACAGCAACTTGCAGGACCATTGGTCTCACAGTATTATTGGTTAAGAAAAACAATGATTAAATGATTGCATTTAATAATGACACGTCTTTCTGAAGAAGTCTTGATAATAAAGAAAAAAGTGCTAAATAATACAGGAGTCTAGTGTGTTTTCTCTTCAGTTCAGTTTAAAGTTGTTTTGAATGCTTTTGTGTCACAGAGTTTGTTTGTTTTTAGTGATAATTATCTTTGTTTTTTCATGCGGTCTGGTAATATATATATATATATATATATATATATATATATATATATATATATATATATATAGACATACATGTGACTACACATACACACGCAGACATATTTACAGTAAGATACTTATGTAGGAGGCACACACAATATGGTACACTCACTATGCCTACAGTGAACACCCTAACAACTGGACACTGGATGACCCACCCATACAAATGACATTCGTTGCCTGCAACATATACCCACAGGGAGGTCATAGGATAAACACCACACACAGGTTTGCAGAAATGGATTATCTTTATATGTGTACTATTACAGAATTACATGTCATGTCATATAGCTGTTCAGACATTGACATCCATATCAACAGCGTAATGCAACTGTGAAACAGTTATACTAATACAGTAGTCTGGAAAGGTCCAGTGCTGTTGCTGTCCAGGCCAATGCTGTCCAGGCCAAGCCCTTAAAATCATACATTAGCAAGGATGGACTGGGCCACAGGATACCACACAATCAACAGTAAGTGATGCAGGTGTATAGTCCAGCAGCTTCTAGCTACACTCTGTACACAATTGCTAGGTGGTAAAGTCAGCAGTTGACCAAATGGGATGTAACTGTTACATAACAAGGCATAACTGACACCATCACAGGCATACTGGCACACAGAACATTCTGTATGGCAGGAGGCAGTAGGCCAGCAGTAACCCACTTTAGGTAAGTAATGTCACGATAGGTGACATGTATAGTACTGTACATCCAGATTCCTTAAGGCAGCTCACCCATGATACCCACACATGTTGCAACAGCCTAGGTTATGTATGGTGCATCCCCTCCTAGACTCATAATGCAGAGCCATATACCACTGTTACACACACTGGCCTCTGGAGTGCATATAGGCACACATGTATTGTGTAGGTGAAGTCCACACATATATGGCCCCAGCCCCACCGTATGTGTGGGGGATACAACAGCAGTGTACTGCTGGCTGGCATGGCAGCATGGTATACGTATATGTGCATATGTATCTCTATCTGTATATGTGCAGAAATATACTGCTCTGTATATGTATAGATCTGGGTGTGTATATGCATATCTATGTACATATATACACCCATTTATATATGTCGATATGTACATGTGTAATTACCTATACAGATATCTGGATAATCATATGTACATATATATTGACCATATTTCCTGAACATGGGGTGTAGACCTAACCCAGCCCCTATAGTCCAACCTTTGTAGTGCAAGGGGATGTCAGGAATGTATAGCAGGTATATTAGCAGACTACAGCTACTGTAATAGGGATTGTCTTTACAGACATGGTGTGTGTGTGTGAGGGCACATCTGTTTTTCACACGTGCGCCATTGGCTACTGACAGACATCTTAAGGACATCATAGTACAGTATCGCTGCAAGTGCGTAATGCTCCTATGGACTACAGCAAAGATATTGGCCAACAGATGTGGACATTCTGACACACTCTGTACAGTCCAGAGGTATACACAGAACCCCTTAGTGCAGAACATGTGGACCAGGCCTGACAATATGGATGTTAACAACCATGTAGATGGGTATAACACATAACAACTGGTATACATTCGCCCCCATAGGTTGTGCAGTCACACACCTCTGTTTGTTCTGACACATAATAACTGCTGGTACAGGGGTGCCAAGGCCACATACTACCCACAAGATATTGACATACATCTGTACAGCATCCCACCACTCTGTCTGACATACATGACTGGTAAGAGAGGCCCAGCAGCAGTACATCTGGAAAGTATTTGGACATGACACCTCGCTGGGTAAGTACACTGAGCTGCTAGGCATGTAACAAAGCACTATGCAGGCTACAGGAAGACTGGCTCAACACGGGCCTACATCTCCTATAGGGGAATGCACACGTACCTGCATATATAGCAGGCTCTATAGGCATGTCACAGCACAGGTTAAGATACGTCTGTGTGACAGTGCATAACCACAACCAATGTGAACACTGCCAAAGTCACATATGGTAAGCTAGCATTATATTATAGTACGTGAACTATCTGTTCAACACCATCCTCCTATGTGCCACTCACACACTGACTCTATATATACTGGGCCACTACAAAGTGTGGTCTGATGCCCGTCTGTGGTATGGGACATGTGTGTGTATAGCCCTACAAACATGTAAGCCAATATGGTAACATACAGTGGAGCAGCATGTAACATCAGATAGGATGGGACCTAGGACAATGACATCTACCACAGTCTGTACACAGGCCAAGGTATATATTAACAATACACACACTGTTGACATTCACCATAAGTACACAGACCCCAGTACTGTACAAACAACTACAGAATGCCCAGGTCATGTCATCAAATATAACCCCTGCTGTACATAACATGTGTAGCAGTCTGATATCTCACTGACTTGTTATCAGATATGATGACACTAATGATGGTGTACAGCACATATGCACCTCTTAATGCACAACACATGTACAAAGGTTGACAGAGTTGCAGCTGGAAGTACATACACAGGGCCAATATTGACATTTTGCTGTGATAACCACATACATTTAATTGTAACAGGGTTTGTTGCAACATATGTCCGATGAGGGATATGAGGTCAGTAAGTGTCACAACTTCCACCATCTACAGACTGCAATCCTCACACTACCTTCTGCAGTTCACAGAGATAGATGCTCTGTGGCTAACATATGACACCAAAGGCACAACACACTGCCCAGTCTGCAGATGACCCTACAGATGTTGATTCCTAATAAACATAGACCTGATATGGCAGGTATTAAAACATGTAGGACAGCCATATACACACTCACACTGTTAAATCAACATTACTCAAAATGCTGTATAGCAGCACTTACAGTCTGTAGTCAGGTCAGGCACATCCCCCTCCTGTGTGTTGCCTTATTTCCACAGTGTATGTTGTTAGAGGTAAATCCCCACTCCATCTGAGATGCTGTTTGCCAAACAACAGCTGTAGTTCCTGCTCACAGTGAATGAAAAGGGCCAACACCAACATGATGTTCCTAGATACTGGCGTGTGTTTCCATGCAATTGGCTATGGGAATGTACCACAGCTGTTCCACATGAAATCCGCTTGGGAAGGTCTGCAATTTGTGCAGAGGCCATCAGCTGATCATGAGCCTTACTTAAAATGCACATGCTGCTGCCTAAGTAAAGCAGGTATAGGTTTCCACATCCCCTAGTGAGGGAGTGAGAGGCATTGACAAGTCAGGGGGTGGTGGGAGAGTAAAACCTAAGCATGTTTGTGTCACACACCTACCAGCACAGGGTATCAAACCCCTGATGACTATGTAGTGCTGTCAAAGTCCTATGCAGTTATTGGATACACCACATAGGTTACCTATTGTGGAGTCCTCAGAACATATATGTCATGGAGAGTGAACATCTGCAACAGGGATCTGGTAGTTATACGGTAGGTGGCGTACACATGCCTGTCTGCTTGAACAGGTGCCAGCTTCAACACAGCCCACCCTCACAGGGACACACACACATTGGCACACTTGGCAGGGCCAGGGATACAGCTCATCTCTAGTGAGATTGCCACAACACATTACTGTGCAGGTATCACATGCACCACATGGGTAATACAGAGGGTCTATGGGCAAAAGGTATGGGGAGGTGTGGATGTGATCATATGCATCATACAACACACACACACACACACACACACACACACACACACACACACACACACATACATACACACACACACACACACACACACACACACACACACACATGGTGCCAGTACTGACATGCATGGGTGCATTTATGCATGAGTATGTGGTGGACAACTGTGCCAGATGGCTGTACAAGACTAGGTAATGGGTATTCGTTGGCATCGGGCCACATGACAATGGTCTACATTGTGGCTCAGAGCTGTGGTTTCTGTGTTTGCCCACACAGGTGGGTATTGTATCAACCATCCAGTCACCTTGGTGACAATTGCGTGTGGCCATTCCTGTGCATTGCTTGCCATGTATGTGTTCCTTAGTCCAGGATATGGAGAGTGTCTGGGATGTGCACACCTCCCACATGCATATACAGTGCCATGTGAAACTGTACCTGGGGTGTCAGGCCCATGTTGTGTGCACAGATTATCATCAGATGTGCCAGACTTGGCCACCTGTGGCAGAAACTGGCAATGGACAGCAGCTTACCCCTGCACCTACACTGATAGCATGCTAATGACATTCCCTGGTGTCAGTGGCATCTGTCCATACAGGGTATGTTGTCAGGCATGGTATGTCCTTTGTGGGTCACATGTGATGGCACCACAGGTGTTGCAGGTCTCCAGTGGGGAACATGGGGTAGGTGCACCGTCTGCATGTATGTGCCTATTGGACAGATGGACAGAGTGCCATGCCCTCTGTAGGCCACTGCATTCACTCAGTAGTTACTATCAGTCGCCAATATGCAGTGTACTACACACATATTGGCTGTTGCCTTGGCATATGTTTGTGCGTATGAGACATGAGGTGAGAGTGTGCTCTGGGTAATACTGGGGTTGCTAACTGTGATTGCCTGGCCTTGCTGTCACATGTATGGGTATGGATTTGCACCCCAGTCTCTTGGCTATTTCACATCTGTTATTTCTGTACAGTGGATATTGTGATGTATGCTAGAGCCACCATATAAAAAATTTGCAAAACCCACTCCACATTGGGATCAGGTGTCACACACTCACAGGATACGAGTTACAAACAAACACACACACACACACACACACACACACACACACACCTGGCATATGAGGGCATAGAACCCCTACTTAACTAGTTTATTATACTACAGAGTTATAGTACATGCCATGGAGATTACTGAAGTACTCCTTCCCTAAAGATGTATATCACATTGGCTGACATCCGCAGGATAGCCAAAGTAGGGCTATTAACATGTACTGAGTGTGACTAGCCAAAAATGCATTGCACCCTACACAGACATTGGAACACACACAAAACATCCACAACTGATTTGTATGGGTATAGAACCCATAACAGAGGTCTATATCACACTGCAGCATAGAGGTGTTATAGGATGCACCACAAGGATTACTAGAGAGCTCCTTCCCCAAAGGTGTATATCACAATGGCTGACATCAGCAGGATTGCCAAAGTAGGGCAATTGACATGTACTGAGTGTGACTAGCCTAAAATGCATTGCACCCTACACAGACATTGGAACACACACAAAACATCCACAACCAATTTGTGTGGGTATAGAACCCCTAATAGGGGGTATGCACCATGGGGATTACTGGAAAACTCCTTCCCCAAAGATGTATATCACATTGCCTGACATCACCGATTTGTGTGGGTATAGAACCCCTAACAGGGGGTCTATATCACACTATACCATGGAGCTGTTATAGAATGCACCATGGGGATTACTGAAAAACTCCTTCCCCAAAGATGTATATCACATTGCCTGACATCAGCAGGATTGCCAAAGTAGGGCAACTGACATGTAGTCTAGTGTGACTAGCCTAAAATGCATTGCACCCTACACAGACATTGAAATACATGCAGAATATCCACAACCAACTTTTGTGGGTATAGAACCCCTAACAGAGGTCTATTTTATAGTACAGCATGGAGCTGCTATAGGCCACACCACAGGGATTATTGAAGAACTCCTTCCCCAAAAGTGTATATCACATTGGCTGAAATCAGCAGGATTGCCAAAGTAGGGCAACTGACATGTACTGAGTGTGTGTGACTAGCCTAAAATGCTTTGCACCCTACATAGACATTGGAACACACACAAAACATCCACTACCAACTTGGTATTGGTATAGAACACCTAACAGTAGTTTACATCACACTATAGCATGAAGCTGGTACAGGACACACCACACGGATTACTGAAAAACTCCTTCCCCAAAGGTATATATCACATGGGCTGACATCAGCAGGATTGTCAAAGTAGGGCATTTGATTTGTGCTGACTGTGACTAGCCTAAAATGCATTGCACCCTACACAGACATTAAAGCCTAAAATGCATTGCACCCTACACAGACAATGAAACACACACAAAACAACCACACCTGCCAAGGGTGGGAATAGAACCCTACCAGAGCTCTAGAACACACTACAGCAGTACACAGGTATTTCACGCACCACAGAGGTTACTGAGCTACAATCTTCACAGAGGTGTATTTCTGGGTGGATGATATCAGCAGCCTTGCCAAAGATGAGCATTTCATTTATTGGGTGTGTGACTACCCTAAAAAACATTGCTCCCTACACAGGCAGACAGACATGCCATGTCTGAAAGAAGAACACCTACTTAACTACTTTATCACACTACAGCAGTATGCAGTTACAGGATGCTCTATGGAGATTACTGGGATACAATTTTCCCAGAGGTATATTTCTAGGTGGATGACATCAGCAGCCTTACTAAAGTGGAGCATTTAAATTGTAGCGGGTGTGACTACCCTAAAAAGCATTGCTTTCTACACAGAGTCATCACACACACACACACACACACACACACACACACACACTTGCCTAGGCTGGGGTTAGAACTCCTATCTAACTACTTTATCACATTACAGCAATTCGCAGTTACAGGACATGCTACAGAGATTATAGAGAATACAACCTTCCCTGAGGTGTATTTCTAGGTGGATGACATCAGCAGCCTTACCAGAGAGGAGCATTTAAATTGTAGGGAGTGTGACTACCCTAAAAAGCATTGCTTTCTACGCAGACAGAGTCAAACAGACACACACACAGTTGCCAAGGCTGGGGTTAGAAATCCTACCTAACTAGTATATCACACTACAGCAGTTTGCAGTTACAGGACTCACTACAGAGATTACTGGGATATGACACCCACTTATGCTTTGTAAAGAGTGCTAAGCAGATTTAGACACATCTTTTAGCTTAGCTGTGCTAAGCTATGAGCAATCCAGAGCCACAGGGCTCCAGTCTGCTTACAGTATGCCTGACAACCCCCCATGATGTCATCTAATTCCTAGGCTTGCACCTAGCTATTCCTACTCTTACACTGTTGGGACCTGACTAACATGCTGGGGAAAATTGGGATTCACTATCCTTCCCCTCATTTGCATAGGATTGCATGCTAATGCATAGTTAAATGTCTTACACTGAGCCTCACCCCTTAGCAACCACTACACACTGGTCAGGTTGTCTTCTGCCTGCCACTGACTTGCATGGCAGAATAGTGATTTTAGTTAGACTGCTTATTTTAGGTTTATTTTATTATTTTCCCCCCAATTCCCATTTGCGTGCCGCTGCCCTATGCTTAAACGGCTGCAATCGGCTAATAAAACATAAAAGTTGATTTTTGTAATTTTTATTTTTTTGCTATGCCAATGGTCTTATACTTGGCCATTGGCATGCTTACTACATGATATGCAGCCTTTATTTGGGGCTGTCACAGCTCCGTTTTGGATTTGAAGAAATGTACTTGGTTACTAACTAAGTACATTTCTGCAGATAGCACTAGTCCTGCACAGACTGTTGCAAGCTTCCTGGATAGCAAAATCACCTCATTTGCATAGATTTCTCCTGCAAATGGGGTGATTTGCATACCAAGGCAGGATTAGTGCAGGAGCACTCGTGCACACCCCTGCAGGCTGTTTCTGGATTGCACGGCAGACATATTGCCTGCTTGAGCTCATGCACCGATCTTGCACTCTATGCAAGCTTTTGAGAATCCAGGGGTGCGTCTCGCAAAGAGATTTCTCAAATTAATATCTCACATATCACTGCTGGGATAGCTTGCAGAATGACATCATTCTTATCATCTGACTCTATCCCAGATGAACCCCCACTGCTGGGAGTTGGCAGTATTTAGCATCTACCTGTGAAAATACATAGACATCAGATCTTTGGCAGATGCTGGAAGTCATTAAAGAATCGCATTCCTTCATATTTCAAAACTAGTAATTGGTTCACTTTAAAGACAATACAGAGAGCTCCCTAGTATAGACATTCTGTCTCCAGCTGTCATAAAGCAATTTAATTTCAGCTATTTTTTCTGAAGTTAACATCCACTATTGCAGTTTCCACTGTAAAATATATACATTTTAATGTATGTACATTTCTGTTCTCTTCCAGCAGGGCATGCTTTAAGCTCGGTACTTTACAGAATACCTTTTTTAACACACGTGTCCGTGCAGACCAGTTTGATATACACGTAACATACAGTTCTAATACATTTGTAACACAATCATCTTACACAAATCATTTCAATATTCATCAATGGCATATAATTATTTATAAAATTCCAGATATCTGGGCTGGCAGTATCTCCTTTTGTCACATAGCTTATCCTGTGGTTGAGCAAGAACACAGTTAGATTTTTGCTAGGAAGTTTTTCAGAATGATTTTAAAAGATTGAAGGGAGGGTATTGACCTGATGGATACAAGTAAGGAGTTCCAATTCCTAGCAACATGGTATGAGTACAGACCATACCTAGCATATTTGATTGGTTTATGGACAGAGCAGAGTATTTAGTCATTGGATCATAATGACTGATTGGGTATTTAGTTGTATAGAATGGTATTTAGTGACGGACAAGCAGATGGGCACTAAATAATTTTATGGTTGGTAAAAAACTGTTTATGAATTTTAGAGCTATACAGTGGTGGCTTCTGAAATCGGCATTTGCTTCACTGATTTTGGAGGTTTGTAAGGATGGGAGTGCCATAATGTATTTAGGGGAGATGGCAGGCAGTGGCAAGTGTAGTTTCAGTTGCATTGGTAAGAAAATTTTTTGGCTCCATAAAGTTTCCCTAGATTTTGGTGAGCTTTTTTTTCCTTTTATTTTTATTTATTTATTTTTGTATATACAGGTCAAATCTAAGATTATCATTCACTATCATTCCGAATAATTTGCTATCAGAACTGACTTCAGTGGTTTTATTATTTAGAGAGAGGACTTTAAATTTAGTTATTTTTTTCATGAGAGTGGGATTAGGGAAAAAATAGTTGATTTTTTTTCTGGATTGAGCGTGAGTTGTGAGTAAAAAAGCCATGTCGTAGAGTTTGCTAAAGCTTCCGGAGAAATATTTTTGAGATGTGTCAGGTTGTCAGATGTGCATATGACTGTGGATTCATCTGTATATTGTATTAGGTAGCCCTGCTTTGAGGATGTGTGGAGAATGTTAGTGAGAATGTTAAAGAGGAGCAAAGCAAGAATATAGTCTTGTAGTACACTGGTGCTGATTGGGAAGTATGCAGAAAGTACAGTGCCATTTTACTGACTGGTAACTATTGAACAGGTAGCTTTTGTACCCTGGAAGGGTGGGATGAGATAGACCTAGTAAGGGAATTTGAATTAGAAGTTTGCTATGAAAAACTGTGTTGACAGCTTTAGAAAAATCTAAAAATAAGTAGGTGACTGGTTTGCCATTATCTTTTGCTTTATTGACAGTATCGATAAAAATTAGAAATTCAGTGTTAGTATTATGGAAGGGACAGAAGCTGGTGTTGCGTGGGTTATATTTTTTCCTGCAGTAGATAGTTTAGCGATTGTTTTTGAATACATTTTTTTACATATTTGGGAGAGGGGGATAAGATTGCTATAGGTATAAGGTTGGCAATGTCTGTTGAATTTCTTCCTCTGTTTAATGGGATACTGTGTGATTTATTTCAAGACAGATGGAATGAAAGATTCCTAGACTGACTTATGTATAAGGATTCATAGGATAGGCAATGCTATCAGCTGTTGTTTTAAGATACTCACTTGAAGAGCATCAGTTGAGGTAGATTATGTCTGCGTTTGTTTAAGAGTGGTTTTATAAGATGTGGACACATGTTTGAAGGTGAAAGGGGACATGGTGATACAGTATGCTTGACAGGGCAGGAACTGGCTGTTGGGGAATCCTTGGTTAAGGATGCTCTATTATCTATGAAATAAGGGCTGAATTCTATTACAGTTTTGAGTGTTGAGTTATTTGAAGAGGGGTTAGGGTCACATTTCTGGCTAGGATGTTGGCTAGGATGTAAGATTTCTTTAATGGTTGACCAGAATTTTGTAGGGTTGTGTTTACTATTGTTCTGACATTTATTATAGTATATTTTTTATCTTTTTTTTTTTTTTGCTTTTTAGTATGGTCATGGACCATTCTGATGTTTTTGAGATATTGCATTGTTTTATATTTTAGCTATTCTTTCTGCTCTTTTTCTCTATCATGCATGAGTATTCTACTCCTTGTGAACAGCCAAATTGTATTACTTATTGTTTAGTCTCTTCCCCCTAGGAGGTGCAAGGCTATTTATGATATTTAGGAAAGTTGCACTGAATTCATTTACAGCATTATTTAAGTGGAGGATTTTTTAGGATATTTCAGTTAATAGATTATAAGGTAGTAATGAATGTTTCTGGGTTAAACTTGGATAGGTTACATGTTGTTTTATAAACATGATGTGTAAGTGGGTGGGTCAGATGTTCGGCTGCATAGATTGGGAGATGGTCGCTTTAAGAGTCTGACATTGTACCTGTGGTGGTGAATTTGCTATGGTCTTATAGCAGAATCTAGTCTAATAAGGAATTTGCTGTCTTGCTATAATATGCAAGGCTGTTTATTAGCTGTGCGAAACAGTATAAGTGCATGCTAGATGTAGGAATTAGAGGTTATGTCCAAACAACTGATACTGACATCGCCTAGTAGTATTTTTTCTTATGGAATTATTATAGATATCTAACGGAACATATCTTCCAGTGTAGCGGTATTGTTGTCATGTAGGGACGTAGAGGACAGTAATACATATTTGTTTATATTTGTTTATTTTCAGGAAATTAATAAGAAGCACTGCTGAAATGAATTTTAGTATTGGTTTGTTATAGGGGGAAATGTGGTAGTTGTTGGGAAATATTAAACAATGCCGCCACCTTTACTCTTTATATAGTAATTATGGATGATATTATAGTTGGGAGGTATACTTTTGGAGTCCTTTATACTGGGTTTAAGCCATGCTTCAGTTAAAGTGAGAATATCAGGCTTATGCTAGGTAATACATGCATGTAGTTCAGTGGTTTTATTTCTTATGCTTCTAATATTTATGGTGGAAAAGTTAGATTACTGGGGTTGGGGTTGATCATTGTGGGGTTAGTGCACTGTGTGGAAGAGAGTTGTATTGATGTTGGTTTTGATAGGTGGGGCCATGACTGAGGGGGAATGTCTCCTCCTGGGAGGATTTTAATATATACCGAGGTACTACTGATTCTTGTTTTTGGACAGTATTATTTTATTTTATTTTGATTTCAACTAAAATGGAGTTATTCCGTCTATATTTGCAGTAAAGTTAAGAGGAATCATTAAATATGTTTGCTGTGATGTGTGGAGAGTTTAGGGAGGAAGTATGGATAGGTGGTTGTTGGAGAGATGTTACAAGCTATTATTGAGTTATAATGGGATGAGAGATGGGTCAGTAGGAGGAGAAGAGGAATAAAGGATATGCTGAGGAGCAGAATGATAAAGAAGAAAGATCTGTATTTTATTGATGCCAGGTAATGAAGAAGTAGGAATCAAAAAGGAAGAAAGAAGTTGCAGGGCTGCAGGAAATTTAGTGGTGATGGAGTCTGAAAACCTGTAGAAAGAAAGCATTTTCTATGAAGACAAACAGTTTGTCCTGGTAACTTTTCTTATGTTTCTGAAATGTGAGAAAAAGAAGGGTTTGAAAGGATAGAGTATGAGGATGTGTTAAGATAGGATGTATTGAGGGTTATTTGGGGAAAGTAGAAGTTGAAATGTAAAATAATAGATAGGCATTTTTGGGGAGGAGTCTGAGTATGAATGGACATAGTGCAAAGCAGTATGGGAGGGAGAAAGGTTGTTGTAAATGATGCTAAATATTAGAATTTGGAAATAGGAAAATAGAAATGGGACTTTTTATGATATTAGCAAAGTAGTTTGGGGAGGGTTAGGGGATAGGTGTTACAAGTGAAATGGGTATGTGGGTGGTGTGGTAGTAGATAATCACAGTAATACATTGTATAGAGCTGTATAGAGCAAATTGTCATAAGACAGGACTACACTGATGAGCACAATATAAAGCCATCACTCAATAAACATTCATTGGATTAACCAGTACATGAGAAGAGTGTTATATATACTGGCATTACATATATACTTGTTAAAGGGCACAAGCTTAGTATACATAACGTTCATCTGACTTGAATGAAATTGATGTAAATACAACATACTACCAGGTGTTTTCATTCCTCTATATAGCTTTAGAACAAACAGAAATGTAATTACACGACACGCACCTGCACTGTGAAAGAAGATGGGGAATAAGGTGAAGTGGAGACCAAAGATAGGGGATATTTAGCAATACATTCTACTACAGTGAGCCTCCCACTCTCATGCTAATTATTACAGAGATCAATCAGGTTGTCAGCACATAGCAGTTGACAAAAATGGGTTTTCTGTCATTTACTGAATGCAGAAATTGTGAAGCTGTGGAGACTAAGTAACTGGCATTGCAGAGTAATCTGTTGGTCAAGACAAGAAACAGTGGATAATTTAATAAGGGGTCCTTAGAGTGCAAGGGCTACTCCTTTGGGAGAAATATCAAAGCCACTTTCCAGGAAAGGGCAGCCACGTTTTTTACTAGTTAAGTGTAATAAACAGCAAGACTCTTCATGTTAAACTTGCTTACATTGCCAGTGACAAAGTTCTCAGTGAATCCTTTCAGGAGTTGGGCCTTGTGGCAGAGCTCCAGCAATATCAGTGGTAGGATTGGATATAGAGACCACAGGTTATTGCACAATAATAATTTAGGCCTTGTGCGCAGAGCTCTTGCAATATGAGTCAGGATTGGATGTATTGACTACAGGCTATTGCACAATGACAAAGCTCTCAGAGAAATCTTTTTGGAGTTAGGCCTTTTGGCAGAGCTCCTGGAATATTGGTGTCAGGACTGAATGTAGTGACCATTGGCTATTGCACAATGACAACATTTTCAGTTAAAAATTCTCGGAGTTTGGGCTTGTAGTAGAGCTGCTGCAATACTGGGTTCATGACTGAATGCAGTGACCACAGGTTCTACACTGTGAAAGAAGATGAAGTTAAAATTAAACTTTTTTTAAAGTAAATAAAGACAATGCACCTATATGCATGCCTCTAGGATGATGAAAGGAACATGCAAATCTGGAGAAAATCCATGCAGACATAGAGAAAACATACAAATTCCACAGAAAATAAATCCCAAAATGTATATAAACCAATGAAACAAACAATTTATGAGAAGGTAACAGTAACCCCTGCATCAGTATACTATCCCTGCAGACATGACTTTTTTAAAGAAACATGCACAATAGCTTAAGGGATACTTAAGTTCACACTGCAAGTGGGAAAGACAAATCTTAGTTATTGGTTGTCATGCCAGTATGACCACTTAAATAAGAGAAAAGAGATTTTTAGCATAGATTACAAATTGTGCTTTGAACAACAGTCCCCATTAAAATCTAAGGAGCATGCAATAGCATGCATTTAATTAAATAGCTCTCAAAAACTGCTATTGATGGTACTGTTCCAATACAAAATCCAAATAAAAGATTTTACCAGCATCTTTCTAAGTTTGAACTTATACAACAATGATCATTTTAGTCCTAAGCATAAATTACATAACATGATCAGTAGGTTGCTTTCATTCTGAATGCTGCTCAGAATAAAATGGATGCCTTTTATTCTTGTCATATAATTACCTGTGGCATAGTATTATTTATTTCAGACTTTTTAGTTAAGTTTACACAAAATAAATATCTACTTCTTAGCACATCAGTAATTATTGCACTCTGAATACTTCTGAGGGTCTTTTATGTCTTTTTTTCCTTGCCACTAGAATTTGCTGCTAATATTGTCTTGCTCTTTTTAATGCAATTTAAAACTGGTTCTCCATATACAGCTGTATCTTGAATGTAGGTCCTAGTCGTTATAAATAACCCAGTAGGAATTAATTGTGAAAGCTTTAATTTAGCTGAAGACATTTCTACCCTGATGGTATATTTCTTCAATGAGCAGTCAGACTCAATTAAACAGAAATCTTTTTTTTTGCTTATTATTGACCTCCCTCACCTTCAATCACTGAGTCAATAGTCTCTATTCAGTACAGTTCCAGAACATTAGATTAAAGAATACTTCAGGATCAACTATGCAGAGGAAGGAATTACCGAGGACCTATGTTGATATGAACATTGAGCACAACGCCTATATATTCTCCTCTACACATACAAGTCACTAGAATTGTAACATTTGAGTTGGTGGACAAAACAGCAAATAGGCCAATAGAAGAGGCACTACCCTTAAGTTTCACTAGTAAAAGTTTTGTATAAATTGGGAATAAGAAATAAAATATAGGTTGCTGTCTCCCAATCAATAGTAACAATATCAGTTTAAAACTGATTATTGTCCCACAAAATATTTAGCTACCTACATTTCCATTTTACTGTTGTGCCTTTTCCCATTCAATATAAACTCAAAGAACCATGTTGTGCTGTGTATGAATATTTTCTTCTATAACTAGTATCTTGCCTCAGTTGGTGAAGAAAATCATACTAGCATAGCTTTACAGTTCCTTAGTTTAGGTCATATGAAATTTAGGCCTATATAGTCTCAATTGTAATTTATTCCACAAATATGAAATATGTTCAGATAAATCTGTGTCCCTTTTCCTAATCCTGCTTTTATTAAAAGTAAACCTCTAGGTCTTTTGCTGTCTGTTTCTATTTTCCATTCAAGGCCTAAATCCACTCTTAATTGAGTAGAGCCTGCAGGTTTAAATACAAGATGTACCTTACACATAGGATATCTATAGCCTAAACTGAATAACTGTGATTTCAGAAGACTCTCACAATAGGCCTGACAAATTTTCTCTGAATGATATCCACATTGTACAGGTCTCCTGTTATTAAATGAGAAAATGACAAGCTGCATGCAAGAATATGGTTAACCATAGCTAAAAATGAAGGTTATAATATTGTTACTTCTGCAGTTTTTATTCTTTTAGAGTCTTAATTGGCTTACTGCATTATTCTTAATGTTTAACAAACATTCTTTAAAATGTAGTCCTTTGTCAGTTTGAATTACAATACATTTAATAGACTACAATTTTAAGCTGATGATCATTAAGGATTATTGAATTATACCTAATTACACTTACTACTGTTTTGGATGGCCACAAGTTTATTTCTAAGTAATGATTTAATATTCAGTAATCTGTGCTATCACAAACAACTATCATTACTACAAATAGCTGCACAAATTTTAAAGGCATCAGCATGCTTGCTCAAATTAAACTCTTTAGAGCTATGGAAACTGGGAAACCATATTAAGTAATAATGGTCCC
The DNA here is from genome assembly GCF_019279795.1 of Protopterus annectens. Classification (NCBI taxonomy): domain Eukaryota; kingdom Metazoa; phylum Chordata; order Ceratodontiformes; family Protopteridae; genus Protopterus; species Protopterus annectens. Next base: position 694,793,664 of record NC_056735.1, read on the forward strand.
AGGATAGAACCCCAGGGATTCACCTGCCATTACTTTTACCCAATTCAATTTTTCTTCAGATTGTCACTATTTGTTTTGTATCACTCAACCACTTTGCAATCCACTGAATCAAATAGGGATTAGCTCTCAGATAGTGAAGTCTATGTATAACAATATTGTGTGATACCATATCAATAGCCTTGATTTCCTCCAACTATAATCAGTACTTAAAACGTTGTTGAGCATAATCATTAACAGTTCACTTAAACTGTTATTCTGAAGAGTACATTTCAAGGGATGTTATTTTGTCTCATTGAGCAAAATACTTTAATTCCCTATAAGGCAGAGAGTGATTCAATCTGTATTATTTTGTACAAACTTGTAAGTCATCTATATCACATAGTAAACTCTCCTCTTCCTCACTTAAATACAAAATATTAAAAAAGTCTTGATTATAAAGCTCTGCTGTTGTCTTCTTTGAAAAAGGTATTGATCAAGAGGTAATTATTTCTCTCCTTTAACTATTTAAATAACTATAAATTCTCTTTTGAGCATCTATTAATTGTGCCAGTTTAAATTCAAAATGTCTTTTACTCTCAAAAATACCATGTTTAAGTTTTATGATGGCAATATTTAATCTCATTTTGTTACAAAGAGATGGATTAGTTTTATAGGTCCTAAAAATGATTCTTTTATGCTTTAAACATTTAGTTAATCTACATTTCCACCATAATGGGTTCTGACATTTATCATTGATATGATATGTTGATTCAAGACATTCCTTGCATTCTTCCCCGAAAATATCCCATCCAAAATTTTTATTTTCCTCAGGATTAATTTTATCCCATTGTTGTTTTTTATGCCTTTTATTACATTGTCTGTATCGACTTTATTAATATCAAATCTTATCTTAGCCACAATATCTTTTCTGCTCTCTTCCTAACTTGCCACACCTCATCGCCTCACTGCTTGCCTCAGCTATTCTGTACTACTCAAATACTCCCTATCAGGAACGACTATCCTACAAACTATTTCTCATGCTATGACATATCTCCTGAATAGCATTATTTTCCATATTCCATTCCTTCATTTTTATGCTTTGTACTACCAATAGGGACTTTAAAGTTTTGCTGTCTATATATAACAAGCTTGCTCAAATCAAACTAAGGTATGAAAAAATCTCCTTGATTATATATATATGCCACTGTATAGAAATTTGTTGTCATTCATGGATTTTGTGTTGTCATATAAAGACATGGAGCTCTGATTGTATATATGTCACTGTACAGAATTTTTTTTTGTCATTTGTTGTATTTGTACTGTTATGTTAGGTTATGGAGCTTTTCTCCCCGGGCCTCCACTGTAAATGGACCTTGTACCAGTCAGACTTTCCCAGTAAACAAATGTAAAATAAAATAAAAAATAAAAATAAATATTAAAAGAAAAACTTACTATGGTGAAGGTAAGTGATATGTAGTCTGCTATTCCCAAAGATGTATTCATCTTTACACTTTTAACCAATCTTTCGGTGTTAGCTAATGTAATGTCCAATATATAGCTACCATATGCGAGAAATTTTACCAACTGTTCCAAACTACGCAAGCTTTTTATATCAAAAGAGCAAAATGAAAAGCATGAAGTCACATAATACTTTTCCTATTTTATGTATGGGTAATTGAAGTTTCCTGTTATTACAGTGGGATTTCCATCCAATATTGACTAAAGACAATATACAAACTCATAATGACCTACTACAGACAAATTCAGACTTGTGTAGGTCAGAACAACTCTGATAGTACCTCATGAGTTTAAATCATTTGCAATACCCTGTATTGCTTCAGTTTTCCCTGATTTATGTTCTATAAGCACACAAAAATGAGTCTTTAGTTAACAGCATCATGCCACTCTGCCCTATTTGTAGTAAATTATAAAAACTTCAACATTTCAGTAATTTACCATTCCTACTGTTCCATGCCAGATTAATGGGTATGGTATCAGCTTGTTTTGTGTACCCACAATTTCAAGCTCTCCAGCCTGGTTATTCAACATTTTCACACTGGCAAAATGGTAGTTTATATGATGCTTGATTTCTTTAAGATTTGCAAGGCCTAAAAACCCTTTATGCTTTTTGTAAATATTTTGCCATAACCTTAATACCATTTAATGTCAGATTAATTTAGTCTGTCATAAATAAGGTATCTTGATTAGCTATTAAATATTTATTTCCAAAATGTGAATAACTTCACTACCCTGTCTGATGCCATGTTGAATTAATCAGTTATTAAAATCATTGAAACCTGTGCATGGAGGTGTTAAAAGTAACATTTACTTTGCTTTGTTTACAAATGATATAAACTGGAAATGCTTCATCCTCTATGTATTTAATTGGTATTTCTTTAAAAATATTTGCACCTGACACTATTATTACCTTGTTATAGGACTCTGGAGATCTTAATGCTGGAGTCAAATTATTGAAATCCACGACCTGAATTTGACAAAGAGAAAACTATATTTTTTTCTTTCTCTATTTTAGTCAAGGTCTCAACTGATATTTTATATGGGAATCATCAATTACGAAAACCTTTTTCTCCTTTAATTACTCATCTTCACATGTCATACGTTCAGGTATAACATCCTCTTTTGCGTGAGTAATATCCTGAATTATTTCAGTATTGCCACTCTTTCTAGCCATATTAGACTGTTAATCTTTTGAATCATTTAATGTAGTTACTTTCTCCAACAGTTTTTTGTTATCTAGAAACACACACACCCTATTTATTTCTTACATGCTTAGAGTTCTTTTTTTTTGGAAATCAGGTTATCCTAATAATTATTTGCAACTATGATGAGATTTCAGCAACACTTTTTTTTTTTTTGCAAATACATTTTTATCCCTACATCTTCAACTTGAAAATGTCACCTTTTCAGATTTTCTTTATTTTGTATTACCACTGTAGGATAATTTTCACCCTCTTTGTTGCTCTCGCACCCAAACAAATCATAGTAATTTGTTTTCTTTACCTGATTATTCCTATTCTTATGATCCTCTTCTGTCTCACTTATACGTATGACTAATCTGTTTTATAAAATGTTGAGATTCTGCTGAACTTGGTAATATTTTCCTATGATTAGTTTCCTCTAGTATTTTCATTTATTAACTTAGTTAATTTTATAGAACTTACCTTTGTGCTCTACTTGCTTAAATGTTATGATGTATCTTCTTTCTTATATATTGTATATTTCCTTATCATATTCATTAAGGAACAGCTGTAATTAGTTATACTTTATTTTTATTCTGAATTGGTGTTTTAATTCATCCAATTTGGTTTAATTAATTGTCAATAGTTCATGATATATCTTCAGTTGCTATATTTTTTACATTTTTATTTTGTACTTCATCACTCACAATTCTATCCTTTTACTGAGTTATTCCGGCAACTTCTAAACTCTTTTTCTGAAAAACATTTACTTACATTCAGAAGATTAATTCATATTGTTTATTCTTATGTAAAAAGGTTATTAAATTACTAAAGATTAACACATTAAAGTAATTGTAATAAAAGCACATGGAATCAAAACACCGTGCTCCAGTAAATCTTGTAAGGTATAATTATTTACTGACTTGATCATTTATGCATTAGAATTTGTCAAAGCATAAAACTGAAATTATATCTGGCAAAATGTAAATAATACATGGTATTGCATTTATATTATCAGGCACTTGTACAATACTATTAAATATTTACTCAGTGAAAAAGTAAAATTAAAATAAAATGATGAGTCAAATTGCACCTATCTACTATAAAATCTGTTTTCCAAACATTTAAAACATATACATGGCAGTAGTCCTGCAACCAAGCATATACTTTTACTAATCTTGTTCTGATTGTTACAATAATTATTAGCTGCATTGATGCCAAGACACAACTAATACAAAGAGTAAAAAATAAAAAACTTTTATATCGGTTAAAGAATATTCAGGGCATAATTTTAGCAAAAGCAAATCCTTTCAGTTTTATGGGAATCCATACATGCTGAGTGTTTACAGCAAAGGCCAGTTTAAAGCTTTTTTGGGGGAGAGCAGGAAATTTGAAAGTCAGTAGCTTTCAAGGAGAAGACAGAGGGCATAGCTAGCACAAAGGTACACCTTACAACACACAACTGCTTTACTTAGTGCAGAGAAATAATTATCTACACCTATAAATAGCACTTAATGTAACTTCACACTGCACTGACAAACTGCAGTGGAAATAAAAACAAATAGAAGCTACTTGGTAGGTTAAGACATCAACTCATTACTTTCAAAACTGAGTATACAATGTGATTTTTATTTGATGTAATGTTTCATGTATATACACATGTGGTTATGTGTATGTGTACATTTATTTATAGATCCCTGTCATGTGGTTGAAGTTTCAAAACTTCGAAATTCATATGATCAAGATCATAAGACTTATGTTTTGAAACATCGAACATTTTGAATGGAGATCATGGTACAGTTCAGATGGGGAAATTTATCCTTTTCCTCACTGTAGTGCATCTTGGAGCTGATCTTTTTAATTTGCAGGGCATATGGGGGTGCAGGGGGGTTTGCCCACTCCAAAAATGTAAAAAAAAGGTTTTTGTTTTTCTTTTCTTTTTTTTCTTTTATGTTCTATCTTTCAAAACTTCAATTATATGGTTTTGATCATATGAATTTCAAAGTTTTGAAACTTCGGTCATATGATAGGGATCCATACACACACACACACACACACACACACACACACACACACACACACACACATATATATATATATATATATATATATATATATATATATATATATATAGGTTCATAGGTTCATAGGTTCATACTAGGCTATCTGCCCTGGGGCAATTATAAGCCTAGCCCGATTCTGTATGGCTTACGCCACCCCTTGATTTGAGTATACAGTGCCCTTTTTTAAGGTTTAGTTTACTGTGCCTCTGTCTAATAGTGACACGGGAGTAATCCCTGGGACAAACCCTCGATCCCCATCCACTTATCGAGATTCTTCTTGAAGAGATTCAGTGAGGTGCTCTGCCTAACATGAACTGGAATTCTATTCCAGAGCGAAGGGAGCCTCTGGGTTATGAACCTGTCCCTCCAGCAAGTTCTATTTATTTCTGTGCTGAGGTTCAAGTCCCTCGAGCGTGTGGCTCTAAGGGATTTAGATTTACTGAGGTGGAGCATGTCCATTAATTCTGGATTTGACATAGCTTTGTATGTCAGGCATAGATCGCCTCAAGTAGGCGGTATGCAACTGAGTAGAGCTGGAGTTTTTAACCGGGCAGCATATGGCATCTGTTTGAGACCCTTGATCCTCTTGGTGAGATACTTTTGGGGTCTTTCTAATTGCTGCAGGTGTCGGGTAAGGTACATCCCAAAAGGGGCATTGTATTCTATGATGGGCCTGATGAGGGATGAATAAAGGGCACGATTACCTCTCTTGATCTAGATGTGAAACCCTTCGTGATGAGGTGGGCTATGTAGAAGGTCTTTCTAACCACTTTGGCAATGTGGTTTTCAAAGGAGAGATTGCTATCAACTTTGGTCCCCAGGTCCCTAATAACTTTCTCTGTACTTAATGGGTTTCCGCCTATGTGGTAATTTGTGGACACATTGTTTTTGCCAAAGGGTATGACTATACATTTTTTGGCATTTAGCTTTAAACCATGGTGCTGGCACCAGTTATCTGTCTCTGTGAGTCCTTTTTGAAGGATGTTTGTGTCAGCTGGAGAGTTGATTATGGCGCCCAGTTTGCAGTTGTCTGCAAACTTGGTGAGCCATAGTCCTCCCACATTTGCCTGTACCTCGGAAAAGTATATACCGAACAAGAGTGGTCCCAGGACAGAACCCTGTGGGACGCCACTTGTGACCAGTTTCGAGTCTGACATGGCTCCAGCAACTCTCACTCTGTGGGTTTTGTCTTTGAGCCAGTTTGCGACCCATCTTGTGACATAGGGGTTTATATTTAAGCTGGATAGCTTATCTATGATGCCCGAGTGGGGTATTGTGTCAAATGCCTTTGCAAGGTCCAGATAGGCTGTGTGGACTACCTTCCCTTCATCTATGGCTTTGGTGACTGTTTCAAAGAAGTCAACCAGGTTCAAAAGGCAGGATCTGCCCTTGACAAAGCCAAACTGGGTAGGATCTAGTGTCTGTAGGTCCCCAATGTCTTTGTTTATGAGCTCCATGATGATCCTCTCCATAGCCTTGCAGACTAAGCTAGTCAGGCTTATGGGGTGATAGTTTCCAGGGTCCGTAGATGCTCCACCTTTGTGGAGTGGGACCACTGTTGCTGTACGCCATTCTGTGGGCACATATCCTGTAGTGAGGCTGAGATTGTATAGCTGTTTTATTTGAGGGATTAGTTCCTCTTGTAGTTCATGTAGGATGCAACCTGGGATGCCATCTGGTCCCATGGAAGCAGTGTTTTTGGCTTTGGAGAGGGCAGCCTTCACCTGAGCATCTGGGATGTTTGGGAGGCAGCCCTCTGCCGGGATAGATATTTGCTCTTTTGGGGGGGATGGGGTGGAGAAGTTTGCACTGAACCTGTCTGCCAGGATATTGGCGATGTCTGTGGGTTCAGTGTATTTTTTGTCGTTTAGAATCAACTCAGAACAAGTCTGGGAGTTGCATCCCAGGTTTCTAACATAACTGAAAATAGCCTTATGATTGTCTTTGGTGCCTGTGCAATTTTTCTCTCGAAGCTGGCCTTGGAGGATTTTATGAGGGATCGTAATTTTTTGCTAGTACTGATCAGAGATGCCTTCCCTATTAGGGATTTTGCTCTATCATGTAGTAGCTTCCTCCTTCTGTTGTACAGTTTATTTATGGCAGGGGTCCACCAGACTGGACGCCTGCCTTTGGATGATTGGGTCTTGGTTTTGTTTGGGATAGCATGATCCATGCATTCCTGGAGATGTCCGTAGAATGCATTTATATAGGATTCTGCAGTTTGGGCTGTAGTTTCCACTGGCCTTGGGGTCTTGAAGGATTCCACTTCGGTTTTTAGAAGTGAGAAGTTCGCATTTGAGAAGTTTTTCACTGTGTTTTTCTGGGCTGGGGGTGGGGTTGGGATATGGACATCCAGTGAAATTAATTTATGGTCTGATCTTACCAATGAGGGATATACTTCTCGTGTGGAGCATAGAGTCCCCATGTTGGTAATGATCAGGTCTAGTATGTTGTCCCCTCTTGTGGAAGTGGTGACTAGTTGTTCCATAGCATTTGAGTTTATAATTTCCAGGAATCTTTGGGCTAAGGTGCTGGGGCTTGAGTAGTGCTTCCAGTCAATGTTTGGGTAGTTGAAGTCGCCCAATATAATGGTGTTCTGAGAGATCTTCATGTTCTCCAATGTTTTCAGGAAAGCCGAATGGGATTCTTGACTTTGAGAGGGTGGTCTGTAGGATGCTATAAACTGAAAAGCAGTCTTGCCCACTGTTAGTTGCACATGGATGGTCTCCGATACTTTGTGCACTATACACATATACACAAACACACACACACACACATATATATATATATATATATATATATATATATATATATATATATATTTATTAATTACATATGAACCCAAACACACAGAAACACAGGCGCGCACACACACACACACACACACACACGCTAAAAAGTAGCCTTCAATTAGACAGTCTAAATGTCTAATATAATTAGCAAATACATAAAACATTACATGTATGCTGAAAGCAATCATGATCATTCCATTTACTAGAGATAATATTTTTTAACTGTTACTAAAATGCTACATGGATGTGGAAAACAATCATGGTCATTCCAGTTACTAGACAAAATATTTTTTAACTGTGGCCACTCAGCCTTAACTATTCCAGTTTGCAGCTACTAACATTTAAAACTATCTGTAGTGCAGCTACAAAAATCAAACAAAATTTGGCTGTTGTAAAAACAGTTCAAATAGAGAAGATTTACATCTGTTACATGCACAGAAAATGGTCTGTTGGCTACACAGAATTTATGTAAGAATATATGAGGCAGAAGCAGATTTCACCAGGCAAACAATAACATGATAAAAAGTCAGAGATTCTTGATGCACAAGCTGCTGTTACTAACAGGCAGCCATCTAGCCTCATATAATTCACAGAACAGTTTTAAAGGGAAAAGCTCACTGATGCAGTCAGAATGTATAAGACAGAAACAATGGCACAGATGTGCTAGATTTCATGCAGGATACAAAGGAATTATGGGAAATAGATTATTTTATGGAAAACACACTAAAGTTCCCAGCAGTAGCCACTGATTTTTACCTCACAGCAGCTGACATACAAGCTGCTGCTACCACCTTTTACCTTTTCTAATGCACAGAGCTGATTCAAAAATGAAAACAGCTCAATGAGTCAGAATATAAAAGAAACAGTGGGAAATACAGCTAGATTTCACCAGGTAAACAAGATTTTTTTTAAAGAAAACAGATACACTAAATCCCCAGAGCTAGCCACAGGTTTTTATCTCACAGCAGCTGACACACAAGTTGTTGTTACAACCAAGCAGCCCTCTAGTATCTTGAAGTTTCAAAAGGAAATTGACATGTACTGCCATTTTCTAACGGTATTTAAAAGTCACTGGTTTAACTAGCAATGAACTACTTTACAGTAGACCAAGAACCAGTGTTGCTGTTGGTCAGCTACGATATCCAAGGAAATATATTGTGTTATTCTTGTGCAAAACGCAGTTTATTTTTAATACAGTTGTAAATATATCTTGTTTAATTTCACTGAAGAGGGAATATGTCAGCAGCCAATTAGATCTGTCAGTCTATGGTTGATTACAATGTGAAATGCAGTGGGTAGGTTTGCACACAGAAAGACAGTGTTCAGCTGCAGTGACACTTCCCAATATAGAAAGCATTCAGTTGTAAGTATGGGGTAGCCTGTACACGTCTGTTATAAATGTACTGAAAAAGAAATATTTATTTCCTTAATGCATTTTTATTATTTGTGAAATCAAATACAGTAATTTATTCGGTATGCAAATTAATGATAAAAATATTGGGATTTTAAAATTACATATTTATGTTAATAAATAAATTATTTTTCAACTTTTTTCTAAATCTTACTAGCAATATCTCTGGATGTACATGGAAAGTGACTGCATTTTGAATTTAGCTAAGAAATAACAAACATGACTTTCTCCCTCCCTGAGATTCATAAAATGTTACACTGCAGATGCTAAGGCCTACAACCAAAAGGGGTTGTTTCCACAAACTTGTAAAATGTGATTCAGAAACATGTTAACTGGAATGAGCAAAGACCACATTATCAGATAGTTTGTACATCTCTGTTACTGCTTGTGCTAATCAGCACTTTGTCCTGGTAAACTTCAATAAAAACACAACACCGAATGACATTTGATGACCTTTATTAAACTTCCATAAATATGATTGCTAATCAATAGTTATAGAATTCAACCAAAAAACATGACACAGGTGATAATAACCTCCATGAAAGAAACATAAAATAACCACAAGGGCAGTGTAACTGTTCACCCTTGATAAGCAGCATCCCTCACTTGCTCACTTATCTTTGCACTAACAAGGCAGCGTTACCCTGCTCACCTTCAATTTATTGAATTACTCCGCCATCCAAATAAGCAGCTCTGCTTGTTTATTAACTTATCTAACAGAGCAACTGCTCACTTTCCTTCTCAACTTATTGAATTGCACATCCAACACCAGAGAGAGAACACAAGAGGGCAAGCCTGCCCCTCTTCTCTGCTCACCAAGCTGAACAGTCTGTTCCCCTCTCTTCAGTAAGATTCCAACAGCCTAACCACCATTAAGGCATCCGGCCAAACATCATTCAGTGTACCCCATCCTCTCTAACCAAGCTGTAACAAAGTCATCACCTCAAAAACCCTTTCACATAACTAACAAGAATAGCCAGTTACCTGAGCAGCTGAAAATAAACTGCTGATCCCTCTCTTATGCTAAGATAGCAACCCTAACCTCATAACCTAATATAGCTACTGCTCATGAAATAAATAATCCTTACCTCATGACCAGTGGAAGCCCTGCCATGATTCCAAGGGCATTACTAGCCAAATGGACAACCAAACAGTAAGCCCACTGTCACTAAAATCATGCAGAGTAAAACATCTATAATCATACCCCAATCATTAACTGACAAATGCACCTCCATCACTGTAAAGCACAAAGCCATCCAACAAATGAAAACCCAGCATTACAAAGCACCCATTCTCACAAAAGATTTAAAAACATCCCTAAATGAAATTCCCCCAAAGGTAAAAGGACAAACATATTAGGCCAAATTTGAATGCTCCGGGGAAATTTATAAACTGTGTTACTTGATTCTTCAATGACCTAGTAACTGAAAACCCACCTATAATGCCCTGCATTAAAGTACTCTGACCACCTCTCCTACCTGAAAAGTTTGACGCTCACAAACCTATCTTGCCCTCCAGTTCATTGACAGCAACCTCATGTTGTAGTCCCTACCCTCTCATAACTGAGACTTGCCATTAATCAAAAGATGTTACCAAAGATGGAACCCTCATAGGATATCCTTACTTAACCTCATTCCAACCTATATAGATATAGATAACCATAGCTATACCCTTAAACTTAACTGGCAAATCCTTACCTGTAGGAGCACTTGACACGCCCTCTCTACCCTCTGCATGATCAGACCTACCAAACCATATTACCCTCCTAACACCTCCTTCAGCAGTAAGCATTATTATACGCATCCCTTCCAATGAATGGTATGCTCCCATGGTAATACTCCTACAACCTGACCCATTTCAATGAAGACCCCATGTACCGATAATGGTGCTCCCTATTACACTGTCGCAGATGCAGGTTGTCAAATGCATCTTTGTCGATCTGAAAACTGTGAAAAGGCAAAATAGCGAAGCAGCTTTTCAGCTAATTCTTTCCCTGTGAAAGAATTTGTTTTGCCACTTTTGCTACTTTGCCTTTCCGGCACTGTAGTGCAATCTCGGAGTCGGTATATTGAAGTATTCTTCTTTTTTCGGCTTTTCCCGGTTAGGGGTCGCTACACTGGATCACCTGTCCGCTCATGATTGGCAGTGGAGTTTTACAGTGTCGAGTTGCCAGCCTGGTGCCCAACCTTCCACAGAAGGCACACACACACACACACACACATACACACACACACACACACACACACACACACACACACACACACACACACACACACACACACACACAAACACTCACACCTAGGGCCAATTTGGAGTGTCCAGTCCACCTATAGCATGTCTTTGGGATGTGAGAGGAAACCGGAGCACCCGGAGGAAACCCACGCGACCACAGGGAGGACATGCAGACTCTGCACAGAAGGCACCCCAGCCAAGGATTGAACCAGAGAAAGTTGGTATATTTAAGTAGGGGGGGTGTAATATTTTACAGTTTTTTTGTTTTGTTTTTTTTTTTGTTTCAGAACAGCGATTTTTTCCCTTGGAAAAAAATCGCTGGTCTGAGGTTTCGACTATTCGATTATGTGTCATTTGCTCTTCTGAGTGTGTGATATCATAATATAGACCCTGATAATGCAGCTAGAGCTGCAATCCTGATGATTACCTTCCTGCTTAAAACACAAAATCAAAGACATTACCTTGTAGTTGCAGAAAAAAACACACACACAATAACAACTCCAAATTCAGCTGCATGCTGGAAAAGTGTGACCTCATTGCATACTGCTCCAACAGCTGACATTGGCTGCAACCTCCTCTCTCACCTGTCAAGTCAACATGCCTCTGGTCACCAGGTGCTGTAACTCTGCACCTCTTACATCCCTCCATCAGCCGACACATTCCTATTGAGTCCACGTTTCAGCAGCCTATCAAATAATGGCCACGCTGCACATCCCCCTTTGCGACCTCGGTATAATTTGTAAAGAAAAAACTGTGAACACTTTTCACACTCATAATCCAAATCATTATTGACATCATGCACCACCAGAGGCATCTCTCTTTCATCAACTGCATAAAATGCCCAGATTTCCAAATGCAAAACACCAAAGGCACTTAAGATGTCGTAACAAATCCCCCCTCAAATTACTTCCCACCTCACATATTAACACTACAACTGATACCCATGCAAAATAAAACAAATCATTATGTTAAAGGGCCTATTCTCCAAATAAAATTATCCCTCTGTGTTCAACAAAATTGTTAACAATGATTTTGGCAAAGAACACTAACATTGCCCCTCGCCGAGCTAATACAACAGGTTATAAAAACCAGAGGTGCAAATCCCCCCCCCCACAGCTCCACCTCTGTCCTTCTGGACAAGGACCCTATGATTGCTGCATGTCCCCCCATGTGGGAACCCCAGACATAAGAATTCCCCAACCCTGCTTTATCCAATCCCAACATTCTCCCTCGTCACTTGCCGACACACTACCCAAATCACATCAAATCCTACATACGTTAGTAAACAGTGAATACAATAAACTTATCTGTGTACTTATTGTACCACTCCTGCAACCAAAACACCCGCACATCAGAATCAATTACCTTTAACAACTTCCTACAAGCCTGTGACTGTTGCTAACTTTGCACTTCCCCACATTGGGCCTTTTGTGCACATTCTATCAATGCAGATAGCCACAGATATCCCTCCTTCAATCACTGACTGATGCCCACTCTGCTGGTCCCCATCTGAAAAAGATAGCAAATTGTAAATTCTCAGCACACACCCATCCAAAAGTTTCTGAAACCAGCCGTAAGTGCCACTGGGCAACCCTGTTATTCCACTGCTCAGCCACTACAGTAGCGCACAACCCCCTCATCCCCCCCCAAAAATGCCATCTTAGCAGCTATACCCCACCGCTGTTTGTACTGCAATCATTCGTAGTACAACACTGTCATATTAAACCTGCATCTCTAGCATCCGACAATGACCTGGTCAGACTTGCCAAGCTCTTATAGCCATTCCCCTTTCTGGTCAAAATTAACCAAACTGACCATCACTTATCATGTAGCCTGCTTCCACTGTTTACTCGGATATGCAAACAATATGGACCATGCATAAATTACTCTGACACTACACCTCCCAATTGACACAACACAAATAGTAACAGAATTAAAAGAAAATACCACTGTGTTCATCCATGGATGGCTACAAACCTCTGGGTGCAAAATCTGAGCAAAACAAGAAGAATGGGAGAGGGTGAGACAAAAGCCCAAATAGAGACAGCATGAAATATTGCCCTTCCAAACCTAGAAAGTCAGTAAAATAACAGATGTGCACTTGAGTAATCCCACAAGAGAGACCTCGACCTGGGCCATGACATCAACAGGACTTGCTAACGGGACCGATTTGTGACTCCCCCACCTGTGGAATATGTTCCCTCTCCACCTCAGAGTACCTCATTATCCCTTTTCAAACACAACCTGGTTAACTGGATGGGAAACAGGGAATACACCCCTAGGATTACACCTGTGTCCCTAGTGGACAGGGGCTTTCAGTGCTGACTTGTCTAAACATGGGCTAAACTCTTGGCTAGTCTTATAATAGCCTCAGGGCCAAAAGCCTAGTAATGTCCTATGATCCTATGTTATGTACTACTTGATATGGAAAGTCTGTCATTGTCAGTGACTTAATTCTGCAAGGATTTACCAGAAGCCAAAATGATATGAGAACAGACCAAACTATGACAGTAACCCCCTACCATCTCCCAATGTTCAAAACGTCAACCAACCTGAGGAGTGTAACAGTTACAGGAGCACATCAGCACCACAAACATCCCAACATATTCTCTCCCACGCTTCAAAAGCACAAGAAACTGCATGGTCAACTGCCAGTAGCCCACTGTGTAGTAATGACATTCACATGAGTCTCAGACCCATACCTCCTAGAGCAAAATGTAGCCAAAGGCATAAATAAAAGTGGGGCAATGCCCCCCCCCCCATTCTGTGCATATTTTATGCTACTGTTCTTACAATTCTGTCCTTGCGCCCATGAAGAGAAGCCAAAGTACAAGCTCAAAAGGAATGACTTCTCCTTATCTGCAGCTAACATACTAAACCCAACAGTATTTCATTTGGGGTTGTTATCCTAGACTTCATCTAGCCAAACAGCTACCTTCTCCTTTACCCACTAAAATTAGTTATTTACCTTACCCTTATGCCAAACTCCCTCCAGATCCAACCACTCTAAGTAATCTGTAGCTTGAAACATACCTTTCCACCTCTTAGTACAAATTCTGGACAAAGCCTCACAGAATGGGGGCCAAAGGCCCTAAATAGGGCAAATTTTAAATATAGCTCTCATAGAATTAGAAAGTTGATAGAATAACAATTTGTCATGGCATGCCTTTTGGAATGATATAAAGTCTGAAACACCAATGATTGTCATTATTTAATGACATCAGTCTTCAGATTGTTCTAGTGATTTGCCAGAAATCACAAATTTTCTGAGGAACAGACCAAAATTGCAAAGCAAAATCCAGACAGACTGCAAAACTATACCGCTGAAAGGTATGGATTGAAGCCACTCTGTGGTTAACAACAACAACAATGAAAAAAAAAAAGACATCTATCCTTAAATCTCCTTACCTACCATGCAAAGTGCTGTTATAAATCCATTAGCAACCCAATGAGTACAACACAACTACTCACTCAAAGAAACGCCCTCATTTCTGAACAAGTGGCCACATCCGTCCTTGAGATATGCATAGCCTCTGATGCCTAGACCCAAGAATAGCGCGCAACCAGGAGTCCTGCACATTGCGTTGTACTGGCCATGTGCTCTTCTGAGCATATCAGCTCAAGTCATCTTGTCCTGTCAAGGTGGCAGATAAAATCAATGAAAATTAATAAAGCAGTTTCAGTTAAACACAGTTTTTAAAGCAATGTCCCTTATGGGGAAAATGACAGAAGACACAGTGGTGGGAAGGTGATAATGCGACTTATGTTTCCTTGTCTTTTTTTTGTTTTTTTTTGTTTTTTTTGAAGGGGAATTTCTACTGCACGTAAATGTTACTCCGTTTCCGTACATATGCCCCAAGATTGTTCAGAATTTAAAAAGGGGGTTTAAAAGTACGACAAGGTTGTGTTTACTTCGTGTAGTACACTTTAAAGTGTGGAATGTGCAACTAGTACCTTATTGTGAAATGTTCAATTCAGAAGGGAGCACTTTTAATTTACGTACCCCCCCCCCAAGGTTGATGCAATTTACTTTAGCTAGTTAGGGCGGGATTTGGTACTGCTCTAATAACTCCAGTTTATTGTGTCATTGCACTCTATTCTCGCTGCCAACCAGCAAGCGTGCAACAAGATCTATCCCATGAATGTTACCCAGACCATGTGCAACCTGAAATACAGGCCATTACTCGCGGCAATCTAATACCCAGGAACAGTGTTATATTCCACCTGTAACATCTTGCCGTGTAAGCAACCACCTCCACAAATTAAGACCTTTTTTTTATTATTTATTTTTTTTATATATTATAGCATGTAGTGGAAATATGTCCTGCCATTAAGATCACACACCCAGACTCCTAATATTGTGACTGCAAACCAAGAGAATTTCCTGGCATGCGGCAAATGGACCCTAACCACTCAGTTGAGACATATCCCAGCCTGGCCTAGCCATGAGCCAACTTCATCACCCCTGCAATGAAACTAAATTCAATTTGTATCTCTCCACCTCACAATGAACAAAACCCAACCAAACTCAACCGCAACA